>NC_141102.1:15917500-16517500 GCF_041138505.1 Cibotium barometz | reverse complement strand
CGTTTTACATATTCTTCGGCATCCATTTGTAAGGTTGGCCACCAAAGCCCAGACCACCTAATCAACTTAGCTGTGGTATTGCCCGAAAAGTGTCCACCCCCAACACCTGCATGTGCATGAGTCAAGATTTTCAAGTAGTCAGCTTCACATACACACATGCGCAAGTTGCCATCCTTGTCCCTCTTGTAGAGTTGGCCCTCTATCAGCATATATTTGGCTGCTCCAACTTCAATAGCACGCTTTCGATATTTAGGAATGGTTCGATCAGTATGACCATATGCTGAAGATAGTCCACAATATACTTACTCCAACTTGGTGTAGTTGAAATTTGGAATAATGTGACATTATGAATTGGTTGTTGAATTTGACATGAAGCATAGTTACGAACAAATTTTTCAGCATCCGCATGCATGGTAGGCCACCATTTCCCATCCTGAGTTATACGTCGCGCACAAGTAGTAGCTGATGCATGGATTCCACCAATACCCTCATGTTCCCATTCCAAGATCTCCTCATATTGGTCAGGGTTAGGTATAAGCCGCAACACTCCATCATTACCCTGACCATATAATCTCCCTAAGATTAACTTGAATGGTCGCCACCATAGGTCCACATTAGGACCCGCTAGTTGTATCTGCCCACTTGTCGAATTTTCTAAGATGGGTTCAGACCATTTAGGAGTTGTCTCTACAAGGAAAAGTGTTGAATCTAACATATCATCATCCACACCCACAGGAGCTTCTCCAGAGGTGATTCGAGACAAATGATCAACCCTAAGATGAGTTGTTCCTTTTCGGACTGCCACTTCAAAATCAAACTCAAGAAGGATGACAAACCACCTCACAATCCTTCCAGTTGCACAAGGCTTATTCACCAAATATAGCAGTGCTTGATGGTCCACAAAAAATATAAATTTGTTTGCCAAAAGGTAATGGCGAAACTTTTTCACTGCATAAATCATGGACAAACCTTCTCTTTCTGTTGTGGTGGTATAATTATTCTCAGCATTGTTCAACTATCGATTAGCATATGAGATTGGGAAATCCTTATTATGTTCTCCCGATTGAGCCAAAATACATCCAATTGCAAAGTTTGAAGCATCAATATGGACATGAAAGATTTGGTTCCAATCTGGTGCCCGTAAGATGGGTGCAGACACTAATGCTTGCTTCAACTTTTCAAAGGCCTCCTCACACTCGTCAATCCAATTAAACTTTACAAGAAGAGCATATAATGGTCTGGCTAGTACAACGTACATGTAGATGAATCGACGATAATAGCCACAATGTTCCATGAGTATTTGTACCCCTTTAGGGTTGATAGGCTGAGGTAATGAGACAATGACATCAATTTTATCCATATCTGTTACAATACCATTGCGAGAAACAATATGGCCCAAAATCTTCCCTTGTCTTACCATGAATTTGCACTTGTCAGGATTCAAGCATATACGATAAACTTGACACTTTTGAAACACAAGTCTGAGGTGTTCTATATGATATTCACGCTCTTGTGAGTGAACACATAAATCATCCATGAAGATCTCAAGAAATAGCCTAAGGTACTCCTTGAATACATGACTCATTAACCGCTGAAAGGTTGCAGGTGCATTTGTTAGACCAAATGGCATAACACGATAGACAAAGATGCCATCTTCAGTAGAGCAAAGGATGTCTTGTGTTGATCCTTCGGATCAATTGACACTTGATTGTAACCGGAGAATCCATCCAAGAAACTATATGCCTTTTTCTCTACAACACGTTCCAAAACACGATCCGTGATTGGAAGTGGGTAATGATCACGTACAGTATCTGCATTTACCTTCTTGAGGTTTACACATACTCGAAGTTTTCCATTTTTATTGGGCACCACTACAATAGGGGAGACCCGTTCAATGTGTTCAATCTCATAGATAAATTTTGCCTCTAAGAGCTTGTCTATTTCTTCTTTTATCTTTCGTGCAAAATTCTCATTGTAAGTATAAGAATGTTGCTTGGAAGGCTTTGCATCCTCTTGCAATGGAATTGTATGCTGACATATGCTTGATCAACTCCTTTGAGGTCTTTATAACTCCAAGCAAAAACATCGCGATACTCCTTTATTATTTGAATTAATAACTTCTCCTCATCTAAGGACAAGTCTGTGGCAATCCACACATAGCGAGGCTCTTTTCCTGGCTCAACGATATCAAATTTTTTTGCATCTTCTGGACCATCATATGAAACCCCTAGCATGCTTGGCTTTTGTCGCATGGGCTGTTGAAGAACAATCTTCCGATCTTGAAGAGTGTACTGTGTGAAGTTCGGGGGAACATTGAGACCTTGTTCTTGTTCACTTGAGTCATCACTAATTGAAGACCATGTGGTTTTGAGCTCTCTTTTGCAATCTTGCATCAGAGTTTTTCGTTCAACCTTTATCTTTGCACTTCCGACACTCTCTTTTGAATCTGTTTGAGACTTGAGTTTTTGTTTTGGTTTCTTTGTTTTTTTGCGATTTTTGCTAACAGTTTTTAGCTTGTCTCCTGGTTGGAATCCATCTGATCGTTTTACTTGGTCTTTGATACTATCTTATGCTTGGACATAGTATAGATATCCATTCTTTCCTGAGAAGTGAGGTGGTGGTCGAGAGTGTTCATTCTTAAACTCCTCGTCTTCTTTTTGTATTCTCTCACATCGTTCCCTCTCATCTTGTTTACGGATTCTCTTATGGCTCTTACAGCATTTACGTTTAGGTCGGCTTTGAGAGGGATCTCTACTTGAACCTCCCTTCCTCTCAAGAGTAGGTGTGCCTTTCCTAACTCTTCCTCCGGGATTATCACATCATCATCAAAATCAGAGTCCCATCCATCTTCCTTATTAGCATCATTAGCAGTTTTGAGTGTTAAATCCTCCACCGAGACTTCCTCTACATGCAATGCTGTGGATGCACCCCCATAGTAAAAATCATCTAGAAGGTCACGTGGTTGTACCATTTGTATAGGAATAATGTCATATCCATCTGAGTCACAAAATTGAATTGGCTTAGGTAAAGCACATGTCGATAATGTTGCAAGGACATGACTCCATTCTAGGGGATCAATTAAGTGCTCACGGAAGGGTTGTGGAATGTATGCCTCATCTGATACACTTCGATTACCCTTAAGTCTCTCAGTGTTGAGATCCTTACATGAGGCTCCACACATCCACAGATCTTCTCGCCCATCTGACAATGTGACTCTTGAGCCCTCAAATGAAGCAGAATCAAACTCATCTATTGAAGACCTAGTTGCATCACGATATGAGTGATTCTTTAGGTTGACCCTTGTGATGACAGAATCATGTCGGAGGTACAAATAATTGTATCTCCAATCTTCAATCATTTGAAATTGTCACATGAATAGTCTACCCAATATCACTTCATAGTTTGGATGCTTTCCAAAATCCACTACTGCAAATGTGTGCTCATATTCAATCCCACATGTGGTGACCAATATGTTCTCTAGCAACCCAATGGGATGTTCTAAGCTTGCATCTGCTAGCTGCAAGCGCATCCTTGTACTCCTAATAGCTGGTTTGCCCCACTTTTCCCAAATGGACCTTGTCACAATGCCCACTCCTACACCACTATCAAGTATTGTAGTTGAAGCTACTTTTCGCACTTCTAATGGGAGGGTAGCATCACAAAATTTTCCTACTTTGTTGATAGGAACTGACATAACATGCTTTGTCTCAAGGTGTATAGAACATTGATGGTGACCCTTTTGTAGCAATACCTACTCTGACAAACATGTGGCAATATCATTCCACAACTCTGGTCGAAGCTTTATCAAATCAAGCAAAGGTAAGGTACAAGCCACTGGTGCTGACAAAATAGCTTGCATGATACCCATATCCATCTCCTTTGTCAACCTTCTATGCATAGAGGGTATCCTCAAGGTTTGAGAACAGTTCTCATATTCTCCCAAATAAGATGGTAAGGTTTTCATTGTATGCTTATTTCTAGGAGAAACAATTGTTTGAACTTCCTCCTGGGTGCTTGGGCGTCTAAAGTTGTTTTCTGTGCCCCTGATAAAATCCACTTCAGAGAATGGAGGTGAAATAATAGAGGACATATTCTCATTAACTTTCTCATGAACTTCTGCCCACATCTCATTTGCCATGTCCTCGTTAGCATCAATAACTTCATCATTGCATGGGAAGGCAAGACTAGGTGGTAGCAGAATGCCTTCTTTCAATGGGGTGTCAATTGGTGCAGACTTCTCACTATGTGAGATCAGCTCACTTTTCATTTCCCAACTTGATGACACTTCTGGTATGGTTTCTAATGTTGGCTTAAGAGAAGTGGGGCCCCGAGGGATAGGTGGAGGTGAGTGCTCAAGTATTGATTGAGCTTCCCTAATGAGTTGCTGATGTACAACTAGATTGATCTTCTCCTCACGAGGGTTTGGGTATTCTTGAAGCTTCTTGGGTAGCTCAAATAAAGCTGCAATGCGACTTCTATGAGCATCAATGATGGCATCTAGAGTCTCGTTCACCTTATCCACAAAAAAAGAACCCCCTAAACTATCCTCGGTTGTAATAGCCTCATCTTGTTTAGCGCTAGGCCTAGGTTGAGGTTGATGCTCCTCATGCACTTCTTGGGATGTAAAAGCTTGATCCTTCATGTTTTGTTTAGAGACTTCTTGGGAACTAGTGGATGCACTCTTAGTTTGCTTGTTGCGGTTCTTTTTCCTCCTTGACTAAGTGGTCCTTTTCTATTGGAATGTAGGGTCTTGTCCACTAGATTTGCCTTTGCATCCCTAGTTCGAGATCCCTAGTTCGAGGTGTCTCATCAGTCTGCATTTCGGCATTTCGTGTTTGTGATCTAGTCATGACTCTAAGTGGCACGACATCCTCATTCTCTGATGAAGGTGGCGATGGAACTGCCTCTACAAAGTTGAGTGAGACCTTTGGTTGAGAGGTGCCTTCCTCATGTGGTTTCAGCAAACAATCCTTTGGAAAGTGTTCTACACAACACCCTAGACAATATCTTTCAATTGGTGGAAATTGTGGTACTGTTGTATTGGATCGAGCTGCTTGTCTTTGGCGATGTGGACAATCACAAGCCTAATGGGCTTCTCCGCACTCATAACAGGGGCCCATTAGTTTGGCTTCTACTTTCCTTTGCTGCCACCATTGACCTGAGGGGCCTGGAGTCCTAGGTTGGTAGCCGCCTAGCAACATCAAAGAATTTTGTTCCCCCAGTTGAGGCTCCAGTGCTTGGCTTGGATATGCGGGACTTTTAAAGAGATTTTCCTTGGATGAATATGATGCATATTCCTCCTCCACATAGCTTGGGTTTACCAAGTCTCTACACATATTTGAATTGTCGTAGTCAACAAACCTCACAGGAGCAATCCCAGGAGCAGGAGGTTGAGCTCCAAGTACAGGTCGTGCTTGCTCTTGTGCCATTGGTGGCTTACGTTCAAAATTAGTATACTGTTTATGCATTTGTGGAGCCCCTGCACCCCTTTGCTGCTCACGCTCTTGTCTCATTCTTGCAATGTGAGTACATTCTTGTGTGGTGTGGGTATAATTCCAAGCACATGCCTGGCACCACTTCTTTGTGGGTTGGTTTGTGACTAGAGGAGAAAAGGCATTACATTCTTCGGTTTTATGGTTACCGCCACCTGCTCCACAAAGATGAGGACTTGTAGGTAGTACACTCCTCATTCGCTACTACTATTGTTGTGGCTGCATGGGTGGGCGATAGGTTTGTCCCAATCTCCTTAGTACTAGGTTAGCTATCTGGTCTAGATTTACTAGTGCGCTAGACCCTGAACTTTGGTCATCACCCCACTGATCTCTAGGTTGCACCTCAGGGCCAGTACCATCTTGGAATTTGAAGTTATCTGTGAAATCCATAGCATCATGGCAACACTCATTGAAATTTGTATGCTTCTTTGCATAGAGATGTGTGTGTAGTGTTGAATTTTTGAGTCCTTTTAAGAAGAGAGAAATTAATCGACTCTGGGTGGGCTTCTCATCTTCTGGGCAACGATTAATGTACTGCTTCATCCTATTTACACAGTCTCTAACACTCTCAGTCTCGCCTTGCTTGAAAGAGTAGATGTTTGCTACTGTGTCATGCTGAATCTCCATCAAGGAAAAAGCAGCAATGAATCTCTCTTCCAAAACTCGTAAAGAAGATTTGTCTAAAGCCTCTAGTGCCTGAAACCAAGCAAGGGCCTTTCCCTCAAGAGTGATCCCAAATCCTTCAATTTGCATATGCTTGTTAGTCACTTGCTCAGCTCGAACTGCTTGCCTAAATGCTGCTATATGGTCATATGGATCTCCCGACCCTTCGTACTTCTTTACCAGTTTCTGAAGAGTTGATGGCCTTACTTGTCTTAAATACTCATCATCAGGCCTACGGCCTCTCACTCTCAGTGGTTCGTCTCTTTGGTAAGGTGGTCCATATGCATCCCAAATTGGTGTGGGTCCCCTATTACCTGCCTCACCAACCCTATCCAAAGATCTTGTTACTCGCATTTCCGGAGGTGCATTTATGGGAGGCCGAGTTGGATCCCCTACCCTCCAACGATTGTCATAGTGAGAGAAACGTTGTTGTGGTGTGATCTATGGTCGCACTTCTGGTGTAGGATAATATCTTGGTGCTAGAGTTGGGCTACTTGCAGTGGTCCACTTTGATGTTGAGGGTCCCTCTCTAGTGAACTCTCGTAGGGGAGGTGCTAGAGTTGGGCTACTTGCAGTGCTCCACTTTGATGTTGAGGGTCCCTCTCTAGTGAACTCTCGTAGGGAAGGAGCAACAGTTTCTCCAAGAAAGGCTATCTCTCCTGGTTTAGCTGTATTAGTTGAGAACACTTCCATGAATAATGGTTGTCCTCTACACGTGAGCTCATGAATCTCCTTCCAATCTAAGGTTCAGTATTCATTGGCCCATTTATCAACGATTCGGTTCATGTATCCTGCAAGCTTCTCGACTACCACCACAAGTGCTAGAGGAAGATCTAGCTTTGGCAATCTAGTTGTGGCATAATATCCTTCTAAAGAGTCCTTTATAGACCTTTTGAAGTGGGTCATCCTGAAAGACCTTTGTCACTGGAATTTGTCGTACAAACTCCCATTGGTTCTCAGCCCCCTGATCCATTTTGCTCTTGCCTTTCCTATCCCCTTCCAAATTTAGATCTACAAAAAGTAAATCATCTATGGATGGCTTTGAGAACTGGGCATTGGATGGTCCAGGCATGTCCGGCTCAATGAGCCAATCATCTCTAGACTCCCTTGCTCTGGAAGGCTTTGATAAGTCTAAGAACTCACTCTTAGAGAGCCCCCCTAATTTGTCTATATTCTCTGGATGATAGGTGACTTCATAGCGCACACCATCTCCACCCATGTACATGTTACCCTGGTCATTGACTAGAGGTGCTCTATCAAGTTCTCAGAAAAAGTTTGCAATCTTAACGAGATACCGTTGTTGTGGATCCCTAAAGATCTCAGCTCCTTGAGCATTCGTGTAGACATATTGAAGTCTCACATTGAGTGGTAACCCCATGATGTCGGCTTCAAATGGATTAAAAGATCTTGTGGGTGTCCTATTTGGGGCTAAGGGATGACTATTTGACGGTCCTCGATTGTCCATAGACAATGAGCTAGTTGTCCTGGAAAGGGTATTAGATTGGGATTCGAAAAAGGTTTCAGCAATATCTGCCAAATTTCCTACCGATTGGGTCCCACTTTCCTGCGTAGGTACTCTAGAAGGTGCCCTAAACCCTATGGCAGTGTCTATATGACGTCCCGACCGCATAAGGTCAAAATTTTAAGGTTTTTTTTTAATTTATTTATTTTTTATTTTTAAAAAAAAATCCAAAAATTTTCAAGTTGGCTCAAACTTTGCCTTAACCCATTTTGAACCCCCTCGAACACATTAGGCCAAAAAAATAGCGTATTTTTCAGGATAAAAAATCGCCTAAAATTTACCAGTTTTCCATACTGAACTCACTATGGGAAAATGGTTCCGGGACCAAAATTTCGATGATGGGTGTTTTCTAACTCCTCTCGGAAATTTAAAAAACCTCCCAACTTTTTGTGGGCAGAAAATGAAAAATTTTCCAGATTTTTTTTTTGGCACCCCTTTATCCGATGCGCTGGCGGTCTTTATGGTGTGGTGTGGTGTGTGGGTCTCTCCGCGCGGTGTGCTGTTCACGCACATGCGCCTTCTTTTATTATTATTTTTCTTCTTCTTTGAAGTGCGTGCTCAATGCATGTGCAGGGAATTCATCAATGCGTGTGCAGTTGTGAGATTTGTAGGGAAATCGAAATGTTCAATCTTCATGTGTGTGTACAGATTTCAGTTTCTCTACAGGTGCAGGTTTAATAGAGAACTAAAATGTACAAAATTAAAGATGTAGAAAACTAAGCTAAGAACAGAAAATAAAACGAACATGCAAAAAATTGAAACTATAAAAATTAACCTCAGACAGCAAAAATTATCCTCAAACAGAATGACAGAAATGCAAATCAGGCCTCTCTCTTTCGCACACAAATTGAAATTGGCAGGTTTAGCGCCTACCTCCAATCCTTCTCGTGTGTTGAATCCTTGTCCTGACCTCAAGGGAGAGGCATAGCTAGCCAATCGCACTCAAATTGCAAGACAATAAAGAGAATTTAACAACAGATTAGTCTGAAATAAGTACCAAAATTAGTCCCAAAGCCTGCTCTTCTATCCAACGGTTTTACAACCGATTGGAGCTTAACAAGGAGTGGTTGTGTGTGTATGCTGCTCAACTAATGTAGGTACTCACTCCCCGACAGCGGCGCCATTGAAGAGTAGTTCTCTCTACCATGCAATATAGTGCTCATAGAGTACTACTACCGATCAACAAATGTGTTGAGAAACATAATGTCAATCTGAGGACTCAACCCGATTAGTGCATGAAGGCTTATCCCTTGTGGGAGAGCTCACATACAAGAACCACCACTTGATGATTCAACCATTCAACATCTCAATCAATCTCTTAAACCCACTACACTAATCAAGAGAACAAGCAATACATGGCAATCTCTTAAACCCACTACACTAATCAAGAGAACAAGCAATGCATGGCAATCTCTTAATCCCATTCAAACATTGATTAAATCTTAGCTTTCCCTAATGCCAGCAAACCCATAAGCATGCATCTACTAACCCACAAGCTTAAGCAAGCATAGAATGTAACATTCACAAACCCATAAGCTCATAGAGAGAGTCTATCCATGAATAACTCATTGCCAATGAAGTGGGCAAGAGCTTGCATCAATGGAGACTACACACACACACACTGCAAGCATGCATACACAAGAGAAAGAAAGAAGCATTCAACTAATCATAGATTAATCTACTTCAATGATGCTAAAATAGATTAAGAGAAAGAAGTGGAGCTATACTCATTGGAGCTTCATGCTCATTAGAGTACAATGGAGAGAGTTAGAGAGTTGCCATAGCTTGAGAGCTCAAGAGCTTCACTCAATAGCTTATGAGAATGGCCAAAAAACGTCCCCTTTCTTTAGCTAACATCTATTTTATAGAGATGTCACTAACCCTAACCCTAGGTCTCTTTCACACATGGGCGGACAACCCCATAAGTGAGCCTTGCTTAATACACTTAGAACTCTCATTTAGAACCCACATTGGCCTAAAACAATTTACATTGCACTTCCGCACAAAAATATGGAAAAATTATGTGCGTCTTTATGTTCCCATGGCTACAATCCGGCTCTCTCGCATTAATTGCTTCCAGCCTCCTTCCGTAATCCGTGTTCCCGTGAGTCTTCCCGTGGAACATTGGTTCCACGACGGGAACACTCACGGGAAGAGAAGCTACCAGCATGCATAGGAAGCTATCGGCATACGTAGGAAACTACTGGCATGCATTGGAAGCTACCGGCATGCGAAGGAAGGTACCGGCATGTAGAGGAAGCTACCGGCATGTGTTGGTTGCTGTCAGCCAGTGTTGGTTGCCTACCGGTGTGCGTTGGTTGCTACCGGCATGCATAGGAAGCTACCGACATGCATAGGAATCTACCGACATGCGTGGGAAGCTACCGGTCAGTATAGGAAGCTATCAGCATGCGTTGGAAGCTACCGACATGCATAGGAAGCTACCGGCCCGTATGGGAAGCTACCGCCATATGTAGGAAGCTACTGGCCATGTATAGGAAGCTATCGCATGCATAGGAAGCTACTGGCGTGTGTAGGAAGCTACCGACATGCGTTGGAAGCTACCACCATGTGTTGGTTGCTACCGTCATGTGTTGGTTGCTGTTGGCGTGTGTAGGAAGCTACTAGCATGTGTTGGAAGCTACCGGCATGCGTAGGTTGCTACCGGCATACATCAGTAGCACCCGGCATGCATAGAAAGCTATCGACATGCATTGGTTTGCTATCGGCATGCCTTATCAACATGCATAGGAAGCTATCGGTATGTTGGTAAGTACCGGCATGCTTAGGTAGCACCTGACATGTAATGGGAGCTTCCGATGCATTCTGGTATCTATGTGCATGCCTACGTAGCACTCGCCTAATGCATAAGCCTTATGGATAAGGTTCATGCATACTATGCATAAGGTTTATGCTTGCATAGCATTCATAGCTTGCACGAGGCTACGCATTCATAGCCTACATAAAACAATGCATAAGCCTCATTTTATGCCCTCTAGGAGCCATTTGGTACAACCCAGAGTGAACGAGGTTTACTAGAGGCATACCCAAGATAGCCGCGATGTCCACAGTGTTGGTTGGGTGGACCGGCGTCGGAGAAAGGCCCCCCTATTGGCTAGATTTTTTGTTGGTGATTCTCTCTATGATGGTTTTTTAGATTTTTGTATTGACGAATATTACTATTACTTTGGATTTTGCAAACGAATATAATTTGTTGAAAAACTCTTCTTTTTTCTGAAGTATGAGTGATTTTGTTTTCTGTAAGATTTGGAACATTTTGTGTTAGGATATAAACAGAATTTGGGTTGCTTTAGTCTAAAGGAAACTCATATGGGGGTTTACATCATAAATATAATCGCATCCAGCGCTCGAAACGGGGCCCGGACATCAATTTGACCCTTAATTTTCAGTAACGGCCTCGCGTGAGGGAGTAGATATTTTTTTTTGTTCGCGTAAGCCGTCGCATACATGAGGCTTATGTATTAGCCATATGGATAAGCTTAATACATAAGCCTCATATATACGGCTTATGCATGAGCTTATACATAAGCCTCATGTATGCGGCTTATGTACCCAGCTTATGCATTAGCCATATGCATAAGCTTTATACATAAGACTTGTGCATACGGCTTTATACATGGCTTATGCATATGGATTTATACATGATGCTTATGCATATGGCTAATACATAAGCCTCATGCATAAGCTTATGTATAAGGCTATACATAGAGGCTTATTGCTAATGCATAAGCTTTATACATGAGGCTTTATACAAAAGTCTAACCTTATGTATAAGCCTCATGCATGAGGCATATACATTTAGTAATGCATGAGGTTTATGCACTACCCTTATGTATTAGGCTTTATGCATAAGCTTTATTTACTAGTCTCATACATGAGGCTAAGGCATATAGCCACCTCTAGAGAGGAGCTATGCTATCCATGTAGGAGAGAAAAAGTAACAAATCCTAAAACTTACAAACCCTATAACATGTAAAAGCATAAGAGACGAAACATAAAAGGGAGAGATCTCTTACCTTATGAGACTTGTATGTGTGGATAACCTAAAAAATTAAACCAAATAAAGAAAAAAAGTATTAGTAACCCTAATAGAAAGCATATACAAAACCCTAATCTTAATAGAAATCTTAATGAAAGATTTTGTATAACATAGAGAAGTTATTGAATCTTTCTTTTTTTCTTCTCATTATAGCTTAACCCTAACCCTAGCTTCTAAATAAAAAACATAATAGAGAGCTTTGATGGAGATCTCTCCATCAATCTCTTTATTAGGGTTTCTATGTAGAAGCTATGTATAGGATCAAGCTTCAATGAGAAGGAAAAAAAAAGAAAAGAAAAACTTAAAAGAGAAGAAAGAGAAGGGAAAAACTCACAAGAAAGCTTTAATGAAAAGCTTGTTTGCATAGGAAATGAAAGAAAATAGTAGACATACCTTGCTTGAGCTTGAGGAGGATAGGGTAGGAGAGGTAGAAGTGATAGACAAGGCAAAAACCTGTAAAAAAAAAAAACTTTGATTACAAGTTTATTGTATTCAAAAGATAAAACTATGCGACGGCAAAAGAAGCATAAAAAAAGTGGGATATTTTTACAGTATAGCAGTGTTTCTTCGCTGCTATAGACGCTGCTGAGCAGCATTTTTTTGCTGTTGGGCGGCAACAATAATGTGCTATTGGGCAATGATTGTTTGTTGCTAAATGCACTACCTAACAACGAAAAAGCGTTGCGCGTAGCAGCAATAGATCACTGTTGAGCATCTTAAAAACCCCCGATATTTTCCTTCCAGAAACGCTACTACACTCTCGATGTGTTGTAGTAGTGCGATTTGTCAAGGATCCATCTTTTGAGAATCACTACCAGGGGGCAAGGGATGCAGCAAAGCCCTATGAGTGTCCTTGCCTACATGACAATGAAATCTTGAACCGAATGTAGTGGTGAGGAGATGGAATTAGACATACCTTTGTTGGTTGAATCACCAGATCTTATATGATCTTCCTTTTCTCCTACTTCGTTTACTAGTAGACCTTTGGGCAGTTTGAGGCCTAACGGGAGGAGGACAAGAGCATACAAAATACCTTCTGTAGTTGATGGATTTTCTCTTCCAAAAGGGATGGCACCTTAGCCCCAATTGTACTCAAGAAGTACCGTGTGATGGGACCCTTGTCATATAGAGGTGTCACACGGGGAGGTTTGGGGGGTTCTTCTGTTGAAATCATGGATCGAGCTCTCCTAAGCAATCAACTATCTAATTAGATACTAATCCTAATCTAATGATGATAACACTAATCTAAGGTGAATAAAAATGAACAATACTCATGGTGATTTGTGTGTGCTAATTAAGTTTAGACTCAAGTTCAGTTAGGTTACAAGATGAAAACTGTACTCATAAAAAGACTTTAGATGTTGTGCTTGTATTCCAACGCTTCAAATGTCCTGGTTTTATATGAGGAAAGTACAATAGAGCTATGATAGCTCATGTGGGATAAATTGGCTAGGTGACTTGGCACTCTAGCATCACTCATTTCAACACTCCCCCTTGATGCTAGATTGGGTACAATTTTTAGGCTTTCACTCTTCCTCTCTCTCCCCTTGTGCTAGGCTACTTTGGCATTATAGCTACTTTGGCTATGAATTTTAGCTTGAGTGCATATCATAGGCTGATTACATCACACTTTTTGTAGAGACAAGAGGGATGAAAAGAATAATGGTTCTTTCTCTAGAAGAGCATGTCTTCAACTGGGACAGCTTTGGACTCGGTGTAGTCGCCTTCTTCTTTTTTTGATAGAAATCTTCTTTTAGGTGACTAATTTTTCCACAATAGTCACAAACAAGCGTTGGTTTATCTTTATTACAACATTCATTCTTTGTATGATCAAGTTTTCCCTAAGGATAGCATCTTGGAAGTTGAGATGTTGATTGATTTGTCCTTTGAAATCTCCCACCCTTTGTATACAGTGCATGCTCACTTGAATGTGATTTTAATGATTCTTTATTTTTGAATTTTGATTCTTGTTCAAGTAGAGATGATTCTACATCTTGAAGTTTAGTGTTGGGCACATTTTTAAGTGTAGCAACAATTGATTCATAAGATTCTTTGTAAACACTTTTTAGCGATACAGCAATAGATTCATCTTCCTCAATGACTTTATTTAATGCACTAAGTTGTTGTTTTGATACCTTTGAATTTATTGATGTGTTGTGTCATGGTCTTGGTCTCCTTCTGTCGAGCTTATAAAACTACATGAGAAGGTTGATCTTTGAGCTCTTAGAGTCGGTGCCGAAAATCTTGTTGAGTTCCTGCCATGCCAACTTAGCATCCTTGATGCCAAAAATGTGACTAATCACATAATCACCAAGATTTTGAGTGATGAGGCCCAATGCTTTGTTGTTTTGAAGTGGCTCAACCTCCACTTCTTCATCCTCAATAAGGTGCCAAAGCCCCTTATGCATAAGCAAGTACATGGTCTTGCTTTACCATGTGAAAAAACCATCACCATTAAATCTTGAGACGAATTCTACATGCTCCATGATTGGAAGGGAGTCTTACCTTGAGCCTTCATTTTAGTGCTTATGCACTGTCTAACCCTTTTACAAGTGTGCAAATTATATGCTAGAGATAAACTCAATGCGGTGAAAAAATCACTTTCGTTGAGCAAAGCAAGTGGTTAAGATGGTTTTTGATACAACATAGAATTTTCCACAATGGAATATCACTCTAATTTTTCAATTTTGAATTTTGGTTGGCCCAATTTATGCTAATATTGCACTACTGATAGAGATTAGTGCTTAATCATAATGATTAAGAGAGCTAAAATTTGGAGCCTTCAATTGAGCACCAAGGAGCAAGCATTGAAGGGGATTTTTGCTTAAGCTCTTTGCCCTTGATGAAAAGATAAGATCCATAAGGAAAATCAAGCTTAAAAACTCAAAAAAACGGCCACACTCTACCAGCAACCACTCACTCATTTAAGCTAAGATTTAGATTTTGGGTAGCTTAAGCAATGCCTAAGCTTTCTCTAAGAGGGCTGAAGCTGATTGTGAATGGCTGGCGAAATCGACGAAAACTTGTTTACGATTGAGTGTCATTTTCAGGCTATAGGATGAGAAATTTCCTAATTCCTCTTGGATGTAGATTACACTATGGTTAAGCAATACTCTCCAAAACATTATTCTCTAATGGTTAAGAGGATAAGCAATGCTAAGGGTTTGAAGTTTGGGCCACAAAGAAGAAGAAGGGATAAGGTGAGATGGCTGATAAAGTGATTAATGAAAAAGGTTAGACTAATGAGTTAAATCTAAGCTAAGAGAGCTAGACCTAAGCTCTAATACCATGTTGAAATCATGGATCGAACTCTCTTAAACAATCAATTATCTAATTAGATACTAATCCTAATCTAATCCTACACTAATGATAACACTAATCTAAGGTGGATAAAAATGAACAATACTCATGGTGATGAATGTGTACTAATTAAGTTTAGAATCAAGTTGAGTTAGGTTACAAGATGGAAACTTGTACTCATAAAAAGACTTGAGATGTTGTGCTTGTATTTCAATGCTTCAAACGACCTCCTTTTATAGGGGAAAGTACAACAAAGCTATGATAGCTCATGTGGGATAAACTGGCTAGGTGACTTGGCACTCTAGCATCACTCATTTCAACATCTTCCATGATTCAACCGAGAGAGAGGCAAGGGTAAAGAGAAGGCGAGGGAACATAGGGATTTTCTGGTTCCTTCTTGTGGCCCTCCGAGAGGTCCAAGGAAAAAAGAAAAATTGAAGCAACCTTGTGCCATTTGTTCCTTCTGAATTGACATCGGGTTAACATGCATCTTCAAGTTCTCCTTCGAGTCATGGTGGGCAGAAGTGGGGAGATGTCTACTGGCCAAATCGCTTCCTGGACCATGCCATGCGGTGCACCTTTCCTTTGGTCCTAAACAAGGGAGGCTTTGCCCGAATTGGAAATTTCTCACATGATGCGGGTGGCCCTACCATGGGGGCAAACATGACTGAGATATCTTGATAGAGGAAAATCCAACAAGGGGAGGGAAGGGGGGGGTATCAGGGCACCTTTCATCCATTTGCTCCACAGCCGACCATCATTCCAAATTCCGACCATCTATTAAAAAGTCTTGTTTTTTTTCTTATCTGAAGATTGGTCCAATTTTATAACATTTATACAAGTTGTAGTTTTTTATCACATATTTTAAGGAGCGTTTTTTAAAGACCTTAAGAGTTTTGCACTAATGTTAGTAACTCGTAATTTGACCACATTTGTTGAGGAGCATCTTTTAGGACCTTCTAGGTCTCTAGGGTTTGCCTTTGTTCGGATTGGAAATTGCATTGAATCGAAGCTTTATTGTTTCACCTGAGGGCGGGCTTGTAATGCGTACACGGCCCTTAAAGCTAGCCATACGACTCCTGAGATGCCCACCACACACAAGCAATGACCACGCGAACTCGATCCAAGAGGGAATGTGATTCTATCTGAGTGTTTTCGCAAGCTGCTTACGCCAATTCGATCCAAGAGGGAATGCGATTTTATATGAGGCAGCCCGCTTGATGACATCTCAAGGGCCTCTAGCTCATGCGCTTTCTAGCCCTCTAGCCCTCTAAGGCTTGTACGGAGTATGGACTCGTGTTTCAAAGACAAAGATTACATCACCCAGTCACACTCTTGACCAAGGGCAACTGCCCACAACTTACCCTTTTAACTTATGGATGATACATCCATCACCTAAAAGTTTTGCACACACCCAATATTTCCTCCAGTACCCAAAAACTCATTTTCATGAATCCACAATACCAAACATAAGCATTACTCTATTCATTGGAATACATGTGTTCTTTGATTTTGCTATCTGTAGAATCTATTGATGATGATATCCACGTTCTCTATGACATGTAAGAGGGACCAAGCCACACCTACACACACAAAAATTATTAATGGTGATACAACATATGAGGGAATAAGCCACAAATACATGCACACACCCACACATGCACACATAGGCATGGCCATTGCATTGTTTTGTGTGTGTGTGTGTGTGTGTAAGAGAGAGAGAGAGAGAGAGAGAGAGAGAGGAGAGAAAATCCCTTAAGAGAGAGAGAGAGAGAGAGAGGCCGCGCGTAGATTTTCAGCATCATGCAGAGTGTTTGTGTTTGCCGTAATTTCTTTATGGGCGAGCTTAGTGTTTGTGTTTGCACTAATTTATCTATGGGTGAGCGTGAAATCGGTTCCACTAGCTATGCTGGCTATGTTGGAGTTTTAGCTCCCTTTTGGAGCCATTCGTGTAGACATATTGTCCATCCGACAGCAAGAGAATTCGTGATCGTGGTCGTGCGCAGATTTTCAGCTTGCAATGTGTTTGTGTTTGCCCTAATTTCTCTATGGGTGAGCCTGAAGCGGTTCCATCAGCCATGCTAGGGTTTCACCCCCCTTTCAGAGCCATTTGCGCACCGACACATTTTCCTTCTAGGCAGTGGATAATTTGCGGTCGCGGTCACGGTCGCGTGTAGATTTTCAACCCGTAGAGTGTTTGTGTTTGCCCTAATTTCTCTATGGGCGAGCCTGAAGCGAAGAGAGGTGCTCGCCAGATAGCTACTTCTAGTGGTAATTAAAATGTGGGTGCTGGTCATGGTGCCTCTTCATCATTTCATCCTAGTGCCACAAGATGGACTCGAGACAAAGATAACTAAGGTAGGCTATCATACTCGGGATAATTTGAGACCTCGAGTTACGAAAGAAAATCAGGTAAATTTTTCTCTTGTATTTGATAAAAAAGGGGCTACGGTCTCAGCCTGGGACAAGAAGTATCCGGATGTCAAGTGGAGACAGAATACATTACCTAGTGATGCCCGTACTTTAGGTGAGAAGGCATGGGTGGATGTTTTGGTACGAAGATTATGGGAACAGATGAAGAGAGAAGGCATTAAGGATCCTATGCAATATTTTAAGGAAAGAGAGGCCGATGGTGGTACCTCTCATTGATTGGCTTTCTGTTTTGATGGATTATGAAGATTGCTCTTTGGAATGTAAAAGGTGTGTTGTAAGATTCCTCTCCCAACCCCTTTTTGATGTCTAGTATCTTCCCCTGTAATCAATCCCTCTTCAGAAATATAAAAACCTTGTTTCTAACTGTTTTAACCTAGAGAGAGAAAATATTCTAGAGAGAGAATATTCAGATTTTGAATATTTTTGGATAGAAAAATATCTCTTATAATTCAGATGAGTTTCCCTGAAATAGAAATTTAAAAAGAATTTTCCAATGTGCAATTGGAATTAATTGGAAATAGGTATAAAGAACCTTAGCCTAAGGGTCTAGATTTTCAGAAATCTTTAGACTATGGTCTAATTAAGGTTTCTATGGGCCAATAGCATCAATCCATGTGTAGGGAGGAGATAAATCCAAATTGTAAAAAGAAAATACCCAAAAATGAGTAAATGCTCACATGAGGTGAAGAGTTGAAAATGTACAAGGTTTATTAGTAAAAAACTATGAGCAATATTAAAAATATGAGATATTTTGGGAATAATGATTTTATTATGACACATATGTAAGGAAGGGGAGTCCCTTAAATGCTCACATGAGATGAAGAGTTGAAAATGTACAAGGTTTATTAGTAAAAAACTATGAGCAATATTAAAATGATTCCATTATGACACATATGTAAGGAAGGGGAGTTCTTTAAAGGAGGTGCATATTTCACATAAGATGAAGAGTTGAAAATGTACAAGGTTTATTAATAAAAAACTATGAGCAATATTAAAATGATTTCATTATGACACATATGTAAGGAAGGGGAGTTCTTTAAAGAAGGTGCATATTTCACATAAGATGAAGAGTTGAAAATGTACAAGGTTTATTAGTAAAAAAAAAACTATGAGCAATAGAATTTTGACACATATGTAAGGAAGGGGAGTTCTTTAAAGGAGGTGCATATTTCACATGCTTGAATGAGTTTTAAACTCATAAAAATTGAGATATTTCATCGCTCCTCTCTCCTCATTCAAGTCTAGCTCCAAAAAGTTAGCTTAACTGACCTAAAAATGGTCAAAAAGTGACCTAACTGACTTGGAAAATTATAGAATCAGTTTGTTTGGTTAGGAGCTCAAATTTTCCTATAAATAGAAGCCTCCCCTTGTTGAAAAACATATAGTGTCTTATGCTTTGTTACTCTACTCCACCTAAGCCAAACATATAGTGTCTTATGCCTTGTTACTCTACTCCACCTAAGCCAAGAACTGTGAATTCTTTAATAATTCACTAGTTTCTGATACTTCTCTCTTTCTTCAATCCCCATTGGTGGCTCCATCAACATACTAAACCAATTGATTGGTTGGGGGCCTCTACCGTGAATAAAGAATCAAGCAAATCATAAGGTAAGTATATTGAATTTTGATCTTTTCTATAATTTCTCAATGATTCTCTCTTCTCAACCCCTCTCAAGCTTGAGAAGCTTAATTGGTATGGTTTTTTTTAAATGCTATTGAAATTAATTGGTGAATAGTAGTGAAGAGTTACATAATTTAATAAATGCTATTGAAGTTAATTTCCATTTATGTTTAAATTCTAATGGTTTTTATGTAATTTCTCTCTCTCACTCAAGAAATGGTCATACTCATGACCCCTTTCTCAATCCAAATGAAGCTTTTCATAAAGCTTTTCCTTAATCCAAGATTAAGCTATGCTTGAGGCCAAATTAATGGCTTTTTTCTATACTTTTAGTTTATGCACATTGATGATTCAATCCCTTATGGATTGATGACCCAATTAGAGACCATTCTAATTATATCCTTAATGATAAGCTTTGTCCCTTAGAAAAAAAAAATTGAGATTTATCAGTCATAGTAGCGGAGCTATGGCAAAATTTTTATAGAAATTATGCATAAAATAAATTCATTCAAAGCATAAAAAGAGGACTTCCTACCATATTCTAGGAACTATCATCCTCCTAGATTAATTAAAAGAATTTATTATGCATGGAGATGTGGATGTATGCATGTAGATGTAGATGTATGGATGTGAGTGTGAATGTGGAGGTGGATGTATGCATGGAGATGTGGATGTATGCATGTAGAAGTAGATGTATAGATGAGGATGTAAATAGAGATGTGGATGGATGCATGTAGATGTAGATGTATAGATGTGGATGTGAATGGAGATGTAGATGTATGCATGTAGATGTAGATGTATAGATGTGGATGGGGATGTATGCATGTAGAAGTAGATGTATAGATGAGGATGTAAATAGAGATGTGGATGGATGCATGTAGATGTAGATGTATAGATGTGGATGTGAATGGAGATGTAGATGTATGCATGTAGATGTAGATGTATAGATGTGGATGTGGATGTATGCATGTAGATGTAGATGTATAGATGTGGATGTGGATGTGGAGGTGGATGTATGCATGTAGATGTAGATGTGGATGTGGATGTGGAGGTGGATGTATGCATGTAGATGTAGATGTATAGATGTGGATGTGAATGTGGATGTGGATGTATGCATGTAGATGTAGATGTATGAGGAGAATGTGAATGTGGATGTGGATGTGGATGTATGCATAGAGATGTGGATGTATGCATGTAGATGAGAATGTACGCATATAGATGTGGATGTATGGATGTGAATGTGCATGTAGATGTGGATGTATGGATGTGGATGCATGAATGTGCATGTAGATGTGGATGTGAAATTAGATGTATGGACGTAGATGTGGATGTGTGGATGTGAATGTGGATGTGGATGTGGATGTGGATATATGTATGGATGTGAATATACGATATGTGATGTGAAGGAATATGAAGTGTTGAGATGGAAAATGATGTGATGGGATGAGTATACATATAAATGGAATATGGAATAAGTAATGTGGATTGATGAGGGATAATGCGAAAAAATGAAAGTAAAAATAGAAACTGTATTGTAAACTGTTTGTAAATGCTGTTTGTAAATGACTGTTTTATGTCAAGATTGCTGGGGGAGCATTGTGACTATCTTGTGATTAAGGTCGTGAGACCTAACTGATAATGTTGCAAGTGCTGACGGAGAGTCAATGAAGGACGTCTCGCGTAGCAAGGTCGGCCGAGGTCTTGACCAGCCTCGGTGCAATTAAAATGGTGAGCTTCCGGTACGGTGGATGAGGGGCCAAGGAAGCGGCCTATGAGTGAAGCGCTAGGTCACCTGCGAAGGATCCTAGAGGGTGCTGACCATACGGTGCTCGGGCTCTGGGTCGCCTAGGATACCCACGCGTGCGTCGAGGAAGATATTGGAACAGAGTTGGAGTTGTTTTCTGAAATCGAGCATGGATCTGGTTGATTGACCTTGCTGGTCTTCAATGGATGAGTCCATGGCTCCTTATATGGATCCGTTGGTTGATCTTGCTGATCTTCAACGAGAGTCCATCTTGATAAGTGATTATATTGCCGAGTATTAAGGGCTAGGAACTAAGAAACGGCCCCTGTGTGGACAGGTGGTGAGCGTCCTAGTTGCCAATGATGCCATAGATACTCTGATGAAGGAATGATGGGAAAATTAAGAATCAACTGGAATAATTGGAAGATGGTGATCAGAGATACTATGGTTTTATTAAAGGATTGTTTTAAACTGGTTGAATCTGTGAAAAGGTAATTTCATATTGGGTGTGTGAGTGGTGTGACTAGTTTTATTTTGCATGAACATCCGGCTAGGGGGCCTTGGAACTCTTTTCCTTGGTACCCGGGACAAAACCTAACCAAATTCTTAATTGGATCCCATCACTACAGTGGTTGGGCGGTTGGCTAACCCATGGGATCGGATGGGGTTAGGCTGGACTGATGGATCCGTAAATCAAGACTCAAACTTTTGTTTTTACGATAGATAAAATAAATCTTGGACAGTAACTGTTCTATGGATAGGAATCAACGGCTGTGCCTCTTGAATGGGGAAAAAAGCGTTGATCCCAATGATCCAAGTGCAAGTTTCTTCCTTAGTCTGACCAAATATCTTATAGATGTAATTGGCTCAGCTCGATCAGAAACGATCTTGACTACGTTAGAGTAAAAAGTTATCCTGGTGGAATCGCCCGTGCTTTCCGGTAAAGGAAGTTTTTCCGGGTTCGGTTTTGGAACAACCGACGGATTAGTCTCTTATCCGGATATCCGTGGGCGAGGCCCCGAATGTGGGACCCTTGTCCCGCGCGAGAAGTGCTACTTCCGCTGCTAGTATCCCGAATCTGTTGCTCGGTGGGAACAGGGATCTTACTATTGGTATCAGAGCGTTTGGTTAATAAAGATCAACTGAGAAGACAAATATGTCAAAAATTTATCAAGAAACACAAAAAGGTTATAATTGTGTGATATAATTCATACAATTTGATATTCAAACTGAAAGTCGTAATTTAGTAATTGGATCTTCAAATGGAAGTTTTGCAATTATATAGAACCCTGACTTGCTTGAGGCCTAAACATGATGGTATTTACCTTATAATTCCAAGGGCCGTGACTACCCGTATATACCGAGAGTATATTGCAGCTCTTCACTGACAGTATATACGAGTAAATCTAAGACTTGAAATTATAAGCGTTAATGCTATCTAGATGATGATTTCGAATGTGATTGATATGATTTTAATTTTGTTTGAGAATTGATGAATTGATTTGGATTCTGATTGAAAATGCTGATTGGAAAATGTTGATTTCTAAAAATTAGTTGAAATATAATGAAACCTCAATGAGGGGGAATGGGACGAGTTCCTGTGATGATATTCATAACTAGAATGATGATAATGAATTCAGCCAATCACTATGATGTTAGTGGGTTGTGTTGTTAGATTGCTACTGTTAATACTTGACTGGTAGATCAAGTTAAGGGATGTCAAATTGAGGACTAGCTTAACTAAAATTCTCGTGAAGGAATGTTCAGAAGGAAATTTTTCGGTCTAATGGACCATTATCATGTTAAAGATATGAATGATAAGATCTGAATGAATTGATATTTAATTATGAGTTCTATATAAGGGATATTTATCCCAGTATTCTGTTGGGTTGACCAGAATATAAGGAACCCCAGAATAAAATTGGATCTTAAGAAAAAGAGTTGTCCTCTACCTTGCGAGATGAGGACATCTCGCACTTTTTAAGTGGGGTAGGATGTAAGATTCCTCCCCAGCCTTCGAGGTATACAGGAGTAAGAATCTCCCTTTCTGATCTTATAATTATTCCCTCTCTAAAATAAAAGAAAGTTTCTGTTAAAAAAAAAAAAGGAAGACCCTTTTCCTAGAATACTTCTCAGGAGTCACGCCTATTTTAAGGATTCAAAACAATGAGTTCAGAAGTGAAAATCGGTGTTTTGGATACCAAGATTTTGGTTTTCATTCGAGTACGGTCCAAAAGAAGTTCTTTATCTCTTGGGGAGTATAAGAAGTTATCCCCCAGATATTGTGATCCTTATATCTAAATTCAATGAAAGTAGGTGACTTAGCCTACAAGTTTCTTTTATCTCCTCATCTCAAAATTCTTAATGCCTTCTATAGAAAAATGTGTCAAACTCAAATCATGGAAAGACGGTAAAACTTTAGTGGCAAGTTACCGATGGCTTCTAGGTTACGCTAGCTCCTTCCTCTATATAAGTCGTAACTTTTACTTGTCGCTCACAGTAATCTTACTCCCATCAATCTCCTTTCTTTCTTAATCTCCTTCATGGCTTGGCAACAAGAACTAGTTTTATCCATGATGATTTCTCACCTTCAAGACGCAAGAGAGTCTGTGAAGAAAGACTTTATAGAACAGTATGAGCGCTCACTTTTTCCTCACCTAGGAACTTCTGTAGCGCAGACCAAATGGCGGACCTATCAAAACATAACTAGGGTAACACCCTGGGGTCAGCAGCACTTTCGTAACAATGTCCGCTTGGCCATGGTTATCGAAGCCTTGGGTTTGGGTCCCCGATACTACTGCGTCATGAGATCAAGGCATCTTGGGTTTTCTGAGCGGGTCTTCTTACTGGCGTGTTTTCTTCCTCATGAGAAGATATGCCTTTACCCCGTTTTTGGCTTGCCTCTCAGAGGTCCTTTTGTTGGATCACCTCATACCACTAAGATAGGTGCGGCAATAACCAGCAGAATCATTCCCATAGATGAGTTACCCTATACTTGTGCAGCTTGTGAGGACTGCTTTTGTGACCATATGATGGACGGGCTTATGGAAGTGTAAAGAGTTCTTCTATCTTTACTGTATAAGTTCCGAGAATGAATAAAGTTCAAATCTTGTTCTTATCTTGCCCTCTTTAAGACTTTTCTTGGTGGTTAATCTTGATTAAAATTTTTCTCTAAGTCTCATATTCGTGCATCTTGCGAAATTATCCCAAGTTGCGAGATGAGGACATCTCGCGTTTTTTAAGTGGGGTAGAATGTAAGATTCCTCCCCCAACCCCTTTTTGATGTCTAGTATCTTCCCCTGTAATCAATCCCTCTTCAGAAATATAAAGACCTTGTTTCTAACTGTTTTAACCTAGAGAGAGAAAATATTCTAGAGAGAGAATATTCAGATTTTGAATATTTTTGGATAGAAAAATATCTCTTATAATTCAGATGAGTTCCCCTGAAACAGAAATTTAAAAAGAATTTTCCAATGTGCAATTGGAATTAATTGGAAATAGGTATAAAGAACCTTAGCCTAAGGGTCTAGATTTTCAGAAATCTTTAGACTATGGTCCAATTAAGGTTTCTATGGGCCAATAGCATCAATCCATGTGTAGGGAGGAGATAAATCCAAATTGTAAAAAGAAAATACCCAAAAATGAGTAAATGCTCACATGAGGTGAAGAGTTGAAAATGTACAAGGTTTATTAGTAAAAAACTATGAGCAATATTAAAAATATGAGATATTTTGGGAATAATGATTTTATTATGACACATATGTAAGGAAGGGGAGTCCCTTAAATGCTCACATGAGATGAAGAGTTGAAAATGTACAAGGTTTATTAGTAAAAAACTATGAGCAATATTAAAATGATTCCATTATGACACATATGTAAGGAAGGGGAGTTCTTTAAAGGAGGTGCATATTTCACATAAGATGAAGAGTTGAAAATGTACAAGGTTTATTAATAAAAAACTATGAGCAATATTAAAATGATTTCATTATGACACATATGTAAGGAAGGGGAGTTCTTTAAAGAAGGTGCATATTTCACATAAGATGAAGAGTTGAAAATGTACAAGGTTTATTAGTAAAAAAAAAACTATGAGCAATAGAATTTTGACACATATGTAAGGAAGGGGAGTTCTTTAAAGGAGGTGCATATTTCACATGCTTGAATGAGTTTTAAACTCATAAAAATTGAGATATTTCATCGCTCCTCTCTCCTCATTCAAGTCTAGTTCCAAAAAGTTAGCTTAACTGACCTAAAAATGGTCAAAAAGTGACCTAACTGACTTGGAAAATTCTAGAATCAGTTTGTTTGATTAGGAGCTCAAATTTTCCTATAAATAGAAGCCTCCCCTTGTTGAAAAACATATAGTGTCTTATGCTTTGTTACTCTACTCCACCTAAGCCAAACATATAGTGTCTTATGCCTTGTTACTCTACTCCACCTAAGCCAAAATATATAATGTCTTATGCTTTGTTACTCTACTCCACCTAAGCCAAACATATAGTGTCTTATGCCTTGTTACTCTACTCCACCTAAGCCAAGAACTGTGAATTCTTTAATAATTCACTAGTTTCTGATACTTCTCTCTTTCTTCAATCCCCATTGGTGGCTCCATCAACATACTAAACCAATTGATTGGTTGGGGGCCTCTACCGTGAATAAAGAATCAAGCAAATCATAAGGTAAGTATATTGAATTTTGATCTTTTCTATAATTTCTCAATGATTCTCTCTTCTCAACCCCTCTCAAGCTTGAGAAGCTTAATTGGTATGGTTTTTTTTAAATGCTATTGAAATTAATTGGTGAATAGTAGTGAAGAGTTACATAATTTAATAAATGCTATTGAAGTTAATTTCCATTTATGTTTAAATTCTAATGGTTTTTATGTAATTTCTCTCTCTCACTCAAGAAATGGTCATACTCATGACCCCTTTCTCAATCCAAATGAAGCTTTTCATAAAGCTTTTCCTTAATCCAAGATTAAGCTATGCTTGAGGCCAAATTAATGGCTTTTTTCTATACTTTTAGTTTATGCACATTGATGATTCAATCCCTTATGGATTGATGACCCAATTAGAGACCATTCTAATTATATCCTTAATGATAAGCTTTGTCCCTTAGAAAAAAAAATTGAGATTTATCAGTCATAGTAGCGGAGCTATGGCAAAATTTTTATAGAAATTATGCATAAAATAAATTCATTCAAAGCATAAAAAGAGGACTTCCTACCATATTCTAGGAACTATCATCCTCCTAGATTAATTAAAAGAATTTATTATGCATGGAGATGTGGATGTATGCATGTAGATGTAGATGTATGGATGTGAGTGTGAATGTGGAGGTGGATGTATGCATGGAGATGTGGATGTATGCATGTAGAAGTAGATGTATAGATGAGGATGTAAATAGAGATGTGGATGGATGCATGTAGATGTAGATGTATAGATGTGGATGTGAATGGAGATGTAGATGTATGCATGTAGATGTAGATGTATAGATGTGGATGGGGATGTATGCATGTAGAAGTAGATGTATAGATGAGGATGTAAATAGAGATGTGGATGGATGCATGTAGATGTAGATGTATAGATGTGGATGTGAATGGAGATGTAGATGTATGCATGTAGATGTAGATGTATAGATGTGGATGTGGATGTATGCATGTAGATGTAGATGTATAGATGTGGATGTGGATGTGGAGGTGGATGTATGCATGTAGATGTAGATGTGGAGGAGGTGGATGTATGCATGTAGATGTAGATGTATAGATGTGGATGTGAATGTGGATGTGGATGTATGCATGTAGATGTAGATGTATGAGGAGAATGTGAATGTGGATGTGGATGTGGATGTATGCATAGAGATGTGGATGTATGCATGTAGATGAGAATGTACGCATATAGATGTGGATGTATGGATGTGAATGTGCATGTAGATGTGGATGTGAAATTAGATGTATGGATGTAGATGTGGATGTGTGGATGTGAATGTGGATGTGGATGTGGATGTGGATATATGTATGGATGTGAATATACGATATGTGATGTGAAGGAATATGAAGTGTTGAGATGGAAAATGATGTGATAGGATGAGTATACATATAAATGGAATATGGAATAAGTAATGTGGATTGATGAGGGATAATGTGAAAAAATAGAAACTGTATTGTAAACTGTTTGTAAATGCTGTTTGTAAATGACTGTTTTATGTCAAGATTGCTGGGGGAGCATTGTGACTATCTTGTGAATAAGGTCGTGAGACCTAACTGATAATGTTGCAACTGCTGAGGGAGAGTCAATGAAGGACGTCTCGCGTAGCAAGGTCAGCCGAGGTCTTGACCAGCCTCGGTGCGATTAAAATGGTGAGCTTCTGGTACGGTGGATGAGGGGCCAAGGAAGCGGCCTATGAGTGAAGCGCTAGGTCACCTGCGAAGGATCCTAGAGGGTGCTGACCATACGGTGCTCGGGCTCTGGGTCGCCTAGGATACCCACGCGTGGGTCGAGGAAGATATTGGAACAGAGTTGGAGTTGTTTTCTGAAATCTAGCATGGATCTGGTTGATTGACCTTGCTGGTCTTCAATGGATGAGTCCATGGCTCCTTATATGGATCCGTTGGTTGATCTTGCTGATCTTCAACGAGAGTCCATCTTGATAAGTGATTATATTGCCGAGTATTAAGGGCTAGGAACTAAGAAACGGCCCCTGTGTGGACAGGTGGTGAGCGTCCTAGTTGCCAATGATGCCATAGATACTCTGATGAAGGAATGATGGGAAAATTAAGAATCAACTGGATAAATTGAAAGATGGTGATCAGAGATACTATGGTTTTATTAAAGGATTGTTTTAAACTTGTTGAATCTGTGAAAAGGTAATTTCATATTGGGTGTGTGAGTGGTGTGACTAGTTTTATTTTGCATGAACATCCGGCTAGGGGGCCTTGGAACTCTTTTCCTTGGTACCCGGGACAAAACCTAACCAAATTCTTAATTGGATCCCATCACTACAGTGGTTGGGCGGTTGGCTAACCCATGGGATCGGATGGGGGTAGGCTGGACTGATGGATCCGTAAATCAAGACTCAAACTTTTGTTTTTACGATAGATAAAATAAATCCCGGACAGTAACTGTTCTATGGATAGGAATCAACGGCTGTGCCTCTTGAATGGGGAAAAAAGCGTTGATCCCAATGATCCAAGTGCAAGTTTCTTCCTTGATCTGACCAAGTATCTTATAGATGTAATTGGCTCAGCTCGATCAGAAACGATCTTGACTACGTTAGAGTAAAAAGTTATCTTGGTGGAATCGCCCGTGCTTTCCGGTAAAGGAAGTTTTTTCGGGTTCGGTTTTGGAACAACCGACGGATTAGTCTCTTATCCGGATATCCGTGGTGGGCGAGGCCCCGAATGTGGGACCCCTGTCCCGCGCGAGAAGTGCTACTTCCGCTGCTAGTATCCCGAATCTGTTGCCCAGTGGGAACAGGGATCTTACGTGTGTGTTCACCGTCCAAGAATTATCGCATGTGGCGTACTATGTTTTAAGGTCAATGGAAAATGTTTTGTGCTGTGGAGCATAAATAACGTTCCATGGATGTACAAGTATATGACTACAAGAAATTTCATGTGTTTTATATTGGGCACCCCACTACACAATTAGGGATCATGATTGTAGTGAAATATCAGTTTAGGCCATCATTGGTTATGTAGGATGTCCGAGGGTCATTGTTGTGGAAGTAGAGTTTATGGATGAAACATTATGGCTTATGGGACTGTATGCACCTAATGGTGTTGCACAATGTCATCGATCATGGGACTATTTATTGTGTTTGTGCAACGCTAAGCCTGGCTTTGTGTTGGGCGATTTTAATGTATGTGAATTGCCGGAGCATGCCTCTACACCTCACTCTATTATGGATGGGCCGGAGAGGCTCAACTGGAATGTATTTTTGCCAATAAATTTTTGAAACAAGATATGTGGTCATGGCTACACCTGCATGAGAGAGGATTTACATATGCGTCTCAATAGTATGTGGGTATAAGAGCTTGTCTCTCTGGACCGAATGTATATTTTCCAACATGATTTGTTTCTCCTAGAGATATTGTCCATGCAAGTGAAATACAATCATATTTTGTTAGATCATTTCCCTTTGGTATTGAAGATGCATAGGCATATAGGCCATTATTGGGAAAGGCTCCTCTTAAGGTTAACCAGACTTTCTTGGAGCATACATGTCACGTAGGCTGTAATGCCTGTGACCGACGGCGGCAGACCGGATGGCCATGTCCGGGGTTCAGTGGGAGAGGACGCCCATGCGGAGTCATGGGCGGCCAGGCTAGCGTGGACGGCAAGCCACACACTATATAGCCTGGGGGATGAGGGGCAATCCTCATTCTTCCTCTATGGCTGGGTGGTGAGCCAGAGGCCGTCCCCTCTTGTGGTAACGCCCGTAGCGGCGTTACGGGAATGTAACACTGGTATCAGAGCGTGGTTCGAGGGAATCGTGAGAGTCCGCGCATGAACGGGGGACAAGAGCCCACTCGATGGTTTTCATCCACAATCTTCTCACCCTTATCTCGAATGGAGGGTGTGGAGGGAGGCAGCCATGGAAGAATGGAGGGGAAGAACTCTCTCTCTCTCGATCTCTCTCCTCGTCACACAGCAAGCAACATTGGAGGTAAGCAATTTGTGTATTTTGCTGCGTTGAAGCTTGTGTGCAAAAGAATTAAAAAAAAAATCGTTTTCTGTGTGGAAAGGGCAGCACAGCCCCGCTGTCTGTGAATGGCGTTGAGTGTGGGGGAAGGCAAACAGCAGCCCCGTACCTCACAAGGGGGGGGGGCTTGCCTTGGCCACACGTAGACTGTGTGTAAAGGTGGGGGGGCGAAGACCACTAACCCACGAGCCCCACGGCTGCGTGGAAGAGCCTGGGGGGGGCGACTTGCATTGTGTGCGGAAACGCGAAGCAGCAGCCCCACGGCTTACTCCAGCCCCCTCACGACTTGAAGATGCTGTGCCCACGACTGGCATGCTGTGAATGACCGACGCTACCAAACAAGGCTGTATAAGGCTTGAATGCCAGGCGCCGCCGGCAAGCGTGTGGAGAAGGGCCTGCGCCAGACTCGAACTGTGCTAGAGCCTGCTTTAAGGTGGACATGGCTGTGGAGGAGACGAACTGGCAGGCGTTGACTTGGCTACTCCTACAGGCAGGCCAGGCGGCCCAGCCTTGAAGGCCAGCCAGGCGGCCAGCCAGCCAACCAGGCGGCGGCCAACCAGCCAGGCGGCGGCGGCGGCGGCGACCAGCCAGGCCGGCCAGCCAGCCAACCAGGCGGCGGCCAGCGGCGGCCAGCCAACCGGCGGCAGCGGCCAGCCAACGCCAGCCAAGCCAGGGACCGGCCCGCCAGCAGCAGCAGCCAAGCAGCGCTGCAACGGCCAGGAAAATTTTCTAAAAAAAATGTAAAAAAAGGGTTTTAAAAAAAACCATTTATTTTTTTAATATATTTTTAATTATTCATTTTTATGAATAATGAAAATATAGGCGGCCAACCCTTGATACCACATATGGGCATGCCCAGCGAGCTGGCACGGACGACCGGCCAGAATAGGGCCTGTTGTGAGCACTCCCCACGGCGGGCGGCCACGCCCGAAGCGGCGAGGGCCGGCCCGGCCCGTTATTTTTATTTTTATTTTTTTATTTTTTTTATTTTTTTAAAAATAAAAATAACACCCAAAACAACGGCACACCCCACGAAACCAACCCAAACGACCGTCGTGCAGTGTGGCCGTAGTGCCTGTTTTCAACGAGAGAGACCCACCGCATACGGCCGTAGCGCCGCGTGCTAAGAGAGAGACAAATCCCACGGACGTAGTGCCGAATCCTTCGAAAGAGAGCCGTTCTATGGCCGTTGTGCCTAGTGAACACGTCTATGACCGTAGCACCTCGACAGTAGCACATGTGGTGATCACACATTTGGTTCAGAGAACTAAATTTAAGCTGAGCATAGACTTAGTGTTGACCATCAAAGTCACGTAGTTTGACTAGTGTAAATCAAAAACTGAGGTGTGTTTTACTTGGGCTAAGAAAACCAGCAATGGCGTCAGTTGTGCCCAAATTAGACGAAGTGCTTATCACGAGAAATCAAGGTAAGCCTAATTGAGCCGTAGTGCTCATAACCCTTCACAATCTTTTCACAGATGCTAGAAGATTGTGATAAACTTTGGCAAATGAGAACCATGTACAAGCGTAGTCTTGATGTGGTTATGCCTCGTGTCCAAACAAGTTGCTTACTGTTTGTAGCAACAAAAGGCCTTGGCCCGTAGAGGCAAGCTAGCCCTTGTTAAAAGTAACACAAAAGTGTCACTACTTGGGCCTCGAGATTAGTGACTAGTTTGATTTAGTCACATACATTGCCTGGTAAAAGTAATCCCTAAGGTGTGTATTACTTGGGATAAAGGGGCTAGCAGTGTTGCTAGCAGTACTCAATTTGGTTTATCTACGAGTACTAATCTGAGTGATTAGTACATGCCTAGATATAATAGCAGATTTAAGATTGATTTTGTAGGAATCAAAGGTAAATCTGAAGGGGTATAGTCTTGAGATGTAATGCTCAATACCCTTATACAATTTGATCGAAGAGAACTGTTCTTAAACTTACAAGCATGGTTTTCTCTTCTTTTTATTGCCATGCGTTGACATCCCACTGCTCGAGAGTTTGTGGTGATCTTTCGAGGAGGGAAAGAGCCTTTTTATATGTCACATCAGTTGGTTGAGTGGTAATTTGATGGTATGGGACATCAAATTCTCACGGAATCAATTGTAGTCTTGGTGGAATGGGACGCCAAGGCTTTTGCATGTAACTTGACTCTTTGGCAGGTCTGTATGTACACTTGTCTGTAGTGATAAAGTGTGCAAGATAAAATTTGAACTTTGAAAATTACCAAATATAGCCATAAGTTGGGATAAAACCCAGTTTTACAGAGTTCGGAGAAGCTCTAGGTAGCAAGACCATGATGGTGTGCTAGTGCTAACAGAGTGATTTAGTTCCGGAGTGATCTAAATCTAGAGGTTAGCAGTAAGACTAGTTTGGTTGGACAGTTTCATGCATGGGGGACGCCCTATAGCATTTTGCAAGTGTAGTCTTGCCTATGTTCAACATAAGTGTGCGATTGTGAGCACATTTTAGTTGCTACCATATGAATTTGGGAAATATATTACTTTCCTACATAAGCAATTGTAATATTGCATGACCGGCTATTTTGCTTACAAAGTTCATGTGCGTGTAAACCCTATGAGTCGTATGACCCCTGGGAAATGAGTGGAGCATTTCTAGGATTTAATAAGGTTTTACATGGCAATAGTGAGTAGTATCTCACTCCAGATTAGCCTGGTTGTTTTAATCGGATCCGACATCTGAAGTGTACAAACTCGGGCTGAGTTAGGATAGAAAGCTAAGCCGGAGAGCTTAGTGGTAAATCCTACTGTATCTGGTGAGTTTTGACTTAACCGGAGTGTTAAGAAGTAAACTCAAAGTCTGGGGCTGAACTGGAATGTTCGGAGGCAGACATATCTTTTGTTAAATCGGAGAATTTAGCAACAGATGAGCTTGGGGTGAACCATGGTACCCAGGAAAAAAGCTCTTCACACTAAAATAGTGCACAATGATTTTAGGGTGATAAAAATCCATCTCGTAGGAATGTTTTACAACTTTCCATAGATGATAGATGAAGACCATGTACTTTACGGAGTTAAAGTACATAGGTGGTGACTTCGGCGCCACATTTTTTGTAGGAAGTCACCAGTGGTGTGGTTAGGTCAGCCGATACTCCACAAGACCTATGCACTGGTTTTTAAGTTGACCTCTATGATAAGGACGTCCAAAAATTCGTGTTATAATACAAAAAATTGTACTGCAATGTGCAATGGAGGGGTCAATTTGTGTAGTCACTTCTTAGCAGCAAGTGACTTAAGCATCTTGTTATAGATGGCTGTATATCGTACTCCCACTCGGGGGAGGTACGCCATTGGGTACGGAGTTACTCACAAACTAGTATGGAGCTACTAGTGTGATGATAGTGGGTACGTAGTTACTCACTAGTGTGATGATAGTGGGTACGTAGTTACTCACTACTAATACATAGCTGCTAATAAAATTAAGATCCTCGAGTGAAAGATACTCTAGATCAACATTTTAAATTACCGAACCACAATCCATGAGTATCGAGGTACTCATAAATATGTTGACGTTGCTCAAATCGAGGGACCGATTTGTTCGATGGTATGGAATAAGCAAGGAGAATGGAGTAACTTAAAAGTTACACATCACTAGTCCTAGTGAGTTGTCGAGGTCATCCGTAGTTTGATGATCCCCTCTACCTATCAGATAACATTCAATTTTGCAAGCCCTGGCATTTAATCCGTAGTGATTATGAGTCTGGTGTGAGATATGGTTATGAAGTTCTTACAAGAGTACTCGCTTATTTGCTTGTCATTGATTATAGCTTGGTAGAGATTGCCACCTGTGATGGGTAGGTAGCTTTGCCGCTATAATGAGGAGGCAGCAAATAATGTTCTCATAGTTATACTTCATACCAACACCAAACAGGGACAGGATGAAATTCCTAAGTTTATCATCACGAGTACTGTGATGTTTGCATTTATATTGAATGTATGATGTAATGAGACATTGAATTGTGTAATTACCATCAATTATCTAGCAACCTATGGCTTCGCAGCAAGCTCAGTCATTATTTGTGGATTGATAATGTGGTTATTAGTAGTTTGGAGTTTTCTTGATAGATGGTACAACCCACCCAAATGATTCATAAGTGTGTAACCACTTATGAAGGGTAGTAATATGCAACAATTAAGCACTTTGTTACAAGTGTGAAACCATCGATCTGTTGCAAAGCAGTTTATCAATAGTACCACTATATGTGCATAGACATTATACCACATCTTCGTTGCAAGATGTTTAAAAGTTTCTTGGAAGGACTCAAGAATATAACATATGATATTAAACACGGTCTAGATTTGTTCTTGGACCTATGACACTAGCGCGTAGTCCGCTTGAGAGTACAGTTTTTGAGGACAAAAACCTTTCTGAGGGAAAGGAGGGATATCCTCAAATATCACATAAACTGGAATAGTTGTGTGAGTCCAGACAATACCTGAAAAGATGTGTCTGGTAATAGCAACAAAAAGTTGTAAGTGATTGGATGTAACTCCAGACACCCGTAGTGGTGCAAGAATCCTTATCAAACATCTCCACATACTATATGGTTTGCTCGCATATATAGTATGGCATAAGAGATAGGAAGTTTGATTGTTATATTTGAATGGAAATTTTCAAAACTTACATTTACTCTGAGTTGGAGTGGAGTTTAACCATCCGTAGATTGATGGTAGTTAGAAACTCAACAAGATTCTAGAGCATATGCTTGTGCAAAGATGTTACTCTGAGAGGAAGTATCTCTCAACTGTGGAACTAATCCTTGTGATGCATGATTAGATTGGCTGTAGAGCTTTCCAAGGAGAAGTTTTAACAAGTTGGTGAAGCAACATGGTAGCGTAGTCTACAAATATCTAGTAGCATGGTCTAAGAACTTGCGCTACTAGAGTGCTCTCCAGTACATTAGCTTCTGTGCTAATGACATGATGCAAAATCAAGGCATGAATTTGCCTTAAGGTTTTGGTTGAAATACCAAATCATGGCTTGTGTGAGCATGATCCTATCTTTACAGAGGTCTGGCGTGCTGTACGCGTACGCACTTTGTCACAGCCGCGCCCACCTTCCTCGCCGGCACGTAATGCTAGTCGGGAGAGACTGGCCGTAGGTGCGGCGGGTAGCGAATGGAGAGTTAGTCCGGAGAGGCTAGCCGAGCCTTCGGGGTATAGTTTTGATAGTCCAAGTATGGGTCATCCTGGGATTCAGAAGACCTATGCACTAGTAAAAAAGACAGTTTTATTGGCCTAGTTTGTTTAAGAATGTCCAGACTTATGTGCTGAAATGCAGTAAGTGCGAGGTCAATAAACATGAACGTCTTAAGGTTGGAGGACTACTCCGTCCACTGGAGATTACTCAAGGGAAATGGGAAACATTTCCATTGATTTCATTACCGGTTTACCCAAGACGAGTCGAAGGAATGACTCGGTGTGGGTGGTAGTGGACAGGTTAACTAAAATGGCAATGTTTATTGCCACGAAGAAAACTGTAAAAACGCCAGAGTTGGCAAAACTCTTTATTGAACATCTCTACAAGCTATATGGCCTGCCCGCAGATATAGTGTCGGATAGAGAAAGAAAGTTCAACAGTCATTTTTGGAGGGAAATCTTCAAAAAGCTGGATACTACTTTGAGTATGAGCATGGCAGATCATCCGGAGTCTGATGGTCAAACTGAAAGAGTTAACCAAATTCTAGAGGATATGTTGCATTCTTATGTTAGTAAGAAGCAATCTAATTGGGAAGAGTACTTGCCCTTATTGGAGTTTGCCTATAATAGCTCCAAACACTCATGGATTTACACCATTCATGTTAATGTATGGATTCCAGCCCAGATCTCCGATGGTTGTAGGCCTAGAAAAGGAAAAGATTCAATCTGTCAAGAATTTCCTTGAAGATATGAATGATATGCTCAAAGCTGTACGTGAGAGCATTCGTAGCGCACAGGATCGCGCTAAAACATTTGCCTATAAAGGACGCAGACAAGTGACCTTTGCAGAAGGTGACTTTGTATTTTTAAAGGTTCCTGCGTAGTCAGCAACCATGAAAACGGAAAAGCGTGATAAACTTTCTTCTAGATATTGCGGTCCTTTCAAAATCCTTAAGAAGATTGGGGACGTAGCCTACAAACTTGAGTTACCGGAGAGTTCTCAAGTTCATCCTGTCTTCCATGTTAGTAAACTGAAGAATCAGTTCGCGGGTTAGAGAACGTAGTTTCTCTAGATATTTTGGTGGAATTGATCACTCCACCACAGATACCACATGAACCGAAAAGGATTCTTGGGTATCGAGACAGACAAACCCGACATAAAGTGTACCAGGAGGTACTTGTTAAATGGATAGATAGGGATGAAAAGGTAGCTACCTGGGAATGCCGTAGTGCAATTTCCAAAAGGTCTCCCCAGTTTGTTTTCGAGGACGAAAACTCTTCTTAAGGGGGGGGTAATGTCACGTAGGCTGTAATGCCTGTGACCGACGGCAGACCGGATGGCCATGTCCGGGGTTCAGTGGGAGAGGACGCCCATGCGGAGTCATGGGCGGCCAGGCTAGTGTGGACGGCAAGCCACACACTATATAGCCTGGGGGATGAGGGGCAATCCTCATTCTTCCTCTATGGCTGGGTGGTGAGCCAGAGGCCGTCCCCTCTTGTGGTAATGCCCGTAGCGGCGTTACGGGAATGTAACAATACAGTTTTCCATCAGTTTATGTTTCAAGTGCTACAAAACTTTTGAGGCCATGTAATCTACATTGGGATGTCAGATTGGGAGTTTTGTATATTTAATATTTAAAAGCTTTCTCATGAATATGGGATTCATAACGCATCATATTACAGGTAGAAGTTGCGAAACCTAGAATCGTTATTGGTTGATTTGAGCCAGGTGATTCAAGAGGATAGTTCTTGCCCTAACATTGAGATAGCTATTGATTGGTTGTCCCATCAAGTTGCAACATTGCATGATAATCAATATGTGAGATAATCAACATTGCATGATAATCAATATGTGAGATATAAGCTTATGGCTCGAATGGATACTGATGGCTATGCAATGGAATACAAATCTTAGCTTCATTATTCATTGCTTCCGTCATCTCGAAGTGGGGGAGTAACTTGAACCTTGGTGATCAACGCCCCAATGATCCAGCCACCACCATCATGCCACTTGGTCTAGAGGGATGGATTTAATTCATTTCCCTCAAGTTTATTTTTAAATTTAAAGACAAATGTGTAATTTCCAAACATCCAATTTCAAACATATACATCGTGATGTAGTTTTTGCACTTGAGGCAAAGTCCTCATTGTTGTACAAGTTCATTGGTTTCCCATACTAGATTTTTCTCTAGATACCTTGGCTACTTGATTTTGGTGTATGACCATCACATAAACACTTGATAAAGGAGTTCAATCCTAGAAACAAAGGCAACCATTGTGATTCAATTGGATATAATAATCCCTTTGTCCCCATAAATCCACATGCCTTTTCCCTGCATATGTCTTTTCTTACATTATTAATTATTGCATCAAGGAAATCTTTGTCCTCTATACATAAGTGGTTTAAGTTGAAGTTAATGTATCTTTTCTTACTTTGTGTATTCTGAATTCATTACAATCATTGGTATACATAACTTGTAAGTCATAACAATAAAACCATTCAGTTATAAAAAGATAAGTTTTTTCCTAAAAACTTTGAAAACATTATTCATACTATATATCATTAAACAAATTATTTTGTTAAATCCTTCAACAAAACATAACATTCAGATTTTCTTAAGATTACAAAAAATATAGAATATTGACCTTAATAGCTTTGTTCTTCTCTAAACTTGTCGTGACAAAAAAGAAAAGATCATTTGTTGGTTCTAACATTTTGGCTCGAGAAAAACAAACACATTATGCATCTTTAATAAATTTTCTAACCCTTATCTCTACTAATTGGAAAATTCTATCACCATGAATGTAAGAAAAGAGTGAAGAGAGAGAGAGAGAGAGAGAGAGAGAGAGAGAGAGAGAGAGAGAGAGAGAGAGAGAGAGAGAGAGAGAGAGCTGCCCACCACTACAAAGAAAGGAGGGAAACTAGAAATTTGTATGACAAAGTTGATAGTATTTTGAAACCCCAAAAAAACATGATTACTGAAAATAAAGCTTGCAATCAAAGAATACTTGTAGAATTGCTTAAACTACCAAGAAATTAAAATACTAAGCTACATAATATTATTTGTTTAAAGCAAACAAATTTCAGATAGTTAGAATGGCAATAGCATTATAAGTCGTTAGTTTCTTTTGGATGTGGCCATGTGGCCATGTGGACAAGAGGTGAGTGGTCGATCACAAATACATTTATTATAAGTCGTTAGTTTCTTTTGGATGTGGCCATGTGGACAAGAGGTGAGTGGTCGATCACAAATACATTTATTATATGTAAAATTCAAAAACCTTTTACATCCTTCTAGCAAAAAACAAAAAGGATTATTTAAATTTCTCTTATCAAAAGAATGGTTCTACTTAATAACATTTATATAAGTCTTAGGTTTATTACATTTTTTAAGGAGCACTTTTTAAGACCTTTGAAGGATTGCACTAATGTAATATCAGTAACTCGCTCATTCTCATTAGTTAGTCTTTTCTTCTTCTTCACCATCTTGCAAGCACTATAGGCATTGGGCTGAGGTTCAAATCCCCACATCTCTCTCCCCTTTGCTCCCTACCCCATGTATAAGGTGTGCGAGATACAAGACCGTAGATTCTCCACAAGAGAGGGGTTGTCTTTATAGATGTTGAAGGCTATAAAGGGAAACATATCTCTATAGCACCCTCTACTCCCTCACAGAAAGGCAACAAATTGATCAAGAATGGAGCACTCCCTCACGGAAAGGCAACAAATTGAGCAAGAATGGAGCACTCCCTCTACTCTCATCATAGTTCTCAACACACACAACTCAAACCATTAAGGAAATCTCGAGAATAGTTAGTGAAGCACAACAAACTTGTAGACTGAGAATGGACTAAGTTAGATGAAGAGAGAAGAGATAAAACTCCACGGCCATCATCTTTTCTTGTTGTATATCCTTCCTCTTTATTACTCTTGTTGGGGCTAGACCAAGCATGATAAAAAATCTTGCTATTCTTGCTTCCCATATAGAGATTCATAAGACAAACACATGGAGTAATTTTAAGAGATGCTCCTTGCTTTTGGAACACGAGGAGGTAGGCTAGCTTGAAGAAAAAACCCACATCAATGTATAGAAGCAAGTGCCATTATTGACTTTTGTATTATACTTTCTTGTCGTCATGCTTATACTTAAATCTTCCATTCTAGTATTAAGAAAAAATACAGATATTGGATATAAAATTCAAAAAGATTTTACATGTATATCCTTCCACCAAACAACAAAAGGGATTTATTTTTCCTGTCAGAAGATTGGTCCAATTATGTAACATATTTATATAAGTCCTTGTTTTATCACACTATAACACGTCGGGGGCACAGCAGTGTTTTCTAGCAGTGCTTTTTTTGTAGGGATGTCGGGGATTACATTCGCTACTGCGCAGCAAAATGTCACTGCTCAGCAGCACCGTTAGCAGCGAAAGTTTGCTACTATACTGTGATTTCACTGCTGAACAGAGAGGATAGCAGTGAGATTACGTTGCTATTTTTGTTGCAAGAAATTCCAGAGAGTTGTTAGATGCTGAATTATGAAAATACATGTCACATGCACATAGAAAATGATATATAGTTTTAAAAAATCATCCATTAAAACCCTTGGAGCCATGTTTTGAGCAAAAAAAAAGATAGGTAAAAACTTTTGAGAAGCGAAACAATTTCAAGATCATGAATCTATCCCATCTTGTAATAAATCCATATGTGTTGCTTCATCAATATCTATATCTAATGGAAGCTCAACGAAAAGATGGGGTTCTATATCAATATCAATATCACTATCATGATCCAATGAAGCATTGCCATGATTGATAGGTGACTCATTACCTTCTTCCGATTGATGTTCCTCATGCTCTTCATTGGCCTCGTCCCAAAATGTTTTCTTCATCATCTTCTTCCAATGAGCCGATTTGAGGTAGTACTTGCACCTCATCCAGAGATTTGGCCTCCACATCTTGATCTTGAAAGATACGTTTTGAACGAGGGGAAACTTGTATAACATATCACCACTTTGGATCAATTCGATCGGCGGCATGAAACATAACCTAATATCACAAAAGCAAAGGGGTTACACTTTTATTATACTAGATTAAGATTTAATTGGGGATTGGTTGGATTACGAACCTATTGACAGTGTTGAGGTAGTATGAAGGTATCTTCCTCATTATTCTAAAACTTGGTGGAGTAGTTCACAATACTCAAGATTGTCCTTTATGACATTGGTATCATGTCTACTGGCTTGATTTTCTTGCTCAAAAGTTACCAACACACCATAATCAAATGTACTTCTTTTAGAATCCACACGCTCCGTGCGAAAGTGTCTTCCCTCTGACCATATTGCATTATATAGTTTGTACTAACATTAAACAAAAACATGATAATTAGTATATATATTGCATTAAACAAGGTATATACGTGAGATAGAGATGAAGAATGTACTTACTTGAGGTTCACATACTCTTGCATACTCGTGCTCTTCTCTTGTGATCATCTCTCCATTTTACAATGCCATCAATATTGCCATACGAAGCGATTCTATATTGATCACATTTGGTAGAGGTTCCAAGCTAGGTGGGAATGGCAAGCGTCTATTTTCTCTTCTGAAAGCACTTCTCTCATCCTTTCGTCTATTAATTGCATCCTTGTATCTCCCAATCCACTTCTCCATGATGGGACTATTTAGAATGTAGAATGTATTCACCTTGTGGTGTAATGCTTCATCTAGTCTTCGTTGCCTTCCTTTTCTCTCTAAGGCACATTAGTGATTGGTCCGTCATCCTCCTCATTGCTCCATAATCGTGGCATTGAAGGATCTATGCGAGATAGATATTTTGAGATATACACAAGAGACTCTTGCATAAACCATCCCTCTGCCATGCTTGCGTCTAGCCTTGCTCTTTGTCTTACAAAGTCCTTCAAGGTTTTCATGAACCTTTCAAGGAAAAACATCATTGAACATGAACAATGCCGCATAACGCCACTTCATCAACCAAATGCACCACAAGATGCAATTGGCTAGTGAGAATTGTTCTAGGAAAGTTGTCCCCCTAGATCATACACACATCCTCAATACCATTGAGACCTGCCATTTTAATGGATCCTTTAAGGATATGTACCTACCTACATAGCAATTACGTGTACTATCTACCAATATATAACTTGTGAGCGCATAAGAATTCCAAATAAGTAATATAACTTAGTAAATTGAAGAGAAGATTCATACCTCACCAAGCCTCCCATTTTGTAAATAGCCTCTCTCATCTTCTTATCTCCACAACCAACTATAGCAATTGGAATAATAAACTATGCATAGAAAAAAATGGAAGTTATTATATGAGCTTACAAATTATGTACCACAGAGAAAAAGAAAAAGTGAATATTTATATCCCTGTAATATCTTGTGCCAATCATGTGTGTCTCGAGGCCATATAGTTGTTCCTCTCCTTTCTTTTTGGTCTTTGTGAAGGTATCCTTCAACAAATGCATTACTCCCGTTGGTGTACGAAAAGCGGCGATCACACTTTTCACCTTATTGTTCTCCCTCGTAGTTAATATCCATGGCACCTTTCGTAGGACTATTTTACCACTCTCACTTTCAATTGGCCAAGCACGTTGAAGACATCCAATGTTTTGTAAGTCATCCCTTGCACCCTTTGTATCTCTTTTACCAATTAAATGGTCCCAAATATTTGTTGCCACATTCATATGCATGGGATCTAAGAGATGATTGATCTTCATCTTACACCAATATGGAAGTCAAAAGAAGATTGAGTGTCTAGACATCCCATTTGGTGGTGGATTGGGAGTGCTTCTCCATGTCTCAAACCAATCTCTACCCCTCACCACAAGTGGTGAGACATCATGTGGCACATACTTGGGATGTGAGGGAGGAAGAAATCGATGATGTTTGTCATACACCACCTTCTTAAGTGTAGAGAGTCTTTCCAAAACAAGTGATGGTCCACAAATATCAAATATGCATGATCTCCAGAGGTTGTTAGAACTATTTAATTGAGATGATTGAGATAGAGATATAAACTTAAAATTTAAAGGCTAAAACTTATGCATATAAGGTTCAAGTAGGTACCTGAGCACTCCGAGAACCTGGGATAGTCATGCATCATCCAAAGAAAAACTCCTTTCACCAGTGCCTCATGCCTAGATTAGGGGAAGGTTGAGGTCTATAGGGGCCCTTTAAGATGCCATGTGATTAAAAGGTTATTAAGGAAAGGGCCAATCATGTGATGCCATGTATACAAAAATGTTGGGTGATTAAAGGTGGTCAAAAGATTCTCTAGAAGATGCGGTTTTATACTTTTCATTCCCAAAAAGTGGGGGAGGGGGGAGTTTTTGAAATTTCGGACATCCATAACTTCTACATATGAGCTCAAAATTTGTCGGAGATTAGAGATCCAGAATCTACTCGCTGAGCTCTTTCCATAGATATGCCACATGATATGGTTTTGCCCACTAAATTTTAAATTCAATTTTGGCGGTAAACTTTGAAATTCAAACTTCTAGCCATTTGAAGAATAAGAAGGTATCTAAAGTCAAAGAAACTTAACATTTTAACAAAAAGTCATTAAAATCATAATATGGCAGCTTAAAGGGTCCCTATAGACCTCAACCTTCCCCTAATGTTTATTGGCCTTGAAACATCATGTACTTTGATACCTCGCCATAGTGTCTCAAGATCCTCAACCAAAGGCTCGAGGTACACATCCATTTTTACCACCTTATATTTGTCTCGTATACAAGGAGAGTAAGCATGATATGACCTTTATTGATTTCCACCCATTGAGGGAGGTTGTAATTCACCAATACAATAGGCCAAGTAGACCATGATGTGGACTTGAAGCCAAGTGGGTTAACACCATCCATGCCCAAGCGAAGACGTAAGTGATGAGGCTCATCTTTAAACTCTAGCCATTGATGCTTCACATGTTTCCATGCCGATGAATCAACTACGATCCTCATGATGGCATCGATTGAGCGATGAGTAGCATGCCACATAATGAGTTCTACAATCCCCTTACATTTAAACATGTGTTGGATGTGAGGAATGATAGGGAAGTGTCTCAAAACCTTTCGGCGGGGAACTTTATCACCTTGTAAATCATTACTATAGTGTCTCTCCCCACATTGTAGACATTGTGTTGCATTTTTATCAACCCCTCTAAAAAGCATGCAATCATTGGGACATGCATGTATTTTTGTGTAATCCATACCTAGCATAGAGAGAATTTTATGACACCCATCTCATGAGTTCGGTAATAGATTTTGAGAGAAAAGAATCTTCTTGAGAAGACTACAACATAGGGTAAGAAATTATATGTCAAAATATTAGCATATAGAACATAAAATATTTTCAATAAAATGAGGCAGTCTTACCAAAGAAGACTTGTGACACTTGCATCACTCCATCCATAAAATTTTTGCAACTTCAATAGCTCCAAGTTTGCTCACAGTGTGGAGTACGAACATCCCTTATACAAAGGTGTGCTTGCCTCTCTATGCAAGGTTTCCTCTTCTTGTGACATTGGAGCTTGCTCACTACATCTATGACCTCCCGTCCCAACGAAGTCATTCACCATATCAACCATGATGAGATTCTCTTCCTCCTCATGTGGCAATGGTGGAGGCACTTCATTCATTGGCTGGGGAAGATGAGTCTCAGCCATGCTTTCCATATGATGCCTTGCTACCTTCCACACTCTACCTGATGTCACTGAATGGTGTGGCATGTTACCTAGAACTCTCCTATGGTTCTCCTCTTTGTTATCATCCACACTTGGTCATGCCACTATCTCAAGACCATATGTTCGGACATGCTCAATTATTATACAACATTATCGTATATACTGGTCCTTAGCGATCACTCCCCTGAAATAGAAATTCAAAAAGAACTTTCCAATGTGCAATTGGAATTAATTGAAAATAGGTATAAAGGACCTTAGCCTAAGGGTCTAGATTTTTAGAAATTTTTGGATTATGGTCCAATTAAGGTTCCTATGGGCCAATAGGATCAATCCAAGTGTGGGGAGGAGATAAATCCAATTTGTAAAAGAAAAATACCCAAAAATGAGTAAATGCCCACATAAGACGAAGAGTTGACTGAGTACAAGGTCTATTAGTAAAAAAATATGAATATTACTAAAAAAAAGAGATATTTTGGGTACAATAATACATTTTTGACACCTTGGTAAGGAGAAGGGGGCTCTTCAAGGAGGCACCTATTTCACATGTGTGGTGGAGTTTTAAACTCAAAAATAATAAGATATTTTTATCTCTTCTCTCTCCTGGATCAAACCAAATAAAAAAGGGAGCCAAATTGGTCCAAATCTTGTGAACCTAAAAAATTCTAGAAACTAGTTGGACTTGGTTAGAGGCCTCCCTCACCTATAAATAGACCCTTAGCCCTTTGTAAAAAAATATGTGAACTATACCATGCCAGTAATATACTGAAATAATGATATTTTCTATTATCCTCTAAAATTTGGAGAGAATGGAGTTTCTCTCTCTCGTCAACCTTCTTTGGAGTCTTCATCAACATACTAAACCAATTGATTAGTTGGGGCCCTCTCCTTAGACTAAAGAATCAAGCAAAAAAAGAGGTAAAGTGTGATTTATGGTCTTTTTCTTAATCTCTAAATGTTTCTCACTTCTCAACCCCTCCCAAGCTTGAGAAGTATTCAATTGAATGGCTCTTTAATGCAATTGAAACTCTCTAATGAATTTTAGTGATAAATCTTATAAAGTTTCCATTTATGCTTAAATTAAAATATTTTTTAAGCATATCTCTCTCTCTCCCAAAGAATGGTCATTCCTATGATCTATTCTATATTCAATTAATGCTTCTCATGGAGAAATTCTCTATTCACAAGTCAAACTCTAGACTTGTGAAGCTAGACGTTTAAAAAATGGTTTTTATACTTATATGCTTGAAAAATATGATAATATTATGGGATAAATCCATAAATTGGATTTAATGCTAAAAGATAGTTATATTATCATAATTATTTTACTATGTCTTATTCTTTTCATAAAAATTAAAAATTGCTGGTAATAGCAGTGGAGCTATGGCAAAAACTTTAAGAAATTGATGCATAATTCATTCTTATGCATAACGTGAAAAGGGGACTTCCTATCATATTCTAGGATTCAATATCCTAGGTTAAAAGAATGGTTTTTGTCACATTCAATGGAAAACTAATTTTTAAGTTTATGTGTAATTAAATAATTAAGAAATGAGAAAATTATGGTTAAAATATTTAAATGGTAAAAGAGGAATTCCTATGACATTTGGAAGTCAATCATTTAGATGAAAAAAGAGAAATTCCTAGCATATTGGAATTATTGGATATTTTATTTAAATTCAAAGATAAATTTTAGATAAATTTATTTTATCTATGAGAAATATTTAAATGGTAAAAGAGGAATTCCTATGACATTTGGAATTCAATCATTTAGATGGAAAAAGAGAAATTACTAGCATATTGGAATTATTGGATATTTTATTTAAATTCAAAGATAAATTTTATATAAATTTATTTTATCTATGATAAATATTTAAATGGTAAAAGAGTAATTCCTATGACATTTGGAATTCAATCATTTAGATGAGAAAAGAGAAATTCCTAGCATATTGAAATTATTAGATATTTTATTTAAATTCAAAGATGAATTTTAGATAAATCTATTTAATCTATGAGAATTATTTAAATGGTAAAAAAGGAATTCCTATGACATTTGTAATTCTATCATTTAGATGGGAAAAGAGAAATTCCTAGCATATTGAATTAATGGGTATTTTATTTTAGACGAATTCATTATATGAGAAATATTTGATGATAAAAGAGGAATTCCCATGACATTGGAATGCAAATAATGAAATGTAATAAGAGGAATTCCCATGGTATTTTAGATCCATGAAATCAAATGGGAAGAAGAGGAATTTTTAGTATAATTCAATTTATGATTATTCATCAAATATGGAAATATGGGTAGAATTGATTTTTGTAAATCCTACGAATTCTTTTTTTCAAAAGAGGAATATTGAATATAATTCAATTGAGGAATTGAGAAGGAATATGAAAATAGTCATCGAGAAAAATAATCTTTATCTAAGCCAAGCAATTGGCAGAAATTTAGAAAAAAGTCCCATTATCGGTATCAAAGTAGAAAAAGCTACTAAATAGGAATAGGATGTGGAATGGATGTGATAAGATGTAAACGGGATGCGATAGGATATGAATAGATATAATAAGATGTAAATGAGATGTGATAAGATGTAAATGGGATGTGATAGGATGTGGTCTAATTAAAATGAATGTGGATGAGATGTGAAGTAAATGGATGTTGATGTGAATGATGAGATGAGAATAAGAAGAGAGGATATGTGAAAGGGTGAGATGGGAAGTAAATGGATGTGAGATGTATATGTGATGAAAATGGATGTGAATGTGTATGTGAAGAATAGATCTGGATGTGTATTGAAAAGAATGGATGTGAATGTATGTGAAAGAATGGATGTGGATGTGTATATGATTAAAATGGATGTGAATGTGTATGTGAAGAATGGATGTGGATGTGTATGTAAAAGAATGGATGTGGATGTATGTAAAAGAATGGATGCGAATGTATGTGAAAGAATGGATGTGGATGTATGTGAATGAATGAGATGAGATGTGTATGAATGAGACATGATGTGGGTGTGATGTAATGTGGATGGGATGAATGAGATATAATGTGGATAGATGTGATGTGATGTAATGTGGATAGAATGTATGTGATGGGATGGTGATGAGAATGAATGCGATGGATATGAATGAATGTGATGTGATGGATGTGAATGGATGGAGGTGATGTGATGTGAAATGGATAAATGTGAGTGAATGAGATGTGATGTAATGTGATGTGAATCGGGATATGAATGAATGATATGGGATGTCATGTGAATCAAGATGTGAATGAATGATATGGGATGTGAATGGATGAGATGTGAATCGGGATGTGAATGAATGAGATGTGATGTGAAATGGATGTGATGTAAATTGAGATAGATGTGAATGGATGATATGTGATGTGATGTGATGTGATGAGATGTAATGTGAATGGATGAGATATGATGGGATGTGAATCGGGATAGATGTGAATGAATGAGATGTGAGGTGAAATGGATGTGAATGAGATGTGAGGTGAAATGGATGTGATGTGATGTGATGTGGATCGGGGTAGATATGAATGGATGAGATGTGAATGAATGTGATGTGATGAGATGTGGATATGGGTAGATGCGAGTGGATGAGATCTGATGAGGATAAATGAGAAAAGATGTGATGAGATGGAAAATGATGTGATTGGATGAGGAATGGGAATACATATGAAATGGATGTGGATTAAATAATGTGGATTGATGTGGAACAATGTGGAAAGATGAGAGTTCGTTATAGAAACTGTATTTATGACCTGTTTTTAAATGACTGTTTTATGTCAAGAATGCTGGGGAAGCATTTTGACCATCTTGTGAATGAGGTCGTGGAGACCTAACTGATAAAGTTGCAACAGCTGACGGAGAGTCAACGGAGGACATCTCGCATAGCAAGGTCCACCGAGGTCTTGACTAGCCTCGGTTCAATTTAAATGGTGAGCTTCCCGTACTAAGGATGAGGGACCAAGGAAGCGGCCTATGAGTGAAGCGCTAGGTGACCTGCGAAGGATCCTAGAGGGTGCTGACCATACGGTGCTCAGGCTCTAGGTCACCGAAGATACCCACACGTGCGTCGTGGAAGATATTGGAAGAAGGAGTAAGAATTGTTTTCTGAAACCAGGCATGGATCTGGTTGATTGACCTTGTTGGTCCTCAACGGATGAGTCCATGGCTCTTTTATATAGATCTGTTGGTTGATCTTGCTGATGTTGAACGGAGATTTCATTTTGATTTTTATAAGTGAATATATTACCGGGTACTATGAGCTAGGAACTATCAAAAAGGCCCCTGAGTGGACAGGTGGTTCACGAGCGTTCTGGTTACCAATGATGCTATAGGTACACCGATGAAGGAATGATTTGGAGGATTATGATCAGTGATACTATGGTTTCATTAAATGATTGTTTTAAAGATAGCTGAATCTGTGAAAGATAGCTAATACTATGGTTTCATTAAATGATTGTTTTAAAGATAGCTGAATTTGTGAAAAAGGTAATTTCATACTGAGTGTGTAAGTGGTGTGACTAGTTTTAAGTTTGCATGAATATCTGGCTAGGGGGCCTAGGAACTCTTTTCCCTGGTACCCAGGACAAAATCTAATCAAATTCCTAATTGGATCTCATCACTATAGTGGTTGGGCGGTTGGCTAGGGGTTAGGCTAGACTGATGGATCCCTAAAATGAGACTCAATTCTGTTATGGTACGATAGATGAAGTAAATTCCAGATAAAAATTGTCCTATGGAAAAGAATCAACGGATGTGCCTCTCAATGAGGAAAAAAGCGTTGGTCTCTATGATCCAAGTGTAAGTTTCTTCCTTGATCTGACCGAGTGTCTTTACAAGTTCGGTCGGATCAGTTTGGTTAGTGATGACCTTGACCACGTTAGAGTAAAAATATCATGGAGGAATCACCCATACTTTCCGGGCAAGGGAAGTTTTTCCGAGTTCGGTTTTGGAAGAACTGAGGGATTAGTCTCTTGTCCGAATATTCGTGGGTGAGGCCTCGAGTGAGGGACCCTGTCCCACAGAAGAAATGCTACTTCCGCTGCTAGCACCCCAAAATTCATTATGCGGAGGGGATATGGATCTTTCACTAGTACTGCAAACATAAATTTACCCAGGTTCTCGTTGCTAGACGACCACAGCAGCAAAAATACGCTGCCTAGCAGTGAAATTTTGCTGCTCAACAGTGACCTAAGAAACTGTCACTCCCGCCTAAATCGTTGCCGACGGGTGTCAATACCTACCAGTTTCAGATTTGCTAATTTCTTGATTTAAGAAGACTAGCAATGAAGTTCGTGTTAATAATTTTTGAATTTGTATTAATCACTATTTTCAGAATCCTAATCCACTTTACTACTTAAATTTTTAAAGTTCTCGATCTTCTTGATCTTGATTTTTTTAAAATTTTCTTGATTTTTTAAATTAAGATTTACATAAGTTTCAACAACCAGTTTTGAATGATCTCTTGCATTATCTTGCTTAGGGAGCATACAATTAATCCTTAGAGCTTGTATTTCTTCAATAGTGAGACCCAAGGTTATGAAATCTTTGAGTTCTAGAAGGAATATTGCAAGAAGAAGGCTGTTGTGGAAATTTAATGCAGTTTCAGGAAAGTGTGTAGAACCTTGGTGTAGTTTCAAGAATTTGGTGCAAAAATTTTAGATTTATGTGTAAGATTTTGGTGTAAAATTTTTAAATTACTCTGCAGATTATTCTCAGCTATTGTGTAGAGATTTTTTGGTTCTTATGCAGAGTATGAGGTCATGGGAGCATTTTACAGTTTTCAAAGGTTGCTCTGCATAATTTCTTTTCAACGATTTTTGTGTGGAACAATGTAGAGTATTGAAGACTATGTAGAAATCAGTTTAATGCAAAGATTGCTGGAAACAATTATAAGCATCTAATCCATATTCTCATCTTTATCATTCTTCTTATTTTTTATGCAAAGTTTATAAGATCTTTAACAATATTAAGGCACAAAGAAGATCGAACATAGAAGTGTTGGAAGACTTGTGGATCTTGCTAAAATTCAAGCAAAAAGGGATATTTACATGTAGCCTTGGTGCATGTAAAACAAAAGGATTGAATCAGTGCAAGAGTTTCATGCAATCCTGTGTATTCTTGGTTAGGTTTGATCAATTTTTATGTATTGCAACCTTCCTAACAATATTCTTACAACTCCCTTATCCACAAGAAGTCATCTCACGAGTGAGGTCCTCATCAAAAAATTACCCTCTTTAGAATTGGTATATTTAATCTCAATCGATCTTCATTGAGGCATATATGGGCCTCATAAACCACAAATAGACAAAGAAGCCAATTGTTCTTGTGAGCTCAAAAAAGCAAATGGAGATGATAATCATATAGCCATATTACAACACACCAGACACTAGTTTTGTTATCTCCAACTTGGTGAAGTAGAATGTGGGATAGAGTAAAAGATAGAGTGCTGAAGATGTAGAGGTCATACATGCCCTCCATTACTAGTGGTAATCTTCACTGCAGAGATGGAAGTAGCAAATCATAATCGTAATCTCTTCACAAGTCATGATCAGTATTAAAAACACAATGATGAACAAGAACCCAAAGATGTAGAAGAATTGGTTAGGCCATATTGAGGTGAGGATGAAGAAGAGCTCCAATGGAACACGGCCCTAAATGGTAATATGATAGCTGCATGTAACAAGCTTGCTCTAGAATTTATCTCGGATTCTTATTTGTTCTTACTAGATATTCAATAACTATTTTTTAATACCCAAAATAACTTTAAAGACCAATGGTACAGAGATTCCAAACCACAAGAATACCACTACAAACATGGTACCAAAGGCACTGCTCTAGAGGACTTTTCACCCCAAATCAACGCATTAAGGATAAAGAAGAGAGTAAAGGAAACATGAGTAAATATGAAGGTTGTCTTCAATGTTCTTTCATGAGATAAAAAGGCAAAGCAACTAACATCAAGACCAGCATTAACTATGATACGCTCTACAGAACCATCAGGCAACATCGTGAATGTTGAGATATCGAGCTCATCTAGTGAGGCGGCGGTGGACACTGATGACCTGCCTGGGGGATAGGCCCCACACTTACACCACTGCCATGGTTGGTTAAATCATGTGTGATATGTAGCCAGTGGGATGACAGGCTGTGTGTGATAGCCATTCTAGAGACTGGCATAGTTATAGCGCCAGCTCATTTAGTTGGGTTCACACTATAGAGAACCCTAGTATGTATTTGGTTGAGTACCTTTTCATATTGTGTGTACTCTTATCTTTGTATATGGTGTGTTGAGTGTTGTGTGAAGAAGAAGAAGATTTTCAGCCTCTCACCTTGTGTGTTCTCTTTTAGGGTTTTGTTATTGTGTGTGTGCTTGCAAGAGCTCAAGCTCTCTTCTCCCCTGCATCTTTTCATGGTATTAGAGCCTGGTTCATGCTAAGGGCTGAGCTGCAAGCAAGAGAAGCACAGGAAGCGGTATGAGGGTAAGAGCTTCAACTACTCTTCCCTATTTGTGTTGGCGAGTACACCCTTGTCGGGAGCTCTATGGGAGGTACCAATAAACGATCTCTGATTGAGGAGCTTTCTTCACGGGAGTAAAGCTATAGGGCAACTATTCTGTCCTATCAGGCTAAATGTTTTGTGCTAAAAACACGTTTCGGGAGCGTTAGGACCTCCGTTTTTCAGAAAACAGGCGATTTCGAGCACTGTTGTGGGGTAAGTCATCGATTCTATGTACAGAACTCTATTTTAAGAACTGCAAGAAGACATATTGGTTGTGCTGCAAGGAGGTCGACAGTTGCCATTGGGTGTATGTATGCACATTGAGGTCATTGGTTATGACATTTGAGTATAGTACAGTACCGCTGCAGAAAACAGTTTGTGCAGGAGAAACCAGAGTGCTGTTTCTGGTAAATTTGTGTGTTTGGCAAGATGTCAAATGATGGCATAAACCAGATTGTTGCTCATCAGAAGCTTGACAAGAACAACTTCCATGCTTGGAGGTTCAAGTTGACAAATTTCCTGATGGGAAAGGGTTACTGGGACTACATAGAAGGTGATCATGAAGAGGCACTGGGGATACCGGAGATCAATCCGACTACTGCAGATGTGAAAGAGTTCAAGGATTGGAACCAAGGAGCCATAAAAGTTATGTATTGGCTCTCTATCAGTATACAGGACACCATGATTGGGCACATATAGGATGCCAAGTCCCCCAAGGAGGCAACCTTAGTAAAACTCTATGAAACGAATACCAAGGCACAAAAGATACAGTTGAAGAATGAACTTCATACTGTGGAGAAAAAGAGTATGTCTATGAATGACTGTGCAATGAAGATCAAGGGTATTGTGGAAACCCTTGCATCTATTAGTGTTTCAGTAGATGATGATAAGGTGAAAGTCTGTCTACATGGCCTCGGGCCACAATACAAGGCGTTCAAGACGTCTATTCAGACTCGGGAAAACATTCCCAATTTCACAGATCTGGTGTCTATGTTGATTATAGAAGAGAAGAGCTTGGGTGAAGACCGACAGTCTTCACAAAACAAAAACAGTTCAGAGCAACAGGCCTTCTATACAAGTTTAGGAAGAGGACAAGGTAGAGGAGGCCGTGGACGCGGCCAAGGAGGTGGCTGAACAGGTAATCAGAATTATGGCTAGCAGCAGCAACAACAACAGTCCCAGAATTCATAACAACAACAACACACAGGTGGAAGAGGCCAATTCAGAGAGGCAGGGGGAGTCAAAGAGGTCGTGGAAATTGGCAAAGGCAGTATAATGATACACATGGATGCTTTTACTGTGGTAAGCCTGGACATGTGCAGGCTGATTGGTATAAGAAGCAGGCTGACATGCAAAATGAAAAATTGCGGCAAAACAACTATGCATCCTCGAGCAGAAACAATGAGGATAATGAAAGGTTGTTTGTTATGCAGCATGTCGTTAATACCATGTCTGAAAATGTTGAAGCAACACATAAAGATGATGTATGGTACGTTGATTCAGGTGCTTCGAACCACCTGACAAGTCATGGGGAGTGGTTCAAGGAGATGAAAAACCTTGAAAGACCAGGTTTTGTGGAAACAGGGGATGACACTGCTCATCCAATTTCCCATGTTGGAGATGTGCCATTATCTATGCAGGATGGCAAAGTGAAGTACCTTGCAGATGTACTTCATGTTCCAAACATAACAAAGAATCTGGTTTCAGTTGGCCAGATGATAGAGCAGGGTTTGTAAGTTTGGTTTAACCCTGATGGTTGTTATGTTGAAGACTTTAGAGACAAGTGCAGGTTGGTTGCAAAAGGCAACAGAGTGGGCAAAACGTTTACATTGAATGTAAACATGCCTGAAGTGAGTGCTGCAATGTTTCCAAATGGTTCATGAATTGTTACAGACACAGACATTTGGCATAAAAGAATTGGACATGTGAATGTGCAGAGAATGAAGTCTATGCAGACTAAAGGAATTGTGACAGAGCTGCCAAAGTTTAAAGTTGAAGGTATGTAGAAAATATGTGAAGCATGCCAATTTGGAAAGCAAACAAAGCATGTATATCCACGTGACAGAAATGTGAGCAAAATGCACTAGATGTTGTGCATTCAGATGTATGGGATCCTACGAAGACCATGTCTATGGGAGGCTGCAGGTACTATGTAACATTTATTGATGTGACCACACAAGGAAAGTGTGGGTATACTTCATGAAAGAGAAGGGTGAGGTGTTCACTCATTTTTCAGAATTTCAAAGTTATGGTTGAAAAGCAAATAGGGAAACATGTAAAGTGCCTAAGGTCAGATGGAGAGTACTTTTCCAATGCGTTCTCTCAATTTTTGAAGAAGAATGGTATTCAGAGATAGTTTACATGCAAATACACTCCGTAGCAAAATGGAGTTGCTGAGCGGAAAAACAGGCACATTGCTGAGATTGCGCGAGCATTGATGGGAGAGAAGAATATGCCGCATAGCTATTGGGCTGAGGCTGTTTCTACAGCAATTTACATCATGAACAGGAGAGAAGAATATGCTGAGATTGCGCGAGCATTGATGGGAGAGAAGAATATGCCGCATAGCTATTGGGTTGAGGCTGTTTTTATAGCAGTTTACATCATGAACATGACTCCAACTGCAGCCATACATGATGTAACTCCAGAGGAGAGGTTTACTGGCAGAAAACCTGATTTGTCTCATCTCAAAGTCTTTCGATGCATTGCATATGTGCATGTGCCAGATGACCTGAGAACTAAGCTGGATCCAAAAGCTAAAAAATGTGTGTTTATTGGGTATTCCCTTGAGCAAAAGGGATAGAGGTGTTATAACCCTGCTACACGTGAGTTGAGGGTAAGCAGGGATGTTGTTTTTTATGAGATGAGCAACTGGTATGCTGCTGGAAAAGAAGCTGTTGTTGGGGCTGATGTAAGTGGAAATGTGGTTGCACAGAATGCAAGTCAGCAATCACAGTCTTTGAGTGGACCAGAAAATGTTTTCATCTAGTGGTTCAGTTGATAGACCATGGAGTGGCAGGCTGCATCATAATACTAGTCCTGCAAATGTGATTAGTACATCACATAAAGGCAAAGACAAAGTGATTGAGTCCCTTAGTATGCCTGACATTTCCAAGGAGCATCTAGGTGTCTCGAGGGTTTACCATTGTCTTGCATTGAATCGGGTTTCACCTCAAAGGAAGCGCTTCAGAGCAGGCTACCTCAAAGTAAGCGCTATCTAGAAGCCGAGAGCGAGCTTACACCGCCCTTAAAGCTATGCATAAGGAAAGAACAAGGTCCTCTCTCGGCTCTCTCTCGTCTCTTCTCTCACACTCACACAGACGCAATGGCTCGACCCAAGAGGACGTATAGGGGAGTTCGACAGAGGGACTGGGGCTCTCGGGTTTCGGAGATTCGTCACTTGTAATAATCTAGCTGAGTGTTTATGGTTTGGTGCAGCACTATTCGCAAGAGGTTGGTTCTGATGTCTTTGTGTGTAGGAAGACAAGGGTGTGGCTGGGCACATTCCAGAGCGCTCGGGAAGCTGCCAAGGCCTACGATGAGGCAGCCCGTTTGATAAAAGGGCCAGATGCCAACACCAACTTCCCATCATCGTCGTGCAGTGCATCCTTGCTCTCTCCATCAGTGAGATCAAAACTGCAGCGACGTTGCCACTGCACGGCTATCCTACAAGGGGCAAGTAAATACAAGAGGTTAGCAAAGGTATCATCAAAGCTGGTCAATGCAGCTGCAGGAGGTGGAGCCTCTGAAAGCACCACCCTTCTTGAGTCTTTGTCTTATGCAAGGGCTCCAACTGCCGGCGTGATGACTCTCAGCACCAGCAATCATTGGTTTGCCTTCGGCTAGATGACTCTCAGCACCAGCTGGGTGTTACGTGGCAGGCCAGCAGGGACTCTAAACCTGAGTGGGTCACCATCCTCGACCACGTCCAACCTGCGCGCCACGTCAACTCTCTTCTAGAGCAAGTTTCCACGTCTGATATCCACAACCAAGAGGTGATAACCTCTTGTGCTCCACTTTCTCAAGAGCCTCTTCAAGCTGATGAGCTACCCATCTCCAACTGCTCTGCCACTGCCCCAGCAGCTAACACCATAAGCTACTCTACTGAACTGGATGCTACAGCACAAGCTCATCCCCCGGACTATAGTGCAGTATGCCGTTCTAGCCCTCTCCTGCACAGCGATGCAATAGCTTTGTCTGCAGCCTCTGGGTATTTCGCACGAGATGACCTGGACGCGGCCGTTTCATATAATGACGGTGCTGCCTTCCTTAACGGTCTCTGCGACCAGTTGCACACGTATCCGCTCTACCCCCCCACCTCCGAGGTCTGCCAAGGCTTGTACGCGCAACAGCTATGGCAATAAGGGAGTCGTGTTTCAACCAAGGGCAACTGGCCACCACAACTTACACTATTGACCAAGAAGAACTTACCCACCCACTCACACTATTGACCAAGGACAACTGCCCACAACTTTAACTAATGGATGATACATCCATCATCTAGAAGTTTTTCACACACCCAATATATCATCTAGAAGTTTCTTACACACCTTCCTCATGTGCCTACAAAATCATTTTCATGAATCCACCATACTGTAACAAGTATATTTTAGGATGCACATGTAAATGGGATGGGTTAGGTGCATGGACTTAGGGTCATGCACATGTAGAATTAGGGCAGATGGGCCTTGTGACTATAAAAGGCATGTGTTCTAGGACTATTATAGCTTTTAAATGATATCTTTGGACTATCATTACACTTTACTTTTTGTTGTTCTTAGTGTTAATCTCTCAAGCTTTTGTTAATCCAAGTTCATTAGGTTATTCCAAGGCTAAGCTAGATGTTACTTTCTTTTATTGGTATCAGAGTTGTTGGCTTGGATCTTAATGCTTTGATTAGGAGAATAATCATTTTTGGATTATTGTGAACTCAATTTTTAGAATGCATTTTATTGATCATGATTAGTGTTAATCATTCAGAATTGTTTTTTACACAATTTTCAGATTTGTTAGTTTCATGATTTAAGAAGATTAGTAATAAAATTTATTTTAATCATTATTGAATTTGTATAATCAATCACTATTTTCAAAACCATAATCCATTTTACTCTTTGATTTCTTAAAGTTCTTGATCTTGATTTTTTGAAATTTTCTTGATTTTCAAAATTTAGGTTTACATAAGTTTTAGCAATCATTTTTTAGTGATCTGTTGCATTATCTTGCTTAGGGAGCATACTTTTTAAGAGATTAATCCTTAGAGCCTGTATTTTTTCAAGAGTGAAACCCTAGATTGCCAAACTTTGAGTTTTTAAAGGTATATTGCAAGAAGAATATTGTGCAAAAAATGCAAGAAAAAGGTTGTTATGCAAAAATATGATGGAGTTTCAAGAAAGTGTACAAAATCTTTTTGTAGTTTCAAGAAATTTGCAAAATTTCAGATTGTTGTGCAAGATTTGGTGCATAAATTTTAGATTGATGTGCAAGATTTGGTGCAGAAAATTTTCAGATTACTCTGGAGAGTCTTCAAGGTTACTCTGCAGAGATTTTTGGTTCTTGTGGAGAGTGTAGGTTGATATACAGAGTCGTGGAAGCAGTTTACACTTTTCAAAGGTTGTTGTGCACAATTTCTTTTCAAAGATTTTTGTGTGGAACAGTGTAGAGTATTGAAGACTATGCACAAATCTATTTAATGCAAAGATTTATGTGCAGATTGCTAGAAACAGTTTGCTATATCAATCTTCTTAATTTTTATGCAACTTTAGTTTAAAATATCTTTTTCAAGATTAAGGCACAGAGAAGACATAACATAGAAGTGTTGCAAGATTTGTGAATCTTGCTATAATTCAAGTGAAAAGGGATATTTATATGTAACCTTGGTGGATGCAAAGCAAAAGGATTGAATTAGTGCAAGAGTTTCATGCAATATTGATCTATGCAATACAATCTTGTGTATTCTTGGTTAAGTTTGATCAAATTTTATGTATTACAATCTTCCCAACAATCTTTTTACAAGTCCCTTGTCCACAAAAACTCATGAAGAGTGAGTTCCTCATTAAAATTTTCCGTGTTCTTAATTGGTACATACAAACTCAACTGATCTTCAGTGAGGCATATATGCTCCTCACACAAACCAAAAATAAGCATAGAAGCCAATTGTGCTCAGCACAAAAAAGTAGTAGGAGATGATAACCATGTAGCCAAAATACAACACACCAGACACCAGCTTTATTATCTCCATCTTGGTGAAGAAGCAGAATGCGGCATAAACCAATAGATAGAGTGAAGAACGAGAGGTCAAACATGCCCTCCACCACCACTAGTAATATTCACTACTTTTTTATTCTTATCAACAGAAAAAAGTAGCAAGACATGATAACCATGTAGCCAAAATACAACACACCAGACACCAGTTTTGTTATCTCTAGCTTGGTGAAGAAGTAGAATGCGGCATAAAGCAAGAGATAGAGTGCTCAAGACCCAGAGGTCAAACATGCCCTCCACCACCCGTGGTAATCTTCACTATAGAGTTGGAAGTAGTAGAGCACAATTGTGATCCCTACACAAGTCATGATCAGAATTAAAAAGATGATCAACAAGATTAACCCAAAGATGTAGTAGAACTAGTTAAGCTATATGGAGGTGAGTATGAAGAAGATCTCGATGAATACGGACCTCAATGGTAATATGTTGGCTTCATATACCAAGCTCTAGCATATGTCTTGGAATCTTATTTGTTCTTATTCAATCTTCAATAGTTGGTTTTTATACCCAAAATAGCTTCCAATAAAGACAAGGGTACATAGATTCCAAATCACAAGAATACCAATGCAAGCATGGTACCAAAAGGCATTCTCTAGAGGACTTTTCACCCCAAATAAACGCATTGAGACAGTGAAGGGAGCACAAAGAAATAAGAAGGTTGTCTTCAATGTTCTTTCATGAGACAAAAAGACAAAGCAACTAAGAGTAAGACCAACATCGATTGTGATACACTCTACAAAACCATCAGGCAACATCTTGAAGTCATCTACTAGTGTGTCTCAGCAGCATTGACTATGATATGGTCTACAATACCGTCAAGCAAGGTCATGATGTTGTTTACCAACGTGTCGCAGCAATGTCAAGACCACTGTCGATTGTGACACGCTCCTTTGCAACCACCATAGCTATAAATCTTGAGAGAGAAATGCATCCAACACTCCCTCAGGGTGTATCCATTGCAGTCTCTCACCCCTCTTGTGGTCTCTCTAGCCACCGCTCTTGTCTATGTCCAAAAAAACGTTTCTTTTTCCCTCTTGAACCACATCGTCATCCTTGATTCTTCTAGCAAGTATCACTGCCCGGCTTCCTTGGGTTTCCTATATGCTTTCTTTTTTCATTCTCTCACCTGGTTGCCATGCACTATTTTCTCCACTATGGACCCGCTACACCCTATCTTATTTATACAAATTACATCTACCTATACAGTGTGTTTCGATTGTGCTCTGGATTTTCCTCACAATGTTTTGCTAAACTTGATGATGGGATGGACATTTTGTCATCCTTCCTCCCTGGACTGCTACCTCTGAACTAATACTGACTTTGACCTTCTACTTTAGTGACTTTTATTTTAACTGATATTTTTGTTTGAACATGGATTAGGTAGACTACACCGGCCTCACATTTTGCCATTTGTGCTCATTATATTTTACCATTTTTAAACATTTGATCAATTTATATACTTTTTACTCTTATATGCTTACATATATTTACATGAGCTTTTATTTTGGTTCAACTTTGTGCATAAATGTAAATTGTTGTAGTATAATTATGTGCTTACCAATGTTATAATCCACCATGTTGAATTGATCTTTGCTCACTTGTATGCTCAACCTTTGAGAGAGAGAGAGTTCTTTAATGTGTTCTCAATCCAATTCGAGTCTAGAGAGGGAGAGAGAGAGAGAGAGACAAAGAAAAGGAGTACTTTGGTATTGTATGTATGTGTGTGAGAGATAAAGGAGTATTTTAATGATATAGTGAGAGTAAGAGAGGGAGAGAACCATCACACTATAATGTGTGAGAGAGGGAGAGAGAGAGAGAGAGACAAAGAAAAGGAGTACTTTGGTATTGTATGTATGTGTGTGAGAGATAAAGGAGTATTTTAATGATATAGTGAGAGTAAGAGAGGGAGAGAACCATCACACTATAATGTGTATATGTGTGCATGAGAGAGAGAGAACTATCGCACTATTACACCAGTTTTTAATTAAGTAAAATAACGATTAGGTGTCACTTACGCATTGCCCATCATCTCTTAAGCAATGCACTAAAAGTACCTTGTTTGAGTGATACCCATGGTGCAGGTGTCCCTTATGCCATGTTGCAGGCATCACTTAAGAAATGCCTATACATCTCTTAAGCTACGTCTAGTAATCGTTCCCTATGGGTGCCACATCAACAACACACAGTAGGGATGCTCAAAGTGACGCTTTTAGTAGCAAAACACACATCATTAAAGAGATGGTGTGGTGTAGTGGTTAGTGCATGTTTTGGATCGTGCTTCTACTAGCATCAACGCATTGGATCATGCCTTTGATTGTTTGAGTGGTGCTTAAGTGGATGATGCCATTGGTTCACACTTTATCCTACACCACGCCCACTTTGAGCATGTTCTTTTGACTCCCACCACGAGTGTTGACACGAGTGTTGACATGAGCCTATGTTCTTTAGGCTGTGATATTTTTCTATGGGTGCATTCTATGCCACTTTTGGCACATGGTTACTAACTATGTGGCAAATAATTCTGATGCACCTATGACACATCTTAGTCGTGGCATACATGATGGTTCTTTTGCATTGAGACAATTCCACATTCATGCTAGGAGCATTGATTCCACTTGATGGATACCTCAGGTTTTAGATTCATACTATAGTCATGTGGACGGGCTTAGGAGCTTTCCCTTCGACCCTTGCACTACCACGACATCAATATCAAGGATCCCTAATGTGTACCTTTCTATTTGATCTTGGAGGGTACACGAATAGCTACACCATCAAGGGTGGTTCGTTAGCCTCTCCATTTACACTAGATTAGCACATGACCACTATCTTGGATTCAGAGTGCCTTGGATTTACATTCATCCATACAAGAGTCCATTGACCTTTCCATTCGATCCGGGTACTGTTGGAGATTACCTTTTGACAGTGGGGTGGAATTACTTCATTTTTGACCTAGTGGCCATACGACCTAAAATTGAGAGGTGTGCCATAGGTTCTGACCTTGTGATTGCAATAGGGTTTCAAAAAGAGTATTGCACATTGCTAATATATTCCTTAAAGCAAAGATTTGTAGCCAATGTGGTCTTGGCCAACTTGTTTATGTCCATCTTCATTCCTAAGTGGGAAGCTTTTGAAAGTATATGGGGTTGATGAAATGAATGTCTTGGTTGACTTTTATGCATGGCCAAAAGAGACACTCAGTGAAGAAATGCGTTTAAACCTTGTGGATGAGAGCTGCATAAAAAAGGAATTTCAAGTGTTTAAAGTGCAAGCAGATTTGGATTGGAAAAAACTCCCTTTGCATGAAACTTGGACATGCAAAGGTTGGAATACTTTTCTTAAGGAAAAATATGCAAACTTATTGTTCTTGAGTCAAATTGCCATGATCGAGTGTGCTGTAGTACGACAATTTGTGAAAGGGGTTTTTCTACACAAAGTAAGATCAAAATACGTTGAAGAAAAAAACTTTAGATGAGAAGTTTGGAATCATTGTTGCATATATCAATTGAAGGTCCAAATGTGGAATATTTTGATGTTGTTCAAGCTATGGAGGCATGGAAGGATGCCTCCATACAAAGTTTTTGAATGCTTATTTTTTGAAATGCAAAGCGATGTTAGATATTTAAAAAAAAGTTTTAAAAATGGTTGATACTCAAATGACATTTTTTTTCAAGTGTGAGATTTTGAAAAAGAGGTTTTGAATTATTCATCTAATTGAAAACCTTAGGATAGTTAAAACCAAAGGTTTTTGTATTGGTTGTAAAAAATGTTTTTCGTGAACAGTGTTCCATGTTCTAGTAACGCCACATTTCATTGAATCAGTTTACCATCGTCCGGATTGGAAATTGCATTGAATCAGAGCTTTATTGTTTCAGTAAGGGCAGGCAGCCGAGAGCATCCGCGCGTACACGGCCCTTAAAGCTAGCCACCATAAGAAAAGAACAAGGTACTCCTGAGGGGCTCTCTCTCGTCTCTTCTCTCACACTCACACAGACGCCAACTCCACCCACCAAGAGGGCATATAGGGGAGTTCGACAGAGGGCTCTTGGGTTTGGTGTAGAGTTTCTGATGTCTTTCATGTGTGTGTACTACTACTTTGTGCGCAGGAAGACAAGGGTGTGGCTGAGCACATTCCAGAGCCTGCCAAGGCCTACGATGAGGCAGCCCGCTTGATGAAAGGGCACCCCATGCCAACACCAACTTCCCTTTACTTTCCTCTTCCAGCTACAGTGCAGTTCAGTGCATCCTCCATCAGTAACACCAAATTGCAGCGACGTTGCAACTGCACGGCTATCCTAGATGACAAGGGCCCTCCTCAGAACTAGCAAAGGTATCATCAAAGCTGGTGAATGCAGCAGGAGGAGGAGCCCTTCTTAAGTCTTTGTCTTATGCAAGGGCAACTGCCCACAACTTACCCTTTTAACTAATGGATGATACATCCATCATCATCTAGAAGTTTTTCACACACCCAATATATCATCTAGAAATTTCTCACACCCGATATTTCCTCCTGTGCCCACAAAATCACTTTCATGAATCCGCCGTATTGTAACAAAGTATATTTTAGGATGCACATGTATATGGGATCGGTTGGGTGTATGGGCTTAGGGTCATTTACATGTAGGATTACGGTACATGGGCCTTGCAACTATAAAAGGCATGTGCTCTAGGACAATTAGGCTATGTTAATTAGATTAGTTAGGTTAATCTAAGATAATTAGATTAATTAAGCTAATTTAAGACTAATTAAATCAATTAGGCTAATCCAAGGCTAATTAGATTAATTAGGCTAATCCAAGATAATTAAGCTAATCCAAGGCTAAGCTAGATGTTGCTTTCTTTCATTAGTATTAGAGTTGTTGGCTTAGATTAGGATAACAATCATTTTTTGATTGCTGTTAACTCAATTTACACAATGTACTTTCTTGATCATGATCATTTTCAGAATTGATTTTACACAATTTTCAGGTTTGCTAATTTCTTGATTTGAGAAGATTAGCAATAAAATTTATGTTAATCATTTTTTAACTTGTATTAATCACTATTTTCAGAACCCTAATCCACTTTACTGCGTGATTTCTTGAAGTTCTTGATCTCCTTGATCCTCAGTTTTTGAATTCTTCTTAATTTTGAAAGTTAAGATTTACATAAGTTTCAACAACCAGTTTTCAATGATGTCTTGCATTATCTTGCTTCGGGAGCATAGTTTTTTAGACATTAATCCTTAGAGCCCGTATTTCTTCAAGAGAGAACTCCTAGGTTGCCAAATCTTTGAGTTCTTGAAGAAATATTGTAAGAAGATGAGTGGTTGTGCAAAACTTTGCACTGCAATTTCAAGAAAGTGTGCAGAATCTTGGTGTAGTTTCAAGAACTTTACAGAATTTAGTGTAAAAATTTCAAATTGTTGTGCGAGATTTGGTGTAGAAATTTTAGATTGTTGTGCAAGATTTGGTGCATAAATTCAGATTACTTTGCGAGTTTTCTAGGTTGTTGTGCACAAATTTCTGGTTCTTGTGTAGTGTACAAGTTGATATGTAGATTTATGGGAGAAATTTACAATTTTCAAAGGTGGTTGTACACATTTTTTTTTCAAAGAGTTTTGTGTGGAATAGTGAAGCAAAGATTTATATGCAGATTGATGGAAACAGTTGTAAGCATCGAATCTCTACTCTCTCCTCTATCAATCTTCTTAATTTTTATGCAAAACTTATAAGATCTTTATTAAGATTAAGTCACATAGAAGAGAGAACATAGAAGTGATGCAAGATTTGTGAATCTTGTTAAAATTCCAGAAAAAAGGGATACTTACATATAACCTTGGTTCATGCAAAGCAAAAGGATTGAATCATTTTGCAAGAGTTTCGTGCAATATTGATGTATGCAATGCAATCTTGTGTATTCTTGGTATTTGATCAAATTTTATGTATTGCAACCTTCCCAATAATCTTTTTACAATCCCCTTGTTCACAGAAAGTCATGAGGAATGAGGTTCTCATGAAAAACTTTCCCTCTTCAGAACTGCTACATTCAATCTTAACACTAAGGCATTACTAGTTCTCACAAACTAGTAATAGGCAGAGAAGCCAATTGTGCTTATCAGCACAAAGAAGCAGTAGGAGATGATAACCATGTAGCCAAAATACAGCACACCAGACATTAGAAGTAGAATGGGGCATATAGCAATAGATAGAGTGTTGAACACCCAAAGGTCAAGCATGCCCTCTACCACCAGTGGTAGTCTTCAATGCAGAGTTGGAAGTAGCAGAGCGCAATCGTAACCTTTTCATAAGTCATGATCAAGATTTAAAAGACAATGAAAAAGAACCTAAAGATGTAGTAGAACTAGTTAAGCCATATGGAGGTGAGTATGATGAAGAACTCAATGAACATGGTCCCAAATGGTAATATGCCGGTTGCATATACCAAGCTTGCTCTAGAATTTGTATCAAAATCTTATTTGTTCTTACTAGATCTAATACCCAAAATAGCTTCACAGAGATTACAAACCACAAGAATACCAACGCAAACATGATACCAAACGGCACTACTCTAGAGGATTTGTCACCCCAAATCCACGCATTAAGGATAAAGAAGGCAACACTAGGAAATAAGAAGGTTGCCTTCAGTGTTCTTTCATGAGACAAAAAGGTAAAGCAAATAACATCAAGACCAGCATTCGATTGTGCTACGCTCTATAGAACCATCATGCAACGTCATGAAGTTTTCTACTAGTGTGCTTTAGCAACTTCAAGAATAGCATCGACTATGATATCTTATGCAGAACCATCAAGCAACATCACAATGTCGTCTACCAACGTACCTCAACAACGTCAAGACCACCATACACTTTGATACACTCATTTGCAATGTTCCAAAGCTATAAAGCTTGGGAGAGGAACATATCCAACACTCCCTCAAGGTGTATGTAACACCATAGTAACAAGCGCGCACGGCATGCATTCAAGCTCAAGCTTAGACTGCACCACAGCACAACACATTGCTTTTGCATTTCCAACCATGCAAAACAATTGTTTCATGTTGGTGAGCACCAGAGCCACGCAAAATTGCATCGTCTAGCTATAAAGAGGGTAGCATGATCTCACTAGCATAGCAGCGCTTCATCGCATTGTCTAGCTATACAGAGCATAGTAGGATCTCAAAAGAACTATTTGGTTAAAAATACATATAATAAAAAAAAGCATTCTGACTGGCCGTGTTTTTCACCATGAATGGCCCTATCCATCGGATCTTGAATTTTTCGGGGTGCAAGCCCAACTTGAAGTTGTAGACCAATACCAGGTCCCCTTGCTTGAAAATTTTGTCCTTGAGATGCATGTTAATCCAGGCTTTCCTTCTCCATTGCACTATGTCACCTTGTAGCGAATTGTGTTGTCTTTCGTCCTCTAAGATTAGGAGCTCATGTATTCCATGCTCCCAGGATTCCTCCATTGGTAGCTTTTCTTGGATGGCCACTCTCAAGACTGGGCACCACAAATTCAATGGGCATTACTACCTCCAGCCCATAAACTAGTTTGATTGGCATTTGAATGACTTTCTAAGATGTGCGGAATACCCATAGGGCAGCATCTAGCTTCTGGTCGTCCCAATCATTTTTGTTGGCATTTATGATCTTTAAAATTTTGGTCAGAAACTTGTTGGTAGATTCTGCTTGGCCATTGCATTGTGGGTAATAGGCTGAGGACTTCTTGTGATAGATGAGGTATCTTTCCGTCAACCCTTTAATTACCTTGTTCATAAAACGGGTGCCCTGGTCACTGACTATTTCCACCGAAAATCCATGCCCTAGCAATAATTTCCTTGAAGAGTAACTTCACCACCTCTTTTACAGAATTTCTTTTCACAACTTTAGCTTCCGGCCATTTGGTGAAATAGTTGGTTGCCACTCATGAACGAAAACAATAGCAGTATGGGCAAGATGGCCAATCTATTAGAATCACTAGGTTGACCCATCTGCTAACAAACATCACATTGCTTTGTTGCGCTATTGGCATCTTGCACGACTGTTGGCCACCAGAGGCCTACTTGCAAAAAATTTCGGGCTGTGATTTCTCCAACCATGTGTCCTCCAGTTATGCCACAGTGTGCTTCCGTCAATACGCCTTTCTTCTCATGGTCCAGGACACACCTTCGTAGAATCTGGTCTATGCCTCTTTTGTAGACTTGCTCGGCAATCATTGTGAAGTTTCTTCTCCTCAAGGCGATCCTTTTCTTTCTATCAACAATGTAACTTTATGGGAATGTTCCATCCTCTAGAAACTGCATCATATCATAAAACCAATTCTTGTATGTGATTTCTTGAGATAACCTAAAATCTCCCAAATCAATCAACATGGTTTTTGGCCAGATCTATCTCCACCACATAGGCTTGTGTGTGCTACTATGGTTTAATCTCTAGCATTAGCTGGGTGCCTAGTAAGCATCCAAGAGGTTCTATAAGATTCTTGAGGAAGGGTGAAAGATGGAAGTGGAGAAAGCGGAGCTCTAGTCAGATAGGGCACTTAGCTAGCTTTGGAGTTGCCGGGGAGAATTTTGAGTAACATCTGAAAAAGGGACAGGGCAAGTTACAGATCATCCAAACCATCTCTTCCTCCTTAAACATAAATATGTAGTTGTTAGGGAGGAATTCCACTCTTTCCACCCAAAGACCTTGACTTTCCCAATTGTCACGAATCCATCTTTTGAGAATCACAACTAGGGGGCGAGCGCTGAAGAAGCAAACCCCAATGAGTGTCCTTGCTTACATCAGAACCTAATCTTAAACCAAATGAAGTATTCAGGAGATATATGAAAACAGATGTACCTTTGTTGGTTGAGTCATCGGCTCTTATGCGATCTTCCTTCTCCTTCTTCGTCACCTATAGATCTCTGGGTAGCTCAAAGCCTGATGGGAGCAAACTAAATACCATCTGTAGTTGACAGATTTCCTTCTCCAAAAGGGATGACAGCTCAGCCCCAATCATCCTCAAGAAGTACCGTGTGATGGGCCCCTTGTCAGACAGAGGTGTCAGGAGGAAGCTTGGGGGGGTTCTTCCATGATTCAACCGATAGAGACAAGGGCGAAGAGAAGGCAAGGGAACACAAGGCTTCTCTAGTTCCTTCCTCTGGCCCTTTGAGAGGTCTAACAAAAAAGAAAAAGTGGGGCAACCTTGTGCCATTTGTTCCTTCTGAAGTGACATCGGGTTAACATGCATCTTTAAGTGAGTCATGGTGGGCAAAAGGGGGGAGAGGTCTACTCACCAAATCACATCCTAGACCATGCCACACAATGCACCTTTCCTTTAGTCCTAAGTCAGAGAGAGGTCTAGTGGCCAAATCACATCCTAGACCATGCCACAGGGTGCACCTTTCCTTTGGTCCTAAACCAGGGAGGCTTTGCCAAACCTAGAAATTTCTCACCTAATGTGGGTTGCCTTGCCATGTGGGGGAATGAGATTGAGAGATCTTGACACGCAAGTGAGGGGAAGGGGAAGCAGAGGAGGGAAGGGGAGGTGATCAGCAAGACAACTTTCATCCATTTGCTCCACAACTGACAATCATTCCAAGTTCCGACCATCTGTTAAAAAGGCTTTTTTTTTCTTATATGAAGATTGGTCCAATTTTATAACATTTATATAAGTTGTAATTTTAAATCACATATTTCAAGGAGCGTTTTTTAAGTCCTTAAGAGTTTTGCACCAATGTAGTAACTCGTAATTTCACCACATTTGTCTCAAGGAGCATCTTTTAAGACCTTCCTTTGTCCGGATGGAAATTGCATTGAATCTCTAGGGTTGCACCTGAGACTAAGGGCCGCGGCCCTCAAATCTGGGAGCCGAGAGCTAGCCATACGACTGCTGAGAGGCACAAGCGGCTCATCACTCATAATAATCGCATGAGGCTGGGCACATGCGAGTGCGCTAAGGAAGCTGCCAAGGCTTACGATGAGGCCACATGCCAACACCAACTTCCCTTTACTTTCATCAAGAGCTGATCAGCACATGCAGTATGCCCTTCTAGCCCTCTATGGCTTGTACGCAATAAGGAGTCAAAGATTACATGAACCAGTCACACTATTGACCAAGCCCACAACTTACCCTTTTAGCTTATGGCCTCTAAGGCTTGTACGTAATAAGGCTTGTCGTGTTTCAAAGACAAAGATTACTTGACCTAGTCACACTACTGCCCACAACTTACACTTTTAGCTTCTGGATGATACATCCATCACGTAGAAGTTTTGAAACTTCCTCGAGTACCCAAATACTCATTTCCATGAATCCACAATACCAAACATAAGCATTACTCTATTCATTGGAATACATGTGTTCTTTGATTTTGCTATGTATACAATCTGTTGATGGTGATATCCACGTTCTCTATGACATGTAAGAGGGACCAAGCCACACCTACACACACACAATCAATACACGAGTTCCTTGATTTTTCTGTACAATCAATATAGGAGTTCCTTGATTTTTCTATATTCGAAAATTATTGATGGTGATACGATGTACGAGACACCAAGCCACAAATATATGCACACACCCACAAATGCACACATAGGCGTGGCCATTGCATTGTTTGTGTGTGTGTGTGTGTGTGTGAGAGAGAGAGAGAGAGAGAGAGCCTTATTAGCAATACCTTTTTCTTTTTTATGGCTAGCTTTAAGGGTTATGTACACCATGCAAGCCTTCTCTCGGCTTATTCTGTAAGGAAGTCCAACTTTAAAAAATTCAAATGCAAAAGATTTATGTTGCAAAATTTTGTTTTTAGTGATAATCTCGCTGAAGGCTACACCTTTTCAAAATGAGGCTCTTCTTAAGCCCTATGAGAGGGCCTGGCCTAGCTTCCTCCTCTTTTCTGATCGCCCTCATGGAAAACTCGGTGCCTCCCTCTTCAGATCCAACGAGACATCCCTATGAACCCAAGGGGGTCTCAACAAGTCATTGATAAATTTCGATCAATTTTATAACTTATGGCTAAGCAATGGAATGCCGATCTTAGCTTCATTATTCACTGGGAAGTGGGGGAGGAGACTTGAACCTTGGTCAACACCCCAATGATCCAGCCACCACCACCCTACCACTAGATCTAGAAGGATGGATTTAATTCATTTCCCTTAAGTTTTTTTTTAAAATTTCAAGACAAACGTGTAATTTCTAAACATCCAATTTCAAACAAATAAATCATGATGTATTTCTTGCACTTGAGGCAAAGTCCTCATTGTTGTACAAGTTCATTCGTTGCCCATAGTAGATTTATCTCTAGATAACTTGGTTACGTGACCTTGGTATGTCCATGGGTCTAATACCTGAATGTATCCTTCGATTTCTAAGCTACACCACTTTCAAAAATTTCCAAGAGTCATGGGTCACTGAATGATTCCCTCACCTCCTCATCTTTACTTCAATGAATGAGTCAATGTTATCATCGAAACGCTATCGCACACATAGGGATTAGTGTATGTCCCTCGGATTGGAAACCATCCCCTCCTAAACATTCTTACAAATTGCATGAATAAGATAATGAATGCAAATCAATGATACAAGTCTATTTATTTTGTTATACCCACATCTTCTATGTTTATGTGGCTCCATACTTAGGATTTGAGTCTCTGATGAAAGTTCATTTAAAGTCCTTTGGTTCTTTATAAACTCCTACATATGCAAAGAGTTTCTCCTATCGAAGAATCTTATGATATAGTTGAATAAAGTGCCGAAGACCTAAATTGTTGTTTATGCCTACATCATCCATTTTAAAGGATATATTCCCAAGAGTCTAATTTTACTTAATGGAAGAAGACTTAGAGAACACATGCACCCCATTCAAGGAAAACAACCCAATTCTTCACATTTGAACTTATTAGAAAAGCATGAATTTTCTCTTATTTATGATATGAGAATTCATAACAACTCTAATTCTATAACTTACTCAAATACCCTAGATTTGATTCTCATGCATTTACTTCATTAATAGTCTAAAATACTCTTGGGTTATCAATAGTGGAGTCATCATTTCTTACTTGAAATATGATTCCCATGATTATGAGTTAATACCTAGATGGCTCTAAAGTACTTCCCAAAGTACTTCCCACATAAAAATTTCAAGATCACTATATATTAGATTTACCTTAGCTAATATATTAGCAAAATAATACAATTTCCAAGAAGTGATCATTTAGGTTAGATTTAATCTTAAACAAATCATCCCCTAACTAAACATGATTTAGAAGCATATATTTGCTAAATCCACTATTAAACTTATTGTTTTAAGAATAAAGGAAACCCTACTTTTCAAATCTACGACTCTCTTTCCTTTTAGCATGGAAAACCACTTTAAAGCACTAATATACATATATATATACCTACTTAAATAAAGAAAAATTTGTCATAATTTGCATCAAAGTGATTACCTATGAAATTAGTCTAATTCAAAAGACAACTAGTTCACATGAGAAAATTAGTTAAAGCATAACAAGCTTAACCACACGTAACCTATCCCCTAAATCTAATTCTCACCTCTCCCTCTTTCTTTACATACTCAAAATAAAATGAGGGAGAATATTGGAGTGGTTAAGTCTCCATGACCTTGTAAAAAATGTGGAGTTCTACTTGCAGAGATCAATTATTCATCACTTGAGAAAGATTATTCAACAGATCACAACACCATAGTAGACACTTGGAATAAATACAAATGAAAAATAAAAACTGAGATTGAAATCAAAATTTACCTAAGAAAAAATGGGGGATTGTGGGGGGAGTGTGTTTGTGTTATGTACCTAAGGCTAAGGTTGACAAATCCTAGGGTTAGGTTGGCTAATATATGGGTTAAGGGCCCAAAAGGTTAGTAAGCAAGCTGATTTTAAGGGTCAAGTGCCTCATAAAAGCTTATAAGCTAATAATCCCATAAGTATAGCTTTTATTGGCTATTGACAAAAGGCTATCTAAGTATGGAAATTATATTTTTTTTCATGCAAATAAATACTACAATTTTATTTCAACTCAAGGCAACAAAATCAAGATTTAATTTAAAAGAAAGAGGTGAAAGAAAATACCTTGATAGGAGTAGAGATAGAGATAGAACTTGATAGGTCTTGAGAGTTATTGATGGTTTCCCATAGCTTCAGAAGAACAACAAAGAGCCTTGAAAATATTTAATTGATCCCACTTTAAGAATCTTTTTCCCATAATCTCCAAATTGCTAAAGCATATACTTTTCACTAAATTTGATGCTGAAACTTTATTTGAGCAAGATTAGTGAAGAGGTAAAGTTTTGGCATTTCTTTGAATTGGGGCACCTTAATCAATTGTGTGGAAGCCTCTATAGCAAGTAAATCTTATCTTATGGTGTGGAAAACCACTTGGGGCTTGCCCACTAATTTTAGAAACTGGATTGAAGCTTCAATAAAGAGCTTAAAAGCATGGCTAGGAAGATCGCATAGCATGGCATTCAAAGCTCAGTTGATAGGTGAAGTGTAAGAGAGGCACCAAAGGGGGACAAGCACAGGGTTCATTCCATAGCCACCTTCTCAACCTCCAACAAGCACCCATAAGTTTTACGATTATAAAAGACTAGTATATTTATGAACAACTATCATCTCTAGAAGTCTCCCTCCATCTGTGCAAGTGATGAACTAGCAGCATATCCTTTTCGATTAGCTGCCATCAAGGTATCACCAAACATATCTACTAAGAAAGCCTCCACAGCCACCTACAAAGTATCCTTTTCTTGTGTTGTCCATCGGTATGGCAACTACCAATCTCCTTGTGCGCCGAGCCCAAAATTTGTGGTTTCCCCTTAACCTTAAGCTGTTAGGAATTTCTCGTATGACTCTCATGAATGTTGTCTTAGGAATTAAGCTGTGTATTGTCTTTTAATAGTGCCTGATTTTCTGCAAGGCCACAGTACATGTCCTCCATCTCTATTTGTGGTGTCTTCGCTACGGTCAAGGCTCGGGATGAGGTTCATGTGAGGGCTTGGGTTGGGGCTCAGGTTCAGGCTGGGGTTGCACCTCATCTTCCAATTGGTGTGGTGCTTGGGTAAAGAGCTTAAATCTGTCAAATTTGATGGAATTTTAAAGGAAAAATCCAGGAGGTTAATCAAGAGAGTCACATCAACAAGCTACACGTTTTGAGTTCAAATAGAAAATATTTTTTGTTATCTTTAAAATCTAGTCCCAATCTTAAAAAATAGGTGAATCTATTATAATATAACAAAAACGTGATCTTTTAGATCGTAAAAGAGAGACAGAGCTAATATTTTATAGTTCTTTTTGCACTTTTCCTTGATTCATGGAACAGACAGAGAGCCCTTATAGGGCCCATTTTTGAGTCCATGTTTTTCCTAATGCCTTTTGTGTTATAGGAGTTTATTTTTACTTGACTCATTTTCTTTGAGTTTTGGAGGGGCTTTGAGTCTTTGTTTGCGAGAGATTCTTCTCGAGTGTGGTTAGGATTGCATATATTCAACCTGAGATTGCCTTCTATTGCTAAGGTACTAGCATTCGTTCATGTAGGTATCCAAGGATGCTTTGCCTTTAGTCACGTCTAAAGCCTTTGAGAAAGGGCTCTAATTTAGAATAGGATCTTCTCAAGCTTGACTAGTTTAGACATCACCAATAAAGATATCCTTCTTTTTAAAATCTATCACCTCTAACTCCTCCATAACCTCTTCTTCATCATCCTATTTATCAATATTTGGGGGAGAGGGGTCTCATACTTCCATCATTAATGTTGTAAGTTCACTTGAAAGCAAGCATTAGAGGGAGGTTCTTTTATATGATTTCTTAAGAGAAAATAAAATCTCCCAAGATTCAATCAACATGGTTTTTGGCCAGATATATCTCCACTACTAAGGCTTGTGTGTGCCACTATGGTTTAATCTCTACCATGGGCCGAGTATCTACTAGCGAGCATCCAAGAGGTTCTATAAGACTTAAGGAAGGGTGAGAGATGGAAGTAGAGAAAGGGGAGATCTACTCAGATAGGGAACTTAGTTGGCTTTGGACTTTCCTGAAAGAATTTTGAGTACCATCTGAAAAAGGAAGAGGGCTAGTTAAAGATTGTCCAAGCTATCTCCTCATTGAACATAAATATGAAGTAGTTTTTGGGGAGGAATTGCACTCTTTCTACCCAAAGACATCGAGTTTCCCACACTACAATAGAATGAGGGTTTAGCAGCAAAATTTGCAGCGCTTTTATAACTAGAAGGGTGCGGAGATGTCGGACCTATATCGCTCCTAAACACACTACTATTTTTGCTGCACAGGTTTGTTGCTCAACATCAAAACTAGCAACGATTTTTCGTTGCTCAACAGTGAACCTACTGCATAATAAAACAATCTGAAGGAGATTGAAGAGTCTGCACAAGACTCCCTAGTCTACCCCAACTCTTTTTTTGACATAGTAAAACTAACATAACTTCACATCATCATGGAGAAGTGTAATGTAAAACTTACAAATACCAAAAATAAAAGACATTTGCAAACCATGGTTTTAGGAATGTCAAAATTCAATAACAATACTTGGTGGATTACATAAGTCTATGTTTCCAAAAAACTCATATACAAGATAAAGCGTAATAAATACCTATGGAGCAAGGGGACATCTAGAACTCATGTCCGATTGGTATTGTTCCTTGCGCGGCTCCAACCCCTTTACTTCTCACATTTCCATTACTATTGGCATGGACATTGGCACCACCATTTCGAGTTATATGATCCTAAAACATAATAAAACTAACGCAAGTGAGAATCAATTTTGCAAAAAAAAAGAGGTTTAAGATTTAGGAATGTACTTACTTGCCATGCTTGCCAAGTATCTCCTCCAATAATAATAATCCATCCTTCATCTTGCACCCTATCAAATAGATCTTGCAAACCCCGTTGTAATGCAAAATTATATTCCTCTTGCATAGGGGGTGGTCCACTGCTTCAAGCTTTAGTTTTACAAACAAGTGAACATTTTAGAAACTTGTTATTTAAGATAACCTTCTTTAATTAAAAGATAAGATATAATTTGAGGCTAATATATACTTACAAATATTATTGGGATATCGACTCCTCCTTCACGTATAACATCACACCTCAAGTTATTTGCCATCTATCCAAGAAAAAACATAAATACTTCAAATTCTTATGTATAGGAAGCTGAAGAGCGGTTCTCTCTACCGTGCAATATAATAGTACTCAGAGAGTACTACTGATCAACAAATGTGTTGAGAAACACAATGTCAATCAGAGGACTCGACCCGATTAGTGCATGAAGGCTTATCCCTTGCGGGAGAGCTCACATACACGAACCACCACTTGACGATTCAACCATTCAACACCTCAATCAATCTCCTAATCCCTTAAACCCACTACACTAATCAAGAGAACAAGCAATGCATGGCAATCTCTTAATCCCATTCAAACATTGATTAAATCTTAGCTTTCCCTAATGCCAACAAACCCATAAGTGTGCATCTACTAACCCACAAGCTTAAGCAAGCATAGAATGTAACATTCACAAACCCACAAGCTCATAGAGAGAGTGTATCCATGAATAACTCATTGCCAATGAAGTGGGCAAGAGCTTGCATCAATGGAGACTACACACACACATAGTACAAGCATGCATACACAAGAGAAAGAAAGAAGCATTCAACTAAATATAGATTAATCTACTTCAATGATGCTAAAATAGATTAAGAGAAAGAAGTGGAGATTCATGCTCATTAGAGTACAATGGAGAGAGTTAGAGAGTTGCCATAGCTTGAGAGCTCAAGATCTTCACTCAATAGCTTATGAGAATGGCCAAAAAACGTCCCCTTTCTTTAGCTAACATCTCTTTTATAGAGATGTCACTAACCCTAACCCTAGGCCTCTTTCACACATGGGCGGACAACCCCATAAGTGAGCCTTGCTTAATATACTTAGAACTCTCATTTAGAACCCACATTGGCGTAAAATGATTTACATTGCACTTCGGCACAAAAATATGAAAAAATTATGTGCGTTTTTATGTTCCCATGGCTACAATCCTGCTCGCTCGCATTAATTGCTTCCGGCCTCCTTCCATAATCTGTGTTCCCGTGAGTGTTCCCATGGAACATTCCCCCCTTCCTAAATCATGCACGTCCTCAGGGGCGGTAGAAACAAAAGCTGCAAAAAACAATGGAAGACAAGTAAAGCCTTTTATTGAAAAAAAAATAGCAATGACAATCTCACACGTGAGCATGCAAGTGAAAGGCTGATTAGAGTTTTAAAGAGTGCTAAAAGAAGCGAGTAAAGACTAGTCAAAGTGAGACTAAGTGGTAGATAGTGTTATGCAAAGGCAAGTGTGTTTGTACACTACAGGTTATGACCGCAGTCTCAATGTCCTACAAGTGTTTAAGTTATTCCTAAGTGGCAACCCTACTCCTAAATATAAGCCATGGTGATTGGACCTTTCTTTCTTTCTTTTTTCCTTCTTCTTTTGTTTTTTTTTTGTAAAGAGCAGAAGATTAAAAAGAATTATTATTTTTAGCTTGATAATAAAGAGGAAGGTTCCATCCCCATGAGACCCAAGCAATGGCCAAGAGACCTCCGCCAAGAGAATCTAAAGACCGCTAAGTATCTCAAGGGCGATAGACCCTTTTCTTTCTTTTTGACATAAGGAGTACCCCATGAAGATGAGGGCATCGGTCTCGAGGGCCCATAATGTACCCAAGAGCCCTACCAGCATCTATCAAGGCGATAGAGTCCTTGTAGGTCTTCTTCTTAATCTTTTAGACGTCAGTGTTCACCCCATGGAAACCAAGGCATCGGCCCCAAGGTGCTAAAACAACCCAAGGTCCTACCAAGCATCTCACATGGCTGTAGACACGTCATGTCTCAAGTCACTTCTATATATTTCTAGGACATGTGTTTCGTAAATTATAGTTTATCGTAGCACCTAGTCCATACCTAAGAGGTAGCTACCACTAGGGATAACTAATATACTTCTAGAGCATAAGAACTTGGCATACTCCGTTGGTATATGTCTTACACCATCTTCAAATAGAAATACCTTCTACTAAGTCCTCTAAGAATCTAGAAATCACTCGCCACATAGTAACAACTAATTTAAAACTTAACCAGCCAACTGTGTGTGAACATGCAAACAATATATGCAAAAGTGAAAAGCACATAAAGAACAAAAGATTATGATTTGAATACACCTGTTATAGTGCTCGTTGATGTGGCGCGTTTGTCTTGATGCATTGCTGATGTGCAGATTGCTTCTTTTGCTCTTTGTAGGCATTGCATGTCTCCCCCCTTCCTAATTTATGCGCACAGTAGGTGGACTGTTGGAGCGTGTTTGTATGCTCTTGTTTAGCTGAGATCTCTGCAAAATGTCTTATTAACAAACAAGAAAAGAAAATAATAAAATTTATTATTGGTGCCAATCACCGAATATAGCCGAGGGAAAAACCGAGTGGTGGGAGAAAAGTGCCCTGGCTTGTTGATCTTATTGTGGAGTTGATGAGCTTATCTTTGCACTAGCGGTGGATCCGTGTCCACTTCTACTGGAAATATTGTATCAATCACTTCAGGATGCAAGGACAACCCTGTACAAAAGCCAACCTCTGGAGAAGGTGGTAGAGGAAGGAGTGCTTCCTCGCTAAAATATGGCATTGTTTCTATGGGAAGGTTAACCAGACAATGCCGATTTTGGAATTGCTCAATGTAGTTGCTCATAGTGATCCAAAATTGACATGTTGAGGCTGGGGGAAGAAGGGCTTGCAAGATAGGTGGTTGCAAGTCATTTATGCATGTATCCCTCCATTGTTGTGCTTGAACCTCCTTAGGTAATCTACGTTGATTTGGTCCTCGGTCTGGTACTCTCACATCAAGAAGGTTATGGCGCTGGGGTATAATTCCCACAATTTGTTTCATTAAGCCCGTGCCATATCGTCGTCGAAAGTAAGAGCGGCATAGCCAACAAATGTGTGAAGCTTCCCCTAATACGAGTTGTGCACACTCTTGACAATGTGGAAATGGATGATGCTGTTGATAGAATAAAGTGACAAAGTGATGCCCACAGCAAATTTCACCTAAGGGAGCATAAAAGTACCTAGAATGAGTTTGAAAAGGAGGAGCACCCTTAACCCCCGCGATATTCAGGTTGAGTACTATCAGGGTCAATGCATGATGGACATGTATCTCGCCAAGTATCGAGCAGGAGGTATCGGGCGTAGAACAATGAAATTTAGAAACTTCAAACTTTATACACTCATATCCATCATTACAATCCCTATCAAAAACAATGTAGACAAGATCATCTAAAAAAGAACACAATCCTGTAAAGGCATAAGGAACCACATTAGTAAAAGGGAGACTATTCAAACACTAATCTACCAAAAAGTTTCAGTTGTATTGTTAATGCCTTACCTTTGGTTTTGGGTATATCCTTCTTAAGATATGGGAAGGATAGCAATTGTCGAGGAATTTGAGCAAGATAAGAGGATTTAGGTAGTGAAGTTCTAGAACCTATGCTCAAAGGAGACTCATGTAAAGTTGGATTTGTCTTAGGTACACAAGTTAATGGTGGAAGTGTGTAACAAGAAGAAGCTGGGACAACTGGTGATTCAATACATGTTTGGGGAAGGTCAACACAAGTAGATTTGTAGGTGCTATTACAACGACCTATCCTATCTTGAAGAGGTTGTGTTGATTTCCTTTGCATCCACCACTGATGTGAAAAACCAAGAGTGGCTTTTGGAATCTTATTGATACACTCTTCTGGCTCTAGAAAACCATGGCATTTGGGAAGTCAAAGTGTTGTTGCACCCTCATAATAGCCTTGTGCTTTAAGAACATGCTTTGGGACCTAATGAGTAACAATCTGAGGCTTAGGCTTGGAAAAGATATGCTTTTTAGTAGGTTTAGCAACTAGGCTAGATGGTACAAGTTTGTACGCATCTTTGGGTAGCCAAATTGACAATTCCTTCTTGCCTGGCCTTCTTTGAGCAGGGACTAGAGTAGTTGGAACATGCCAGCCATGGCCCTCATTTGAGAACTCATCGATTATCCACATCATTTGTCTTGGAGCTCAAAGAGCAGATGTTGAAATTGGGTTGTGTAAGGTAAAACTACTACCCTTTTGACATGATAAAACTCGTGGAGCAGCAGATCCCAAGATGCAATCAGAATCAATTTGCAATTTATATTGTCTATTCTTCCAATCTAATGAACAATTGGTAGCACTTAACCATGATCGACCAAGAACAACCTCTACCACTGCCTTGGACTTACTAGCCACATAAATGGGAACTGACATCTGGTGATCCTGAATGGACATCATAATGACACATTTTTCCTCTATAGGGTTATCTTCACCTGAGAAGCTTCGTAAGTCAATAGGAATGTGTCGGTTGTCCCAAGGCTACCCATGTGTCAAATGAGAGAACATTATAATCTCCACCAGAGTCAATTAAGGCAGAGACAATGTACGTAGTCTCATGAAGATGAAGACACACGTGAATATTGAAAGGATTGACATATTGTTCATCAGTAGCCAACTGTAAGGTCAACACAGAAGCCTTGTGACGCTCCTTGGCTTTTGCAACTCTAGCTTTAGCTTCTTCTTGAGCCTGACGTTTAAGTAGGTCATGTGCTTCTTTTCGTGTGTGGGTAGCATGCATTTGTTGAAGCATGGCTTCAGTTAATGGTTCATTATATTTCTTGAGACAACTTCCATTAATGAAGTTAGGCATTTGCTCACCTTCTAGTGTCTCTAAATGCACTGCACCACTAGGAGTAAGCTCATTAATCACAAACGGTCCTAGGCCACGTTTCTTGAGCTTTTGCTTATGCTTCTTAAGTGTGTACAAGAGCACAAGGTCCCCTTTTTTGAATCGGCCAGTTGTTACATTTCGATCATACCATTGCTTTTGTCTCCTCTTCTCGGCATACATCCCCATTACCGCCAATAAGCGGGTCTCATCAAGATTTTCCAATTTATCAATGCATTGAGAAAGCTCATGACCAGTCCAGTCCAATTGTTTAGCAACTCGTAGAGTAGGTACAAGAAATTCAATGGGAAGAATTGCATCTAACTCAAAAGCAAGCTCAAATGGGGTTGTGCCCGCAGATGTTTTATAGGCTATTCTATATGCCCAAAGAACTGAGTGCAACTTTTGCTCCCAATCAGTCCTATTTCTCTCAACAATCTTTGTGAGTGTTGTGCAGAGAATCTTGTTAGTACTCTCAACTTGACCATTGGTCTGATAGGGTGCAGAACGCTTGTGAATTACCATAAATTCTTGAAGTAGAAACTCTATGACCTCATTCACAAAGTGCACACCTTGATCACTAATGATTTCAATAGGTAAGCCATAGCGTGTAAACACGTACTCATACAAGAACTTGGCTGTGATTCTGGCATCATTTTTTACTGTAGCCTTTGCCTCTACCCATTTGGTCAAATAGTCAGTTGCGACTATAATATATTCGGCATGCATGTGACGAGCTCGAGGTTTAATGGGACGGACAAAATCAATACCCCATTTGGCAAAAGCACGTGTGCTTAACATAGGCCGCAATGGCATATTGTCCTTTGTGATGGGAGGTTCTGTCCTTTGACAATCGTCACAACGTTTTACATATTCTTCGACATCCATTTGTAAGGTTGGCCACCAAAGCCCAGACCACCTAATCAACTTAGCTGTGGTATTGCCCGAAAAGTGTCCACCCCCAACACCTGCATGTGCATGAGTCAAGATTTTCAAGAAGTCAGTTTCACATACACACTGCGCAAGTTGCCATCCTTGTCCCTCTTGTAGAGTTGGCCCTCTATCAGCATATATTTGGCCGCTCCAACTTCAATAGCATGCTTTCGATATTTAGGAATGGTTCGATCAGTATGACCATGCTGAAGATAGTCCACAATATACTTACTCCAACTTGGTGTAGTTGAAATTTGGAATAATGTGACATACATATCATCATCCACACCCACAGGAGCTTCTCCAGAGGTGATTCGAGACAAATGATCTGCCCTAAGATGAGTTGTTCCTTTTCGGACTGCCATTTCAAAATCAAACTCAAGAAGGATGACAAACCACCTCACAATCCTTCCAGTTTGCAAAAGGCTTATTCACCAAATATAGCAGTGCTTGATGGTCCACAAAAAATATAAATTTGTTTGCCAGAAGGTAATGGCAAAACTTTTTCACTGCATATATCATGGACAAACCTTCTCTTTCTATTGTGATGGTATAATTCTTCTCAGCATTGTTCAACTATCGACTAGCATATGAGATTGGGAAATCCTTATTATGTTCTCCCGATTGAGCCAAAATACATCCAATTGCAAAGTTTGAAGCATCAATATGGACATGAAAGATTTGGTTCCAATCTGGTGCCCGTAAGATGGGTGCAGACACTAATGCTTGCTTCAACTTTTCAAAGGCTTCCTCACACTCGTCAGTCCAATTAAACTTTACAAGAAGAGCATATAATGGTTTGGCTAGTACAGCGTACATGTAGATAAATCGACGATAATAGCCACAATGTCCCATGAGTATTTGTACCCCTTTAGGGTTGATAGGCTGAGGTAATGAGACAATGACATCAATTTTATCCATATCTGTTGAAATACCATTGCGAGAAACAATGTGGCCCAAAATCTTCCCTTGTCTTACCATGAATTTGCACTTGTCAGGACTCAAGCATATACGATAAACTTGACACTTTTGAAACACAAGTCTGAGGTGTTCTATATGATCATCACGCTCTTGTGAGTGAACACATAAATCATCCATGAAGATCTCAAGAAATAGCCTAAGGTACTCCTTGAATACATGACTCATTAACCGCTGAAAGGTTGCAGGTGCATTTGTTAGACCAAATGGCATAACACGATAGGCAAAGATGCCATCTTCAGTAGAGCAAAGGATGTCTTGTGTTGATCCTTTGGATCAATTGACACTTGATTGTAATGGGAGAATCCATCCAAGAAACTATATGCCTTTTTCCCTGCAACACATTCCAAAACATGATTCGTGATTGGAAGTGGGTAATGATCATGTACAGTAGCTACATTTACCTTCTTGAGGTTTACACATACTCGAAGTTTTCCATTTTTATTGGGCACCACTACAATAGGGGAGCCCCATTCAGTGTGTTCAATCTCATAGATAAATTTTACCTCTAAGAGCTTGTCTATTTCTTCTTTTATCTTTCGTGCAAAATTCTCATTATAAGGACATTGCTTGGAAGGCTTTGCATCCTCTCGCAATGGAATTGTATGCTGACATATGCTTGATCAACTCCTTTGAGGTCTTTATAACTCCAAGCAAAAACATCACGATACTCCTTTATTGTTTGAATTAATAACTTCTCCTCATCTAAGGACAAGTCTGTGGCAATCCACACATAGCGAGGCTCTTTTCCTGGCTCAACGATATCAAATTTTTTTGCATCTTCTGGACCATCATATGAAACCCCTGGCATGCTTGGCTTTTGTCGCATGGGCTGTTGAAGAACAATCTTCCGATCTTGAAGAGTGTACTGTGTGAAGTTTGGGGGAACATTGAGACCTTGTTCTTGTTCACTTGAGTCATCACTAATTGAAGACCATGCGGTTTTGAGCTCTCTTTTGCAATCTTGCATCAGAGTTTTTCGTTCAACCTTTATATTTGCACTTCCGACACTCTCTTCTGAATCTGTTTGAGACTTGAGTTTTTGTTTTGGTTTCTTTGTTTTTTTGTTATTTTTGCTAATAGTTTTTAGCTTTTCTCCTGGTTGGAATCCATCTGATCGTTTTACTTGGTCTTTGATACTATCTTGTGCTTGGACATAGTATAGATATCCATTCTTTCCTGAGAAGTGAGGTGGTGGTCCAGAGTGTTCATTCTTAAACTCCTCGTCTTCTTTTTATATTCTCTCACATCGTTCCCTCTCATCTTGTTTACGGATTCTCTTATGGCTCTTATAGCATTTACGTTTAGGTCGGCTTTGAGAGGGATCTCTACTTGAACCTCCCTTCCTCTCAAGAGTAGGCGTGCCTTTCCTAACTCTTACTCCAGGATTATCACATCATCATCAAAATCAGAGTCCCATCCATCTTCCTTATCAGCATCATTAGCAGTTTCGAGTGTTAAATCCTCCATCGAGACTTCCTCTACATGCAGTGCTGTGGATGCACCCCCATAGTACAAATCATCTAGAAGGTCACGTGGTTGTACCATTCGTATAGGAATAATGTCATATCCATCTGAGTCACAAAATTAAATTGGCTTAGGTAAAGCACATGGCGATAATGTTGCAAGGACATGACTCCATTCTAGGGGATCAATTAAGTGCTCAGGGAAGGGTTGTGGAATGTATGCCTCATCTGATACACTTTGATTACCCTTAAGTCTCTTAGTGTTGAAATCCGTACATGAGGCTCCACACATCCACAGATCTTCTCGCCCATCTGAAAATGTAACTCTTGAGCCCTCAGATGAAGCAGAATCAAACTCATCTATTGGAGACCTTGTTACATCACGATATGAGTGATTCTTTAGGTTGACCCTTATGACAGAATCATGTCGGAGGTACAAATAATTGTATCCCCAATATTGAATCATTTGAAATTATTGCATAAATGGTCTACCCAATATCACTTCATAGTTTGGATGCTTTCCAAAATCCACTACTGCAAATATGTGCTCATATTCAATCCCACATGTGGTGACCAATATGTTCTCTAGCAACCCAATGGGATGTTCTAAGCTTCCATCTGCTAGCTGCAAGCGCATCCTTGTACTCCTAATAGCTGGTTTTACCCACTTTTCCCAAATGGACCTTGTCACAATGCCCACTCCTACACCACTATCAAGTATTGCAGTTGAAGCTACTTTTCGCACTTCTAATGGGAGGGTAGCATTTCCTTGATCGTCCTCACAAAATTTTCCTACTTTGATGATAGAAATTGGCATAACATGCTTTGTCTCAGGGTGTATAGCACATTGATGGTGACCCTTTTGTAGCAATACCTACTCTGACAAACATGTGGCAATATTTTTCCACAACTCTGGTCGAAGCTTTATTAAATCAAGTAAAGGTAAGGTACAAGCCACTGGTGCTGACAAAATAGCTTGCACGATACCCATATCCATCTCCTTTGTCAACCTTCTATGCATGGAGGGTATCCTCAAGGTTTGAGAACAGTTCTCATATTCTCCCAAATAAGATGGTAAGGTTTTCATTGTATGCTTACTTCTAGGAGAAACAATTGTTTGAACTTCCTCCTGAGTGCTTGGGCGTCTAAAGTTGTTTTCTGTGCCCCTGGTAAAATCCACTTCAGAGAATGGAGGTGAAATAATAGAGGACATATTCTCATTAACTTTCTCATGAATTGCTGCCCATATCTCATTTGCCATGTCCTCATTAGCATCAATAACTTCATCATTGCATGGGAAGGCAAGACTAGGTGGTGGCAGAATGCCTTCTTTCAATGGGGTGTCAATTGGTGCAGACTTCTCGCTATGTGAGATCAGCTCACTTTTCATTTCCCAACTTGATGACACTTCTGGTATGGTTTCTAATGTTGGCTTAAGAGAAGTGGGGCCCGAGGGATAGGTGGAGGTGAGCCCTCAAGTATTGATTGAGCTTACCTAATGAGTTGCTGATGTACAACTAGATTGATCTTCTCCTTCACGAGGATTTGGGTATTCTTGAAGCTTCTTGGGTAGCTCAGATAAAGCTGCAATGGGACTTCTATGAGCATCATGATGGCATCTAGAGTCTCGTTCACCTCATCCACAAAAAACAAAACCCCCTATCCTCGGTTGTAATAGCCTCATCTTGTTTAGCGCTAGTCCAAGGTTGAGGTTCATGCTCCTCATGCACTTCTTGGGATGTAAAAGCTTGATCCTTCATGTTTTGTTTAGAGACTTCTTGGGAGCTAGAGGATGCACTCTTAGTTTGCTTGTTGCAGTTCTTTTTCCTCCTTGACTAAGTGGTCCTTTTCTATTGGAATGTAGGGTCTTGTCCACTAGATTTGCCTTTGCATCCCTAGTTCGAGGTGTCTCATCAGTCTGCATTTTGGCATTTCGTGTCTGTGATCTAGTTATGACTCTAAGTGGCACGACATCCTCATTCTCTGATGAAAGTGGCGATGGAACTGCCTCTATAAAGTTGAGTGAGACCTTTGGTTGAGAGGTGCCTTCCTCATGTGGTTTCAGCAAACAGTCCTTTGGAAAGTGTTCTACACAACACCCTAGACAATATCTTTCAATTGGTGAAAACTGTGGTACTGTTGTATTGGATCGAGTTGCTTGTTGCCTTTGGCGATGTGGACAAGCCCAATGGGATTTTCCGCACTCATTACAGGGGCCCATTAGTTTGGCTTCTACTTTCCTTTGCTACCATTGACCTAAGGGGCCTGGAGTCCTAGGTTGGTAGCCGCCTAGCAACATCAAAGAATTTTGTTCCCCCAGTTGAGGCACCAGTGCTTGTCTTGGATATGCAGGACTTTCAAAGAGATTTTCCTTGGATGAATATGATGCATATTCCTCCTCCACATAGCTTGGGTTTACCAAGTCTCTACACATATTTGAATTGTCGTGGATCAAAAATTGCCTAAAATTTACCAGTTTTCCATACTGAACTCACTATGGAAAAATGGTTCCGGGACCAAAATTTCGATGATGGGTGTTTTCTAACTCCTCTCGGAAATTTAGAAAACCTCCCAATTTTTTTGCAAGCAAAAAATGAAAAATTTTTCAGATTTTTTTTTGGCACCCCTTTATCCGGTGCGCTGGTGGTCTTTATGCTGCGGTGTGTGGGTCTCTCCGTGCGGTGCGCTATTCACGCACATGCGCCTTCTTTTATTATTATTTTTCTTCTTTTTTGAAGTGCGTGCTCAATGCGTGTGCAGGGACTTCAATGCGTGTGCAGTTGTGAGATTTGTAGGGAAATCGAAATGTTCAATCTTCATGTGTGTGTACAGATTTCAGTTTCTCTACAGGTGCAGGTTTAATAGAGAACTAAAATGTACAAAATTAAAGATGCAGAAAACTAAGCTAAGAACAGAAAATACAACGAACATGCAGAAAATTGAAACTGTAAAAATTAACCTCAGACAGCAAAAATTATCCTCAAACAGAATGACAGAAATGCAAATCAGGCCTCTCTCTTTCGCACACAAATTGAAATTGGCAGGTGTAGTGCCTACCTCCAATCCTTCCCGTGTGTTGAATCCTTGTCCTGACCTCAAGGGAGAGGCATAGCTAGCCAATCGCACTCAAATTGCAAGAGCATAAAGAGAATTTAACAACAGATTAGTCTTAAATAAGTACCAAAATTAGTCCCAAAGCCTGCTCTCCTATCCAACGGTTTTGCAACCGATTGGAGCTTAACAAGGAGTGGTTGTGTGTGTATGCTGCTCAACTAATGTAGGCACTCGCTCCCCGACAGCAGCGCCATTGAAGAACGGTTCTCTCTACCATGCAATATAGTGCTCATAGAGTACTACTACCGATCAACAAATGTGTTGAGAAACACAATGTCAATCCGAGGACTCGACCCGATTAGTGCATGAAGGCTTATCCCTTGTGGGAGAGCTCACATACACGAACCACCACTTGACGATTCAACCATTCAACACCTCAATCAATCTCTCAATCCCACTACACTAATCAAGAGAACAAGCAATGCATGGCAATCTCTTAAATCCCATTAAAACATTGATTAAATCTTAGATTTCCCTAATGCCAGCAAACCCATAAGCATGCATCTACTAACCCACAAGCTTAAGCAAGCATAGAATGTAACATTCACAAACCCACAAGCTCATAGAGAGAGTCTATCCATGAATAACTCATTGCCAATGAAGTGGGCAAGAGCTTGCATCAATGGAGACTACACACACACACACACTACAAGCATGCATACACAAGAGAAAGAAAGAAGCATTCAACTAATCATAGATTAATCTACTTCAATGATGCTAAAACAGATTAAGAGAAAGAAGTGGAGCTATACTCATTGGAGCTTCATGCTCATTAGAGTACAATGGAGAGAGTTAGAGAGTTGCCATAGCTTGAGAGCTCAAGAGCTTCACTCAATAGCTTATGAGAATGGCCAAAAAACGTCCCCTTTCTTTAGCTAACATCTATTTTATAGAGATGTCACTAACCCTAACCCTAGGCCTCTTTCACACATGGGCAGACAACCCCATAAGTGAGCCTTGCTTAATACACTTAGAACCCACATTGGCCGAAAACGATTTACATTGCATGGCTACAATCTCGCTCTCTCGCATTAATTGCTTCCGGCCTCCTTCCGCAATCCGTGTTCCCGTGAGTGTTCCCGTGGAACATTGGTTCCACGGGAACACTCACGGGAATAGAAGCTACCAGCATGCATAGGAAGCTATCGACATACGTAGGAAACTAACGGCATGCATTGGAAGCTACCCGCATGCGGAGGAAGGTACCGGCATGCAGAGGAAGCTACCGGCATGTGTTGGTTGCTGTCGGCCAGTGTTGGTTGCTTCCGGCCTCCTTCCGCAATCCGTGTTCCCGTGAGTGTTCCCGTGGAACATTGGTTCCACGGGAACACTCACGGGAATAGAAGCTACTAGCATGCATAGGAAGCTATCGACATACGTAGGAAACTAACGGCATGCATTGGAAGCTACCCGCATGCGGAGGAAGGTACCGGCATGCAGAGGAAGCTACCGGCATGTGTTGGTTGCTGTCGGCCAGTGTTGGTTGCCTACCGGTGTTCGTTGGTTGCTACCGGCATGCGTAGGAAGCTACCGACATGCATAGGAATCTACCGACATGCGTAGGAAGCTACCGGTCAGTATAGAAAGCTATCAGCATGCGTTGGAAGCTACCGACATACATAGGAAGCTACCGCCATACGTAGGAAGCTACTGGCCATGTATAGGAAGCTATCGCATGCATAGGAAACTAGCGGCATGCGTAGGAAGCTACCGGCATGCGTTGGAAGCTACCACCATGTGTTGGTTGCTACCGTCATGTGTTGGTTGCTGTTGGCGTGTGTAGGAAGCTACTAGCATGTGTTGGAAGCTACCGGCATACATCAGTAGCACCCGGCATGCATAGAAAGCTATCGACATGCATTGGTTGCTATCGGCATGCGTTACCAGCATGCATAGGAAGCTATCAGTATGTTGGTAAGTATCGGCATGCTTAGGTAGCACCTGACATGTAATGGGAGCTTCTGATTCATTCCGATATCTATGTGCATGCCTACGTAGCACTCGCCTAATGCATAAGCCTTATGCATAAGATTCATGTATACTATGCATAAGGTTTATGCTTGCATAGCACTCATAGCTTGCACGAGGCTACGCATTCATAGCCTACATAAAGCAATGCATAAGCCTCATTCAAAACCTTACGCGTAAGCCGCCGCATACATGAGGCTTATGTATTAGCCATATGGATAAGCTTAATACATAAGCCTCATATATACGGCTTATGCATGAGCTTATACATAAGCCTCATGTATGCGGCTTATGTACCCAGCTTATGCATAAGCTTTATACATAAGACTTGTGCATACGGCTTTATACATGGCTTATGCGTATGGATTTATACATGATGCTTATGAATATGGCTAATACATAAGCCTCATGCATAAGCTTATGTATAAGGCTATACATAGAGGCTTATTGCTAATGCATAAGCTTTATACATGAGGCTTTATGCAAAAGTCTAACCTTATGTATAAGCCTCATGCATGAGGCATATACATTTAGTAATGCATAGGTCTTATGCATGAGGTTTATGCACTTATGTATTAGGCTTATGCATAAGCTTCATTTACTAGCCTCATACATGAGGCTAAGGCATATGGCCACCTCTAGAGAGGAGCTATGCTATCCATGTAGGGGAGAAAAAGTAACAAATCCTAAAACTTACAAACCCTATAACATGTAAAAGCATAAGAGAGGAAACATAAAAGGGAGAGATCTCTTACCTTATGAGACTTGTATGTGTGGATAACCTAAAAAATTAAACCAAATAAAGAAAAAAAGTGTTAGTAACCCTAATCTTAACCCTAATAGAAAGCATATACAAAACCCTAATCTTAATAAAAATCTTAATGAAAGATTTTGTATAACATAGAGAACTTATTGAATCTTTCTTTTTTTCTTCTCATTATAGCTTAACCCTAACCCTAGCTTCTAAATAAGAAACATAATAGAGAGCTTTGATGGAGATCTCTCCATCAATCTCTTTATTAGGGTTTCTATGTAGAAGCTAAGTATAGGATCAAGCTTCAATGAGAAGGAAAAAAAAAGAAAAGAAAAACTTAAAAGAGATTACATCACGGCCACATCTATCCACATCACATCTCATTCATTCCATCCACATTACACATCACATCCACAATGTTCCATACAGTATTAGCCTTCTCAGTGAGATCGAGCGCTTATCTTCTACCATCATATGTTACACTTGATTTAAAAGAAGGAAAAAACTCACAAGAAAGCTTTAACGGAAAGCTTGTTTGCATAGGAAATGAAAGAAAATAGTAGACATACCTTGCTTGAGCTTGAGGAGGATAGGGTAGGAGAGGTAGAAGTGATAGACAAGGCAAAAACCTGTTAAAAAAAAAACTTTGATTACAAGTTTATTGTATTTCGGATCTTATATGATCTTCCTTTTCTCCTGCTTCGTTTACTAGTAGACCTTTGGGCAGTTTGAGGCCTAACGGGAGGAGGACAAGAGCATACAAAATACCTTCTATAGTTGATGGATTTTCTCTTCCAAAAGGGATGGCACCTTAGCCCCAATTGTACTTAAGAAGTACCGTGTGATGGGCCCCTTGTCATATAGAGGTGTCACGGGGAGGTTTGGGGGGTTCTTCTGTTGAAATCATGGATCGAGCTCTCCTAAGCAATCAAATATCTAATTAGATACTAATCCTAATCTAATCCTACACTAATGATGATAACACTAATCTAAGGTGAAAAAAAATGAACAATACTCATGGTGATTTGTGTGTGCTAATTAAGTTTAGACTCAAGTTCAGTTACGTCACAAGATGAAAATTGTACTCATAAAATGACTTTAGATGTTGTGCTTGTATTCCAACGCTTCAAATGTCCTAGTTTTATATGAGGAAAGTACAATAGAGCTATGATAGCTCATGTGGGATAAATTGGCTAGGTGACGGCACTCTAGCATCACTCGTTTCAACACCCCCCCTTGATGCTAGATTGGGTACAATTTTTAGGCTCACTCTTCCTCTCTCTCCCCTTGTGCTAGGCTACTTTGGCATTATAGCTACTTTGGCTATGAATTTTAGCTTGAGTGCATATCATAGGCTGATTACATCACACTTTCTGTAGAGACAAGAGGGATGAAAAGAATAATGGTAGCATGTCTTCAGCTGTGGGATAGCTTTGGACTCGGTGTAGTCGCCTTCTTCTTTTTTTGATAGAAATCTTCTTTTAGGTGACTAATTTTTCCACAATAGTCACAAACAAGCTTTGGTTTATCTTTATTACAACATTCATTCTTTGTATGACCAAGTTTTCCCTAAGGATAGCATCTTGGAAGTTGAGATGTTGATTGATTTGTCCTTTGAAATCTCCCACCCTTTGTATACAGTGCATGCTCACTTGAATGTGATTTTAATGATTCTTTATTTTTTAATTTTGATTCTTGTTCAAGTAGAGATGATTCTACATCTTGAAGTTTAGTGTTGGGCACATTTTTAAGTGTAGCAACAATTGATTCATAAGATTCTTTGTAAACACTTTTTAGCGATACAGCAATAGATTCATCTTCCTCAATGACTTTATTTAATGCACTAAGTTGTTGTTTGATGCCTTTGAATTTATTGATGTGTTGTGTCATGGTCTTGGTCTCCTTTTGTCGAGCTTATAAAACTGCATGAGAAGGTTGATCTTTGAGCTCTTAGAGTCGGTGCCGAAAATCTTGTTGAGTTCCTGCCATGCCAACTTGGCATCCTTGATGCCAAAAATGTGACTAATCACATAATCACCAAGATTTTGAGCGATGAGGCCCAATGCTTTGTTGTTTTGAAGTGGCTCAACCTCTACTTCTTCATCCTCAATAAGGTGCCAAAGCCCCTTATGCATAAGCAAGTACATGGTCTTGCTTTACCATGTGAAAAAACCATCACCATTAAATCTTGAGACGAATTCTACATGCTCCATGATTGGAAGGGAGTCTTACCTTGAGCCTTGATTTTAGTGCTCATGCAGTGTCTAACCCTTTTACAAGTGTGCAAATTATATGCTAGAGATAAACTCAATGCGGTGAAAAAATCACTTAGGTTGAGCAAAGCAAGTGGTTAAGATGGTTTTTGATACAACATAGAATTTTCCACAATGGAATATCACTCTAATTTTTCAATTTTGAATTTTGGTTGGCCCAATTTCTGCTAATATTGCACTACTGATAGAGATTAGTGCTTAATCATAATGATTAAGAGAGCTAAAATTTGGAGCCTTCAATTGAGCACCAAGGAGCAAGCATTGAAGGGGATTTTTGCTTAAGGATATAATAATCCCTTTGTCCCCATAAATCCACATGCCTTTTCCCTGCATATGTCTTTTCTTACATTATTAATTATTGCATCAAGGAAACCTTTGTCCTCTATACATAAGTGGTTTAAGTTGAAGTTAATGTATCTTTTCTTACTTTGTTTATTCTGAATTCATTACAATCATTGGTATACATAACTTGTAAGTCATAACAATAAAACCATTCAGTTATAAAAAGATAAGTTTTTTCCTAAAAACTTTGAAAACATTATTCATATTATATATCATTAAATAAATTATTTTGTTAAATCCTTCAACAAAACATAACATTCAGATTTTCTTAAGATTACAAAAAATATAGAATATTGACCTTAATAGCTTTGTTCTTCTCTAAACTTGTCGTGACAAAAAAGAAAAGATCATTTGTTGGTTCCAACATTTTGGCTCCAGCAAACCAACACATTATGCATCTTTAATAAATTTTCTAACCCTTATCTCTACTAATTGGAAAATTCTATCACCATGAATGTAAGAAAAGAGTGAAGAGAGAGAGAGAAAGAAAGAGAGAGAGAGAGAGAGAGAGAGAGAGAGAGAGAGAGCTGCCCACCACCACAAAGAAAGGAGGGAAACTAGAAATTTGTATGACAAAGTTGATAGTATTTTGAAACCCCAAAAAAACATGATTATTGAAAATAAAGCTTGCAATCAAAGAATACTTGTAGAATTGCTTAAACTACCAAGAAATTAAAATACTAAGCTACATAATATTATTTGTTTAAAGCAAACAAATTTCAGATAGTTAGAATGGCAATAGCATTATAAGTCATTAGTTTCTTTTGGATGTGGCCATGTGGACAAGAGGTGAGTGGTCGATCACAAATACATTTATTATATGTAAAATTCAAAAACCTTTTACATTATTCTAGCAAAAAACAAAAAGGATTATTTAAATTTCTCTTATCAAAAGAATGGTTCTATTTAATAACATTTATATAAGTCTTAGGTTTATTACATTTTTTAAGGAGCACTTTTTAAGACCTTTGAAGGATTGCACTAATGTAATATCAGTAACTTGCTCATTCTCATTAGTTAGTCTTTTCTTCTTCTTCACCATCTTGCAACCACTATAGGCATTGGGCTGAGGTTCAAATCCCCACATCTCTCTCCCCTTTGCTCTCTACCCCATGTATAAGGTGTGGGAGATACAAGACCATAGATTCTCCACAAGAGAGGGGTTGTCTTTATAGATGTTGAAGGCTATAAAGGGAAACATACCAACAAATTGAGCAAGAATGGAGCACTCCCTCTACTCTCATCATAGTTCTCAACACACACAACTCAAACCATTAAGGAAATCTCGAGAATAGTTAGTGAAGCACAACAAACTTGTAGACTGAGAATGGACTAAGTTAGATGAAGAGAGAAGAGATAAAACTCGACGGCCATCATCTTTTCTTGTTGTATATCCTTCCACTTTATTGCTCTTGTTGGGGTTAGACCAAGCATGATAAAATCTTGCTATTCTTACTTCCCATATAGAGATTCTTAAGACAAACACATGGAGTAATTTTTAAGAGATGCTCCTTGCTTTTGGAACATGAGGAGGTAGGCTGGCTCGAGGAAAAAACCCACATCAATGTATAGAAGCAAGTGCCATTATTGACTTTTGTATTATACTTTCTTGTCGTCATACTTATACTTAAATCTTCCATCCTAGTATTAAGAAAAAATACAGATATTAGATATAAAATTCAAAAAGATTTTACATGTATATCCTTCCACCAAACAACAAAAGGGATTTATTTTTCCTATCAGAAGATTGGTCCAATTATGTAACATATTTATATAAGTCCTTGTTTTATCACACTATAACACGTTGGGGGCACAGCAGTGTTTTCTAGCAGTGCTTTTTTTGTAGGGATGTCGGGGATTACATTCGCTGCTGCGCAGCAAAATGTCACTGCTTAGCAGCACCGTTAGCAGCGAAAGTTTGCTACTATACTGTGATTTCACTGCTGAACAGAGAGGATAGCAGTGAGATTACATTGCTATTTTCATTGCAAGAAATTCCAGAGAGTTGTTAGATGTTGAATTATGAACATACATGTCACATGCACATAGAAAATGATATATAGTTTTAAAAAATCATCCATTAAAACCCTTGGAGCCATGTTTCGAGCAGAAAAAAGATAGATAAAAACTTTTGAAAAGTGAAACAATGTCAAGATCATGAATCTATCCCATCTTGTAATAAATCCATATGTGTTGCTTCATCAATATCTATATCTAATGGAAGCTCAACGAAAAGATGGGGTTCTATATCAATATCAATATCACTATCATGATCCAATGAAGCATTGTCATGATTGATAGGTGACTCATTATCTTCTTCTGATTGATGTTCCTCGTGCTCTTCATTGGCCCCATCCCAAAATGTTTTCTTCATCATCTTCTTCCAATGAGCCGATTTGAGGTAGTGCTTGCACCTCATCCAGAGATTTGGCCTCCACATCTTGATCTTGAAAGATACGTTTTGAATGAGGGGAAACTTGTATAACATACCACCACTTTGGATCAATTCGATCGGCGGCGTGAAACATAACCTAATATCACAAAAGCAAAGGGGTTACACTTTTATTATACTACATTAAGATTTAATTGGGGATTGGTTGGATTACGAACCTATTGACAGTGTTGAGGTAGTATGAAGGTATCTTCCTCATCATTTTAAAACTTGGTGGAATAAATTTGGAATAACCCATTTAGATGTTTCTTCACGGTTTCTTGAGTACCTGTATATATCACCTTGAACCATTTGACATCGAAGATGAATAGGCTAAATGCTCTAAATCCAACCTCAAGAATATCCTGAATAGTTCCACAATACTCAAGATTGTCCTTTATGACATTGGTATCATGTCTACTGGCTTGGTTTTCTTGCTCAAAAGTTACCATCACACCATAATCAAATGTGCTTCTTTTAGAATCCACACGCTCCGTGCGAAAGTGTCTTCCCTCTGACCATATTGCATTATATAGTTTGTACTAACATTAAACAAAAACATGATAATTGGTATATATATTACATTAAACAAGGTATATACATGAGATAGAGATGAAGAATGTACTTACTTGAGGTTCGCATACTCTTGCATACTCGTGCTCTTCTCTTGTGATCATCTCTCCATTTTACAATTCCATCAATATTGCCATACGAAGCGATTCTATATTGATCACATTTGGTAGAGGTTCCAAGCTAGGTGGGAATGGCAAGCGTCTATTTTCTCTTCTGAAGCTTCTCTCATCCTTTCATCTATTAATTGCATCCTTGTATCTCCCAATCCACTTCTCCATGATGGGACTATTTAGAATGTAGAATGTATTCACCTTGTGGCGTAATGCTTCATCTAGTCTTCATTGCCTTCCTTTTCTCTCTAAGGCACATTAGTGATTAGTCCGTCATCCTCCTCATTGCTCCATAATCGTGGCATTGAAGGATCTACGCGAGATAGATATTTTGAGATATACACAAGAGACTCTTGCATAAACCATCCCTCTGCCACGCTTGCGTTTAGCCATGCTCTTTGTCTTAGAAAGTCCTTCAAGGTTTTCATGAACCTTTCAAGGAAAAACATCATTGAACATGAACAATGCCGCATAACGCCACTTCATCAACCAAATGCACCACAAGATGCAATTTGCTAGTGAGAATTGTTCTAGGAAAGTTGTCCCCCTAGATCATACACACATCCTCAATACCATTGAGACCAGCCATTTTAATGGATCCTTTAAGGATATGTACCTACCTACATAGCAATTACGTGTACTATCTACCAATACATAACTTGTGAGCGCATAAGAATTCCAAATAAGTAATATAACTTAGTGAATTGAAGAGAAGATTCATACCTCACCAAGCCTCCCATTTTGTAAATAGTCTCTCTCATCTTCTTGTCTCCACAACCAACTATAGCAATTGGAATAATAAACTATGCATAGAAAAAAATGGAAGTTATTATATGAGCTTACAAATTATGTACCACAAAGAGAAAAAGAAAAAGTGAATATTTATATCCCTGTAATATCTTGTGTCAATTATGTTTCTCGAGGCCATATAGTTGTTCCTCTCCTTTCTTTTTGGTCTTTGTGAATGCATCCTTCAACAAACGCATTACTCCCATTGGTGTACGAAAAGCGGCGATCACACTTTTCACCTTATTGTTCTCCCTCTTAGTTAATATCCATGGCACCTTTCCTAGGACTATTTTACCACTCTCACTTTCAATTGGCCAAGCACGTTGAAGACATCCAATGTTTTGTAAGTCATCCCTTGCACCATTTGTATCTCTTTTACCAATTAAATGGTCCCAAAATATTTGTTGCCACATTCATATGCATGGGATCTAAGAGATGATTGATCTTCATGTTACACCAATATGGAAGTCAAAAGAAGATTGAGTGTCTAGACATCCCATTTGGTGGTGGATTGGGAGTGCTTCTCCATGTCTCAAACCAATCTCTACCCCTCACCACAAGTGGTGAGACATCATGTGGCACATACTTGGGATGTGAGGGAGGAAGAAATCGATGATGTTTGTCATACACCACCTTCTTAAGTGTAGAGAGTCTTTCCAAAACAAGTGATGGTCCACAAATATCAGACATGCATGATCTCCAGAGGTTGTCAGACCTATTTAATTGAGATGATTGAGATAGAGATATAAACTTAAAATTTAAAGGCTAAAACTTATGCATATAAGGTTCAAGTAGGTACCTGAGCATTCCGAGAACCCAGGATAGTCATGCATCATCCAAAGAAAAACTCCTTTCACCAGTGCCTCACGCCAAGTTTATTGGCCTTGAAACATCATGTACTTTGATACCTCGCCATAGTGTCTCAAGATCCTCAACCAAGGGCTCGAGGTACACATCCATTTTTACCACCTTACATTTGTCTGGTATACAAGGAGAGTAAGCATGATATGACCTTTCTTGATTTCCACCCATTGAGGGAGGTTGTAATTCACCAATACAATAGGCCAAGTAGACCATGATGTGGACTTGAAGCCAAGTGGGTTAACACCATCCATGCCCAAGCGAAGACGTAAGTGATGAGGCTCATCTTTAAACTCTAGCCATTGATGCTTCACATGTTTCCATGCCGATGAATCAACTATGATCCTCATGATGGCATCGATTGAGCGATGAGTAGCATGCCACATCATGAGTTCTACAATCCCCTTACATTTAAACATGTATTGGAAGTGAGGAATGATAGGGAAGTGTCTCAAAACCTTTCGACGGGGAACTTTATCACCTTGTAAATCATTCCTTTAGTGTCTCTCCCCACATTGTAGACATTGTGTGTTGCATTTTTATCAACGCCTCTAAAAAGCATGCAATCATTGGGACATGCATGTATTTTTGTGTAATCCATACCTAGCATAGAGAGAATTTTATGACACCCATCTCGTGAGTTCAGCAATAGACTTTGAGAGAAAAAAATCTTCTTGAGAAGCCTACAACATAGGGTAAGAAATTATATGTCAAAATATTAGCATATAGAACATAAAATATTTTCAATCAAATGAGGCAGTCTTACGAAAGAAGACTTGTGACACTTGCATCACTCCGTCCATAAAATTTTTGCAAGTTCAATAGCCCCAAGTTTGCTCAGAGTGTGGAGTACGAACATCCCTTATACAAAAGTGTGCTTGCCTCTCTATGCAAGGTTTCCTCTTCTTGTGACATTGGAGCTTGCTCACTACATCTATGACCTTCCGTCCCAACGAAGTCATTCACCATATCAACCATGATGAGATTCTCTTCCTCCTCATGTGGCAATGGTGGAGGCACTTCGTTCATTGACTGGGGAAGATGAGTCTCAGCCATGCTTTCCATATGAAGCCTTGCCACCTTCCACACTCTACCTGATGTCACTGAATGGTGTGGTATATTACCTAGAACTCTCCTATGGTTCTCCTCTTCGTTATCATCCACACTTGGTCATGCCACTGTCTCAAGACCATATGTTCGGACATGCTCAATTATTATACAACATTATCATATATACTGGTCCTTGCAGTGATCACTCCCTTGAAATAGAAATTCAAAAAGAACTTTCCAATGTGCAATTGGAATTAATTGAAAATAGGTATAAAGGACCTTAGCCTAAGGGTCTAGATTTTCAAAAATTTTTGGATTATGGTCCAATTAAGGTTCCTAAGGGCCAATAGGATCAATCCAAGTGTGGGGAGGAGATAAATCCAATTTGTAAAAGAAAAATACCCAAAAATGAGTAAATGCCCACATAAGACGAAGAGTTGACTGAGTACAAGATCTATTAGTAACAAAATATGAATATTACTAAAAAAAAGAGATATTTTGCGTATAATAATACATTTTTGTCACCTTGGTAAGGAGAAGGGGGCTCTTCAAGGAGGCACCTATTTCACATGTGTGGTGGAGTTTTAAACTCAAAAATAATAAGATATTTTTATCTCTTCTCTCTCCTGGATCAAACCAAATAAAAAAGGGAGCCAAACTGGTCCAAATCTTGTCCAAATTCAGCCAAACTGAACGTGGAAAATTCTAGAAACTAGTTGGACTTGGTTAGAGGCCTCCCTCACCTATAAATAGACCCTTAGCCCTTTGTAAAAAAATATGTGAACTATACCATGCCAGTATTATACTGAAATAATCATATTTTCTATTATCCTCTAAAATTTGGAGAGAATGGAGTTTCTCTCTCTCGTCAACCTTCTTTGGAGTCTTCATCAATATACTAAACCAATTGATTGGTTGGGGGCCTCTCCTTAGACTAAAGAATCAAGCAAAATAACAGGTAAAGTGTGATTTATCGTCTTTTTCTTAATCTCTAAATGTTTCTCACTTCTCAACCCCTCTCAAGCTTGAGAAGTATTCAATTGAATGGCTCTTTAATGCAATTGAAACTCTCTAATGAATTTTAGTGATAAATCTTATAAAGTTTCCATTTATGCTTAAATTAAAATATTTTTTAAGCATATCTCTCTCTCCCCCAAAGAATGGTTATTCCTATGATCTATTCTATATTCAATTAATGCTTCTCATGGAGAAATTCTCTATTCACAAGTCAAACTCTAGACGTGAAGCTAGACGTTTAAAAAAATGATTTTTATACTTATATGCTTGAAAAATACGGTATTATTATGGGATAAATCCATAAATTGGATTTAATGCTAAAAGATAGTTATATTATCATAATTATTTTACTATGTCTTATTATTTTCATAAAAATTAAAAATTGCTAGTAATAGCACAGCGGAGCTATGGCAAAAACTTTAAGAAATTGATGCATAATTCATTCTTATGCATAACGTGAAAAGAGGACTTCCTATCATATTCTAGGATTCAATATCCTACGTTAAAAGAATGGTTTTTGTCACATTCAATGGAAAACTAATTTTTAAGTTTATGTGTAATTAAATAATTAAGAAATGAGAAAATTATGGTAAAAATATATTAATGGTAAAAGAGAAATTTCTATGACATTTGGAAGTCAATCATTTATATGGAAAAAGAGAAATTTCTAGCATATTGGAATTATTGGATATTTTATTTAAATTCAAAGATGAATTTTAGATAAATTTATTTTATCTATGAGAAATATTTAAATGGTAAAAGAGGAATTCCTATGACATTTGGAATTTAATTATTTAGATGGAAAAAGAGAAATTACTAGCATATTGGAATTATTAGATATTTTATTTAAATTCAAAGATTAATTTTATATAAATTTATTTTATCTATGAGAAATATTTAAATGGTAAAAGAGAAATTCCTATGACATTTGGAATTCAATCATTTAGATGGGAAAAGAGAGCTGGAACTGGTCCACAACTCCATGTATGAGGTGGTCGACTGCTGACAAGCTGGCCCACTGGATGGTATGCTGGTCGTGGAGTTTTCAGGGCCAGTCGGCTACCCTACAGAGCAGGCCGACTGCTGTTGGGGGGCCATATAAATATGCCCCCAATCCTCTATGAGAAATATTTAAATGGTAAAAAAGGAATTCCTATGACATTTGTAATTCTATCATTTAGATGGGAAAAGAGAAATTCCTAGCATAATGAATTAATGGGTATTTTATTTTAGATGAATTCATTATATGAGAAATATTTGATGATAAAAGAGGAATTCCCATGACATTGGAATGCAAATAATTAAATGTACTAAGAGGAATTCCCATGGTATTTTAGATCCATGAAATCAAATGGGAAGAAGAGGAATTTTTAGTATAATTCAATTTATGATTATTCATCAAATATGGAAATATGGGTAGAATTGATTTTTGTAAATCCTATGAATTCTTTTTTTCAAAAGAGGAATATTGAATATAATTCAATTGAGGAATTGAGAAGGAATATGAAAATAGTCATCGAGAAAAAGAATCTTTATCTAAGCCAAGCAATTGGCAGAAATTTAGAAAAAGCTACTAAATAGGAATAGGATGTGGAATGGATGTGATAAGATGTAAACGGGATGCGATAGGATGTGAATGGATATAATAAGATGTAAATGAGATGTGATAAGATGTAAATGGGATGTGATAGGATGTGGTGTAATGAAAATGGATGAGATGTGAAGTAAATGGATGTGGATGTGAATGATGAGATGAGAATAAGAAGAGAGGATATGTGAAAGGGTGAGATGGGAAGTAAATGGATGTGGATGTATATGTGATGAAAATGGATGTGAATGTGTATGTGAAGAATAGATCTGGATGTGTATTGAAAAGAATGGATGTGGATGTATGTGAAAGAATGGATGTGGATGTGTATGTGATGAAAATGGATGTGAATGTGTATGTGAAGAATGGATGTGGATGTGTATGTAAAAGAATGGATGTGGATATATGTAAAAGAATGGACGTGAATGTATGTGAAAGAATGGATGTGGATGTATGTGAATGAATGAGATGAGATGTGTATGAATGAGACATGATGTGGGTGTGATGTAATGTGGATGGGATGAATGAGATATGATGTGGATAGATGTGATGTGATGTAATGTGGATAGAATGTATGTGATGGGATGGTGATGAGAATGAATGCGATGGATATGAATGAATGTGATGTGATGGATGTGAATGGATGGAGGTGATGTGATGTGAAATGGATAGATGTGAGTGAATGAGATGTGATGTAATGTGATGTGAATCGGGATGTGAATGAATGATATGGGATGTCATGTGAATCAAGATGTGAATGAATGATATGGGATGTGAATGGATGAGATGTGAATGAATGAGATGTGATGTGAAATGGATGTGATGTAAATTGGGATAGATGTGAATGGATGATATGTGATGTGATGTGATGTGATGAGAAACAGGATAGATGTGACTGAATGAGATGTAATGTGAATGGATGAGATATGATGGGATGTGAATCGGGATAGATGTGAATGGATGAGATATGATGGGATGTGAATCGGGATAGATGTGAATGAATGAGATGTGAGGTGAAATGGATGTGATGTGATGGGATGTGGATTGGGGTAGATATGAATGGATGAGATGTGAATGAATGTGATGTGATGAGATGTGGATATGGGTAGATGCGAGTGGATGAGATCTGATGAGGATAAATTCGGCTCCAAAATTCAAAATCTCCTCGGGAGATGCATAAGACGACAGTACTGGGCCATAGTCATGCCCTGTTACATAATTTCTCTAATTGCGAAGGGAGCTATTATTTTCTTCTTAGGGATAAATCAACTAAAGAGTCTATAAACTCGGCAAGCAAGTCTGAAATTTTGAGGCGTTGAATGATATAGAATGACACCACGCGTCATTTTCAGCTTTATCAAAATAACGGCCAATGAGAGGTTCTGCCTCAGCATTGCATGCCGGTTGCAAGAGATGTGGATATATAGCCCTGCAAACCACTTATGCTGTTGTCTCTCCACTAGGTTAGGAAAGTATAATTCCTCGAAATGGCATGTGCATTAGGGGAAGGTTGAGGTCTATAGGGGCCCTTTAAGCTGCCATATTATGATTTTAATGACTTTTTGTTAAAATGTTAAGTTTCTTTGACTTTAGATACCTTCTTATTCTTCGAACGGCTAGAAGTTTGAATTTCAAAGTTTCTCGCCAAAATTGAATTTAAAATTGAGTGGGCAAAACCATATCATGTGACATATCTATGGAAAGAGCTCAGTGAGTAGATTCTGGATCTCTAATCTCCGACAAATTTTGAGCTCATATGTAGAAGTTATGGATGTCCGAAATTTCAAAAACTCCCCCCCCCCACTTTTTGGGAATGAAAAGTACAAAAAGGCATCTTCTAGAGAATCTTTTGACCACCTTTAATCACCCAACATTTTTGTATACATGGCATCACATGATTGGCTCTTTTCCTTAATAACCTTTTAATCACATGGCATCTTAAAGGGCCCCTATAGACCTCAACCTTCCCCTAATGAGTCTTGCTCGGCTTGTTAGAGTTGAATCAGAAGAGATGAGATGTTCGAAGGCGAACGCAGTCATATCTTGAGACTGGGTGAGGTCGGGAATACCAGATAAGTAGGGAACTTCCATCTTAAAAAAATTCTTAGATTAAAAATTCTTCATTAAAGAGGCTTACGGAATGAAAATACATTATGAAAAATGCTTTTTTTGAATTTTTATTATCAATTTATGATAAGAATTCGCTTATCCGTATTAGTTTTAAAATGCTCTGATACCAACTGTAAGATCCCTGTTCCCACTGCGCAACGGATTCGGGGTGCTAGCAACGGAAGTAACACATCTTGCGCGGGTCAGGGTCTCACACTCGGGGCCTCGCCCACCACGGATATCCGGACAAGAGACTAATCTGTCGGTTTTTCCAAAACCGAACCCGCAAAAACTTCCCTTGTCCGGAAAGCTCGGGCGATTCCGCCAGGATAACTCTTTACTCTAACGTAGTCAAGATCATTACTGATCAAACTAATCCGACTGCACCTCTAACGGTACTTGGTCAAATCAAGGAAGAAACTTGCACTTGGATCATTGAGATCAATGCTTTTTCCCCCATCAAGAGGCACAACCGTTGATTCCTATCCATAGAACAATTACTATCCGGGATTTACTTCATCTATCGTAGTAATAGAAATTAAATCTCGATTTACGGATCCATCAGTCCAGCCTAACCCCATCCAGTCCCATGGGTTAGCCAACCTCCCAACCACTGTAGTGATGGGATCCAATTAGGAATTTGGTTAGGTTTTGTCCCGGGTACCAGGGAAAAGAGTTCCTAGGCCCCCTAGCCGGAAGTTCATACAAACATAAAACTAGTCATACCACTTACACACCCAATATGAAATTGCCTTTTTCTCAGCATCAATTAACTTTCAAACAATCCTTTAATGAAACCATTCTGTCACTGATGACAATCCTCAAAGTCTCTGGTTGAATCCTTATTTCTCGTCATTCATTCATCGGTGTACTTATGGCATCATTGGCAACCAGAACGCTCACCACCTGTTCACTCACAGGGGCCTTTTCCATAGTTCCTAGCTCATAGTAACCGGCAATATATTCATATAATAGAATGGAATCTCCGTGGAAGATCAGCAAGATCAACCCACAGATCCATATAAAAGAGCCATAGACTCATCCGTTGAGGACCAGCAAGGTCAATCAACCAGATCCATGCCCGGTTTCAGAAAACAACTCTTACTCCTTGTTCCAATATCTTCCACGATGCACGTGTGGGTATCTTCGGCGACCCAGAGCCCGAGCACCATATGGTCAGCACCCTCTAGGATCCTTCGCAGGTGACCTAGCGCTTCACTCATAGGCCACTTCCTTGGTCCCTCATCCACCGTACCGGAAGCTCACCATTTAAATCGAACCGAGGCTGGTCAAGACCTCGACCGACCTTGCTACGCGAGACGTCCTCCAGTGACTCTCCGTCAGCAGTTGCAACTTTATCAGTTCGATCTTCATGACCTTAATCCTTAAGACGGTCAAAATGCTTCCCCAGCATTCTTGACATAAAACAGTCATTTACAAATAGTCACAAAATACAGTTTCTATAACGAACTCTCCTCTTTCCATATTATCCACTCTCAGACCACATTTCTTATTCCACATTCCATTCAATGTGTATTCGTTCTCATCCATTCACTCATATAGACTACACATTATCTCACATACACCTTCATATTCATTATTCTACATACATATCCATGTTCGTACGTCCACATCATACAGTCAATTTCACATTCATACATACGCATCTACATGCATACATCCACATCCACATTCATACATCCATACTTCCTTTTCCACATCCACACATCCACATCCACATTCACATGCATACATCAATTTTCACATCCTCATTCATACATGCACATTCACATACATACATACACATCCGTATCTACATCCATACATCCACATCCACATCCACATTCACATTCATACATATACATCTACATGTATACATCTACATCACATTCATACAACCATATTATATCCATTCTCGTCCTAACACATCCCATATACATCTTAACACATCCTAACTCATCTTAACACATTCTATCACATCTCATACGCATCTTATCACATCTTTTCACATCTCATACACCTCTTATCACATCTTATCACTTCCCATACGCATCTTATCACATCTTATCACATCTCATACACCTCTTATCACATCTTATTACATTTCATATCTTTTTTAAGAGAATTCTTATATTTGATATAAGATTTCTCTACACATTTATTTATGCATAAATTCCATTTAAGGAGACTAACAATATCGAAATAAAAATCAATCTTTTATGCATAAATTCAATTTGGTAGGAATTACACTTTTAGAATAAAAGAATTTCTCTTATGCATCTAAGTTATGCATAGAATCCATTTATGATGAAAATCACACTTTTAGTATAAAAAGAATATCTTTTATGCATACCTCTGTGCATGAAATCCAAATATAATAAAAATTACACTTTTATAATAAAATAATCAACTTTTATGCATACCTTTATGCATGAAATTCAAATATAATAAAAGTCACACTTTTATAATAAAATAATCAACTTTTATGCATACCTCTATGCATGAAACCCAAATATGATAAAAGTCACACTTTTATAATAAAATAATCAACTTTTATGCATACCTCTATGCATGAAATCCAATTATCATAAAAGTCACACTTTTATAATAAAATAATCAACTTTTATGCACACCTCTATGCATGAAATCTAAATATGATAAAAGTCACACTTTTATAATAAAATAATCAATTTTTATGCATACCTCTATGCATGAAATCCAAATATGATAAAAGTCACACTTTTATAATAAAATAATCAGTTTTTATGCATACCTCTATGCATGAAATCCAAATATGATAAAAGTCACACTTTTATAATAAAATAATCAACTTTTATGCATACCTCTATGCATGAAACCCAAATATGATAAAAGTCACACTTTTATAATAAAATAATCAATTTTTATGCAAACCTCTATGCATGAAATCCAAATATGATAAAAGTAACACTTTTATAATAAAATAATCAACTTTTATGCATACCTCTATGCATGAAATCCAAATATGATAAAAGTAACACTTTTATAATAAAATAATCAACTTTTATGCATACCTCTATGCATGAAATCCAAATATGATAAAAGTAACACTTTTATAATAAAATAATCAACTTTTATGCATACCTCTATGCATGAAATCCAAATATGATAAAAGTAACACTTTTATAATAAAATAATCAACTTTTATGCATACCTCTATGCATGAAATCCAAATATGATAAAAGAAACACTTTTATATTAAAATAATCAACTTTTATGCATACCTCTATGCATGAAATCCAAATATGATAAAAGTAACACTTTTATAATAAAATAATCATCAATTATGCATAACATAAAAATTAATTTCTCCATGATTACAATAAAATTCTTTAAATTAATCTAGGATGATAATTCCTAGAATATGGTAGGAAGTTCTCTTTTCATGCTTTGAATAAAAATATTTTATATGTAATTTTTATAAAAATTTTGCCATAGCTCCGCTACTATGACTGATAAATCTCAATTTATTTTGAAGGATAAAGCTTATCATTAAGAAAATGATTAGAATGATCCCTAATTGGATCATCAACCCAATAATGGATTGAATCATCAATATTCATGAAATACATAAACTAAAAGCATAGAAAAAAGCCATTAATTTGGCCTCAAGCGTAGATTAATCTTGGATTAAGGAAAAGCTTTATGAAAAGCTTCATTTGGATTAAGAATAGGTCATGAGTATGACCATTTCTTGAGTGAGAGAGAGAAATTACATAAAACCATTAGAATTAAGCATAAATGAAAATTTATGTAATTCTTTACTATCATTAATCAATTAACTTCAATAGCATTCATCAAATTATGTAACTCTTCACTACCATTCATCAAATAACTTCAATAGCATTCAAAAACCATTCCAATTAAGCTTCTCAAGCTTGAGAGGGGTTGAGAAGAGAGAAGCATTGAGAAATTATAGAAAAGATCAAAATTCACCATTTACCTTACAAATTACTTGATTCTTTGTTCAGGTAGAGGCCCCCAACCAATCAATTGGTTAAGTATGTTGATGGAGCCACCAATGGGGATTGAAGAAAGAGGGAAGCTCCAATTTCTTCAATTTGGAGAGAATTTTAGAGAATAGTAGAAATTAGTATTATTTCAGCATAACTCTAGTATAGTAAAATTCTTCTATTTTTTTCAAAGGACTCATGTTCTATTTATAGGAGAGGGAAGCACTAACCAAAGCTAACTGAATTCTAGAATTTTCCAGATTCAATTTGGTTGAATTTGGACTAGATTTGGATCTAGTTTGGTTCCTATTTTATTCGGTTTGGTTCCATTTTGATTTGGTTTGATTCAAGAGAGAGGAGAGATAATAATATCACATTATTTTTGAGTTTAAAACTCATTTAAGCATGTGAAATATGCACCTCCTTTAATGGACTCCTCTTCCTTACATATGTGTCAAAATGGAATTATTATACCCAAAATATCTCATATTTTTAATATTGCTCATAGTTTTTTACTAATAAACCTTGTACATTTTAAACTCTTCATCTTATGTGAGAATTTACTCATTTTTGGATACCCAAAATATCTCATATTTTTGATATTACTCATAGTTTCTTACTAATAAACCTTGTACATAGTCAACTCTTCATCGTATGTGAGCATTTACTCATTTTTGGGTATCTTCTTTTACAAATTGGATTTATTTCCTCCCTACACATGGATTGATGCTATTGGCCCATAGGAACCTTAATTGGACCATAATCCAAAAATTTCTGAAAATCTAGACCCTTAGGCTAAGGTCCTTTATACCTATTTCCAATAAATTCCAATTGCACATTAGAAAGTTCTTTTTGAATTTCTATTTCAGGAGAATTAATTTTAATAATATGAGAATTTTTTCTATCTAAAAATATTCAAAATCTGAATATTCTCTCTCTAGAATATTTTCTCTCTCTATGTCAAAATAGGCAGAGACAAGATCTTTTATATTTCTGAAGAGGGGATTGATTACAGGGGAAGATGCTGGACATCTTGAAAGGTTGGGGAGGAATCTTACAATAGAAAGCATGGAAATAGGGTTTAGTTGAGCTTCTCTCCCTTCCCCTCTCTCCTTTTCTCCCTTACCCTCTCTTTCCTCTCTTTCCCTAACCCTATCCTAATGCATAGAGCTCTAATAGAGAGCTTTGATGGAGAGTTCTCCATCAAAGCTTTCTATTAAGCATTCTATGCATTATGCATAGGTTTAGGCTTAACATAAACTAGCTAATCCATTCACTTATACATTAAGAGTAGGGTTTAGGGCACTCACCTCTTTCTTCTCTTATTCCTCTTGCTTACTAATGTGTTAATGAGGACTAACTTTTTTATTTATTATGGTTCTTTTTTGTAGGCATATTGAAGTGACCAAGGTTTTGGGCATAGCCTCTCATATGGTAAGCCCTCTTTCTTTGTACTTTGTGCTTCTTGTATTTGTGTTTTTGTACCCTTGGGTGCCAGGGATTAGGGTTAGGTGAATAGGCTAGGGCTATGCATAGCCCTCTTTATGCATAGGGCTTTTGTACCCTTATCTCGTACGGCCGAGGAGTGGAGGTACGCACATAGTTTTGTGAGAAAGCACCCACGTGCTTTTCAACAACAAGCGGCGGTGAGTGCTTCCTGACTACGGAAGCGAGGGGTTTTGCACTTAGGCTCCAGTGGGAAATCCTCCTTTCTTGCTCATTTCATAAATACCATTTCTTCTCTACTTTCATTTCATTTTGTACTAAATTATTTTCTAGAAATAATTGTATATTTTCTTATTTGTTTTTTGGAGAGGGAGGTTGTTGGGCATGACCCAACAAAGGAGGAATATGACTATGGGTATAGATTCCCTCGTCCACAACTGTGGTCTCGTGGATGCGTATGTAAGGTGTACACTTGGATGAGTCCGTTTTGGGGACTCAAGCTGATAAGGCAATGTGTTGCCTAAACCATTCTCTTTTCTACGTCTAATTGTATTTCCACGATTTTCTTACCTTACACTTGATGGCATGTATGTAGAGTGAAGGGGAAGAAGAAGAGGAGGATCCAGATTATGAAGCAAGTGAAGAGGATGAGGAATCGGATGATGAAGATCACTTGGAATCCGATGAGGATTCTAGTTAGAGACCCACCTCTTCATACCTCTTTTGTAAAAACTTTATGTATATATGGGCAAAGACCCAACAATATCTGAAACAAAATAACTCTTTGGGCTCAATTACATTCTCCACAATGTATGTGTTTCTTGTATTTGTAATTGTGTTACAAATCTGAATCTGTGACTCTATTTTTTTTAATTTAAAAGAGTTGGGGCAAATTGGGGAGTCCTGGCAGACTCCCCACCCTACTCTCTTTTTTTGTTGTGTAGAGCATTCGTTGCTTATAGCAGTGAAAATATAAGTCGCTGCTCAGCAGTGAAAATAGCAGTGAAATATTGCTGCTATTTTTGTTGATGAGCAACAAACCCATTGCAGCAAAATAGCAGTGTTTCTAGAAGCAAAAATGGCCCGACATCTAGCTACGCTTCTAGTTATAAAACGCTTCTATTTTCACTATTAGATCCTCATTATGTTGTAGTGTCACATTTCGAGGATCGTTTTTAAAGATGTTCTAAGGTTTTCAGTCGTGTAGTGACACCACATTTCTCAAGGAGCATCTAGGTATCTCGAGGGTTTACCATTGTCTGGATTGGAAATTGCATTGAATTATTTCACCTCGAAGTAAGGGCTTCTCGGCCGCCCTAAAAGCACCACGATGAGAAGACTCTCAAAGAACCACCCTTCTTGATTCTTTGTCTTACGCAAGGGCTCTAACTGCCGGTGTGACAAAGCAAGGTTGCCAATAATCCTTGGTTTTGCCTTTGGCTAGATGACTCTCAGCTTGGGTGTGATGTGGTAGGCCAGCAGGGACTCTAAACCTAAATGGGTCACCATATACCAGCCTATAGTGCAGTATGCTCTTCTAGCCCTTTCCTACACAATGATGCACTAGCTTTATCTGTAGCCTTTGGGTATCTCACACAAGATGACCTGTTGGTTGTGGTCGTGTCATATAATGACGATGATTCCTCCCTTAGCGTTCTCTGTGGTGACCAGTTGTACACGTATCCGCTCTACCCCCCTATAAAGACTAAGTGTCATGGGGTCTTAAAGACCCTTGTCACATTAATGGATGGCATTGATCAAAAATCGCGATGCTTTTTTGGGTCGTCGGCGGATAAAGTAAACTAGGCCGAGTAAACTAGGTTGACTAAACTAGGCTGAGTAAACTAAGTTACTAAGTGATCATAGTTTAATTCCTAGTTTACTAAATGGGCATAGTTTACTTCCTAGTTTACTAAGCGATCATAGTTTACTTCCTAGTTTAGTAATAAGTGGGCATGGTTTACTTCCTAGTTTACTCAACAAATCATAGTTTACTTTGTAGTTTACATCATGGAATGAAGGTGAATTTGGGTTTGGCACTTAGAAAATTTTGGAGCAAGATGTTATGTGCAAAAGAGGATTTGAACTTGAGACCCTGCGTCACCATTGGAAACCTCTTACCACTACACTATACCTTCAAGCAAAGAAACCATCTGGTTTCAAGCCATTATATTCTATGTTATTCACCCCTAGTTTACTCGTTCTAGTTTACTTTATCTGACAATCCAAAAAAGGCATCACAATTTTGATCAATGCCATCCATTGATGTCACCTAATAAGGGTATTTAAGACCCCATGGAGCTTAGTCATAAGGCTCTACCCCCCACCTCAGAGGTCTTCCAAGGCTTGTACGCACAACAACTATGGCAATAAGAGAGTCATGTTTCAACCAAGGGCACCACAACTTACACACTCATACTATTGACGAAGAGCAACTGCCCACAACTTACCCTTTTAACCAATGGATGATACATCCATCATTTAGAAGTTTTTTACACACTTAATATATTATCTAGAAGTTTCTCACACACCCAATATTTCCTCTCGTGCCCACAAAATCACTTTCATGAATCCACCATATTGTAACAAAGTATATTTTAGGATGCACATACATATGGAATGTGTTAAGGTATATGGGTTTAGGGTCATTTACATGTAGGATTAGGGCACATGGGTCTTGTGACTATGAAAGCCATGTGCTGTTGATATCTTTGGACTATCATTAACTTTACTTTTCATTGTTCTTAGTATTTAATCTCTCAAAGTTTTTCTTAATCCAAGGTTAAGCTAGATATTGCTTTCTTTCATTGGTATGAGAGATGTCGGCTTATATCTTGATGCTTTGATTAGAAGACTAATCATTTTTGGAATACTATTAACTCAGTTTTCAGAATGCATTTTCTTGATCATGGTTAGTGTTAATCATTTTTAGAATTGATTTTTACTCAAGTTTCAGATTTGCTAATTTCTTGATTTAAGAAGACAAGCAATGAAGTTCGTGTTAATAATTTTTGAATTTGTATTAATCACTATTTTCAAAATCCTAATCCACTTTACTACTTAAATTTTTAAAGTTCTTGATCTTCTTGATCTTGATTTTTTTAAAGTTTTCTTGATTTTTTAAATTAAGATTTACATAAGTTTCAACAACCAGTTCTGAATGATCTCTTGCATTATCTTGCTTAGGGAGCATACAATTAATCCTTAGAGCTTGTATTTCTTCAATAGTGAGACCCAAGGTTATGAAATCTTTGAGTTCTAGAAGGAATATTGCAAGAAGAAGACTGTTGTGGAAAAATTTAATGCTGTTTCAGGAAAGTGTGTAGAACCTTGGTGTAGTGTCAAGAATTTGGTGCAAAAATTTTAGATTTATGTGTAAGATTTTGGTGTAAAATTTTTAAATTACTCTGCAGATTATTCTTGGCTATTGTGTAGAGATTTTTTGGTTCTTATGCAGAGTACGAGCTGATATGCAGAGTCATGGGAGCATTTTACAGTTTTCAAAGGTTGCTCTGCATAATTTCTTTTCAACGATTTTTGTGTGAAACAATGTAGAGTATTGAAGACTATGTAGAAATCAGTTTAATGCAAAGATTGCTGGAAACAATTATAAGCATCTAATCCATATTCTCTTCTTTATCATTCTTCTTATTTTTCATGCAAAGTTTATAAGATCTTTAACAATATTAAGTCACAAAAAAGATCGAACATAGAAGTGTTGGAAGACTTATGGATCTTGCTAAAATTCAAGCAAAAAGGGATATTTACATGTAGCCTTGGTGCATGTAAAACAAAAGGATTGAATCAGTGCAAGAGTTTCATGCAATCTTGTGTATTCTTGGTTAGGTTTGATCAATTTTTATGTATTGCAACCTTTCTAACAATATTCTTACAACCCCCTTATCCACAAAAAGTCATCTCACGAGTGAGGTCCTCATCAAAAAATTATCCTCTTTAGAATTGGTACATTTAATCTCAATCAATCTTCATTGAGGCATATATGGGCCTCATAAACCACAAATAGACAAAGAAGCTAATTGTTCTTGTGAAGTAAAAAAAGCAAATGGAGATGATAATCATATAGCCATATTACAACACACCAGACACTAGTTTTGTTATCTCCAACTTGGTGAAGTAGAATGTGGGATAGAGTAAAGGATAGAGTGCTGAAGACGTAGAGGTCAAACATGCCCTCCATTACTAGTGGTAATCTTCACTGCAGAGATGGAAGTAGCAAATCATAATTGTAATCTCTTCACAAGTCATGATCAGTATTAAAAACACAATGAACAAGAACCCAAAGATGTAGAAGAATTGGTTAGGCCATATTGAGGTGAGGATGAAGAAGAGCTCCAATGGAACATGCCCCTAAATGGTAATATGATAGCTACATGTAACAAGCTTGCTCTAGAATTTATCTCGAATTCTTATTTGTTCTTACTAGATATTCAATAACTATTTTTTAATACCCAAAATAACTTTCAATAAAGACCAATGGTACAGAGATTCCAAACCACAAGAATACCACTACACAAGGTGAGAGGCTGAAAATCTTCTTCTTCTTCACTCAACACTCAACACACCATATACAAAGATAAGAGTACACACATATGAAGGTTTTCTTCAATGTTCTTTCATGAGATAAAAAGGCAAAGCAACTAATATCAAGACCAGCATTGACTATGATACGCTCTACAGAACCATCAGGCAACATCGTGAATGTTGAGATATCGAGCTCATCTAGTGAGGCGGCAGTGGACACTGATGACCTGTCTGGGGGATAGGCCCCACACTTACACCACTGCCATGGTTGGTTAAATCATGTGTGATATGCAGCCAGTGGGATGACAGGCTGTGTGTGATAGCCATTCTAGAGACTGGCATAGTTATAGCGCCAGCTCATTTAGTTGGGTTCACACTATAGAGAACCCTAGTATGTATTTAGTTGAGTACCTTTTCATATTGTGTGTACTCTTATCTTTGTATATGGTGTGTTGAGTGTTGTCTGAAGAAGAAGAAGATTTTCAGCCTCTCACCTTGTGTGTTCTCTTTTAGGGTTTTGTTATTGTGTGTGTACTTGCAAGAGCTCAAGCTCTCTTCTCCCCTGCATCTTTTCATGGTATCAGAGCCTGGTTCATGCTAAGGGCTGAGCTGCAAGCAAGAGAAGCATAGGAAGTGGTACGAGGGTAAGAGCTTCAACTACTCTCCCCTATTTGTGTTGGCAGACTACACCCTTGTCGGGAGCTCTATGGGAGAGCTCTATGGGAGGCACCGACAAACGATCTCTAATTGAGGAGCTTTCTTCACAGGAGTAAAGCTATAGGGCAACTATTCTGTCCTATCAAACTAAATGTTTTGTGCTGAAAACACGTTTCGGGCGCATTAGGACCTCCGTTTTTCAGAAAATAGGCAATTTCGAGCACTGTTGCGGGGTAAGTCATCGATTCTATGTGCAGAACTCTATTTTAAGAACTGCTGGAAGATATATTGGTTGTGCTTCAAGGAGGTTGACAGTTGCCATTGGGTGTATGTATGCACATTGAGATCATTGGTTATGACATTTGAGTGTAGTACAGTACCGTTGTAGAAAATACAACAGTTTGTGCAGGAGAAACCAGAGTGCTGTTTCTAGTAAATTTGCGTGTTTGGCAAGATGTCAAATGATGGCATAAACCAGATTGTTGCTCAGAAGCTTGACAAGAACAACTTCCATGCTTGGAGGTTTAGGTTGACAAATTTCTTGATGGGAAAGGGTTACTGGGACTACATAGAAGGTGAGCATGAAGAGGCAATGTGGAGATACCGGAGATCAATCCGACTACTGCTTGCAGATGTGAAAGAGTTCAAGGATTGGAACCAAGGATCCATAAAAGTTATGTATTGGCTCTCTATCAGTATACAAGACACCGTGATTGGGCACATACAGGATGCCAAGTCCCCCAAGGAGGTGTGGGACACCTTAGTAAAACTCTATGAAATGAATACCAAGGCACAAAAGATACAGTTAAAGAATGAACTTCATACTGTGGAGAAAAAGAGTATGTCTGTGAATGACTGTGAATTGAAGATCAAGGGTATTGTGGAATCCCTATTAGTGTTTCAGTAGATGATGATGATAAGGTGAAAGTATGTCTACATGGTCTGGGGCCACAATACAAGGCATTCAAGATGTCTATTCAGACTCGAGAAAACATTCCCAATTTCACAGATCTGGTGTCTATGTTGATTATAGAAGAGAAGAGCTTGGGTGAAGCCAGACCATCTTCACAAAACAAAAACAGTTCAGAGCAACAGGCCTTCTACACAAGTTCAGGAAGAGGACGAGGTAGAGGAGGCCGTGGTGGACGCGGCCAAGGAGGTGGCTGAACAGGTAATCAGAATTATGGCTAGCAGCAACAACAACAACAGTCCCAGAATTCATAACAACAACAACACGCAGGTGGAAGAGGCCAATTCAGAGAGGCAGGGGGAGTCAAAGAGGTCGTGGAAATTGGCAATGGCAGTATAATGATACACATGGGTGCTTTTATTGTGGTAAGCCTGCAAATGTGCAGGCAGATTGGTATAAGAAGCAGGCTGACATGCAAAATGGAAAATTGCGGCAAAACAACTATGCATCCTCGAGCAGAAACAATGAGGATAATGAAAGGTTGTTTGTTATGCAGCATGTCGTTAATGCCATGTCCAAAAATGTTGAAGCAGCACATAAAGATGATGTATGGTACATTGATTCAGGTGCTTCGAACCACCTGACAAGTCATGGGGAGTGGTTCAAGGAGATGAAAAACCTTGAAAGACCAGGTTTTGTGGAAACAGGGGATGACACTGCTCATCCAATTTCCCATGTTGGAGATGTGCCATTGTCTATGCAGGATGGCAAAGTGAAGTACCTTGCAGATGTACTTCATGTTCCAAACATAACAAAGAATCTGGTTTCAGTTGGCCAGATGATTGAGCAGGGTTTGTAAGTTTGGTTTAACCCTGATGGTTGTTATGTTGAAGACTTTAAAGACAAGTGCAGGTTGGTTGCAAAAGGCAACAAAGTGGGCAGAACATTTACATTGAATGTAAACATGCATGAAGTGAGAGCTGCAATGTTTGCAAATGGTTTAGGAATTGTTATAGACACAGACATTTGGCATAAAAGAATTGGACATGTGAATGTGCAGAGAATGAAGTCTATGCAAACTAAAGGAATTGTGAAAGAGTTGCCAAAGTTTAAAGTTGAAGGTATGTAGAAAATATGTGAAGCATGCCAATTTGGAAAGCAAACAAAGCATGTATATCCACGTGACAGAAATGTGAGCAGAAATGCACTAGATGTTGTGCATTCAGATGTATGGGGTCCTACGAAGACCATGTCTATGGGAGGTTGCAGGTACTATGTAACACTTATTGATGTGACCACACAAGGAAAGTGTGGGTATACTTCATGAAAGAGAAGGGTGAGGTGTTCACTCATTTTTCAGAATTTTAAAGTTATGGTTGAAAAGCAAACAGGGAAACATGTAAAGTGCCTAAGGTCAGATGGAGGGGGAGAGTACTTTTCCAATGCATTCTCTAAATTTTTGAAGAAGAATGGTATTCAGAGATAGTTTACATGCAGATACACTCCGTAGCAAAATGGAGTTGCTGAGCAGAAAAACAGGCACATTGCTGAGATTGCGCGAGCATTGATGGGAGAGAAGAATATGCCGCATAGCTATTGGGCTGAGGCTATTTCTACAGCAGTTTACATCATGAATAGGACTCCAACTGCAGCCATACATGATGTAACTCCAGAGGAGAGGTTTACTGGCAGAGAACCTGATTTGTGTCATCTCAAAGTCTTTGGATGCATTGCATATGTGCATGTGCTAGATGACCTGAGAACTAAGCTGGATCCAAAAGCTAAAAAATGTGTGTTTATTGGGTATTCCCTTGAGCAAAAGGGATAGAGGTGTTATAATCCTGCTACACGTGAGTTGAGGGTAAGCAGGGATGTTGTTTTTTATGAGATGAGCAGCTGGTATGCTGCTAGAAAAGAAGCTGTTATTGGGACTGATGTAAGTTAAAATGTGGTTGCACAGAATGCAAGTCAGCAATCACAGTCTTTGAGTGGACCAAGAAATGTTTTCATCTAGTGGTTCAGTTGATAGACCATGGAGTGGCAGGCTGCATCATAATACCAATCCTGCAAATGTGATTAGTACATCATATAAAGCCAAAGAGAAAGTGATTGAGCCTCTTAGTATGCCTGACATTTCTGTAGGGCATTCTCATGTTGATGGAGAGTCTAGTGGCTCAGAGATGAGCCTTGATGAGGATCTTGGGATACCAGCTATGAGAACACCTGGTGTAAAGAAGGCTATGGAAGCCATGAATGCAAAGCTACGAAGATCTGGGAGAGTGAAGAATCCTCTATAGAGGTTTACCTATGATGGTTATGTGGCACATCACTATGCATACATGGCAAAAGTTGTACAGGTTGTAGAGCCTACATGCATTGATGAGGCTATTGGAAATGTGTGTTGGGAGAAAGCTATGGATGAGGAGATGGATGCACTATATGGAAATGAGACTTGGGATTTAGTGCAATTGCCTGAAGGCAAGAAAGCCATTGGTGGATGCAAGTGGGTGTACAAAGTAAAACATAACAGTGATGGGAGCATAAGCAGGTACAAGGCTAGATTGGTAGCCAAAGGATATGCACAGACATATGGCATTGATTATGAGGAAACTTTCAGCCCAGTTGCCAAGATGGCAATAGTGAGAGTTGTGATAGCAGTGGCTGTGTCAAAGCAATGATCTTTACATCAGATGGATGTAAAGAATGCATTCTTGCATGGGGATTTGCAGGAAGAGGTGTATGTATTGCAGCGCATCCTCACTGTGATATAGCATGGGTACTATAGGTAAGTGAGCTAAGTTGCTACCATGAGCTAAGCTATCTAGGAAATTAATCACCCACCATGATTTAGAAGGGACAAGAAAGCGAAAACATTACTGCCATAAATGACGGTGTAAGTCCATTCGTTCTTACCCTCCTTCCTTTCTCTTCATGTTGTTCCTGTGTAGTTCTATCTTGATAGGGTCCTCTCAGTAGGTAACGTACACTCACGTGATCATGTCGTTGTGGTGTCTCCCCTACCATGGACTGCGATAGTCATGTACCTAATCGCCTAAAATAAGTTCTATAGTGCCAACATAAGTAGGATGCTACATACAACAGGCGATGCCTACAGGTAATACATGGTGCAAGGGGATGGAGCCTTAGGTAGAGCAGGTCTACAAACGTAGCTCCACAACAACTCTCCCCTAGTGGTGCATAAAAATAGCATGAGTGGGTCTGGAAAGGAAGAATACTTAGCTACCCTCCATAGTACCATCCTTGTAATCCAGGTCCAGGATAGGGTCACTCGTGTTGGTCCACGAAAAGTCCATGCTCATAGCCTGTAACATAGAGTCGTACTTCATTCTTTTTTTTTGACATGTGCTCTTTCTCATTATCTTTTTTTTTAAAAAAAATTGTTAGTCGAATATTTAGTATGTGTATAGGTACTATATTGTTGTACATATTGATACAAACTATATTATCATGGGGTAGCTTTTTCCAAGAGGCTCCCTCTTGATATGGACATGAACTTTGTTTTGGGAAGCAAAATGTGGGGGGGGGGGGTAAAAGTAATGATATTAGCATAGGTCCCCCCTTCTTGCTTTCTATCATACCTTGACCTCTTAAAGGGTATTGTAGATTTTTTGTAACCATCCCTTCAAGTTTCCATCAACTTGCTTTCAATGGATCTTGGTTTCCATTTATTGCCTGTGTGAGAAAGGGAGAAGGGAAGAGAAGAGAGAACATCTCAAAAAACAACCTTTGAAAATGAGAATTTAGTGGAATCTATTATCCTGCCACACAACAGCCTCCCTCAACTTTTTTCCCTAGTTTACTTTTAATACCCACCACGTGGGGCCCAAATTCATCCTGCTCGCATCCTAGTTTACTTTGCTCATCCGCCTGCCGCCCGGCCGGCCCTCCGGCCGATCGAACGGCGTTGATCCATTGATTTGATGGCCAGCCCTCCCCCACCATTGATCCCTCTTAAAGATCTGAGGGGACATAGTCCTTGAGGGTCATGTAGTAACTACTAACACCACATTTCTCAAGGAGCATCTAGGTATCTCGAGGGTTTACCATTGTCTTGCATTGAATCGGGTTTCACCTCAAAGGAAGCGCTTCAGATCTGGAAGCCGAGAGGGGGCTACCTCAAAGTAAGCGCTATCTAGAAGCCGAGAGCTCGCTTACACCGCCCTTAAAGCTAGCCATAAGGAAAGAACAAGGTACTCTCTCGGCTCTCTCTCGTCTCTTCTCTCACACTCACACAGACGCAATGGCCACGCAAACTCGACCCAAGAGGACGTATAGGGGAGTTCGACAGAGGGACTGGGGTTTCGGAGATTCGTCACTTGTAATAATCTATCTGAGTGTTTATGGTTTGGTGCAGCACTATTCGCAAGAGGTTGGTTCTGATGTCTTTCTGATGTCTTTGTGTGTAGGAAGACACATTCCAGAGCGCTCGGGAAGCTGCCAAGGAAGCAGCCCGTTTGATAAAAGGGCCAGATGCCAACACCAACTTCCCATCAGTGAGATCAAAACTGCAGCGACGTTGCCACTCCACTGCAAGTAAATACAAGAGGTTAGCAAAGGTATCATCAAAGCTGGTCAATGCAGCTGCAGGAGGTGGAGCCTCTGAAAGCACCACCCTTCTTGAGCTCCAACTGCCGGCGTGAGCCAGCAATCATTGGTTTGCCTTCGGCTAGATGACTCTCAGCACCAGCTGGGTGTTACGTGGCAGGCCTGCGCGCCACGTCAACTCTAAACCTGAGTGGGTCACCATCCTCGACCACGTCCAACCTGCGCGCCACGTCAACTCTCTTCTAGAGCAAGTTTCCACGTCTGATATGCACAACCAAGAGGTGATAACCTCTTGTGCTCCACTTTCTCAAGAGCCTCTTCAAGCTGATGAGCTACCCATCTCCAACTGCTCTGCCACTGCCCCAGCAGCTACAGCACAAGCTCATCCCCCGGACTATAGTGCAGTATGCCGTTCTAGCCCTCTCCTGCACAGCAATGCAGCCTCTGGGTATTTCGCACGAGATGACCTGGACGCGGCCGTTTCATATAATGACGGTGCTGCCTTCCTTAACGGTATCTGCGACCAGTTGCACACCTCCCCCACCTCCGAGGTCTGCCAAGGCTTGTACGCGCAACAGCTATGGCAATAAGGGAGTCGTGTTTCAACCAAGGGCCACAACTTACCCACTCACACTATTGACCAAGAACAACTTACCCACCCACTCACACTATTGACCAAGGACAACTGCCCACAACTTTAACTAATGGATGATACATCCATCATCTAGAAGTTTTTCACACACCCAATATATCATCTACAAGTTTCTTACACACCTTCCTCATGTGCCTACAAAATCATTTTCATGAATCCACCATACTGGAACAAGTATATTTTAGGATGCACATGTAAATGGGATGGGTTAGGTGCATGGACTTAGGGTCATGCACATGTAAGATTAGGGCAGATGGGCCTTGTGACTATAAAAGGCATGTGTTCTAGGACTATTATAGCTTTTAAATGATATCTTTGGACTATCATTACACTTTATTTTTTGTTGTTCTTAGTGTTAATCTCTCAAGCTTTTGTTAATCTAAGTTCATTAGGTTATTCCAAGGCTAAGCTAGATGTTACTTTCTTTTATTGGTATCAGAGTTGTTGGCTTGGATCTTGATGCTTTGATTAGGAGAATAATCATTTTTGGATTATTGTGAACTCAATTTTTAGAATGCATTTTATTGATCATGATTAGTGTTAATCATTCAGAATTGATTTTTACACAATTTTCAGATTTGTTAGTTTCTTGATTTAAGAAGATTAGTAATGAAATTTATTTTAATCATTATTGAACTTGTATAATCAATCACTATTTTCAAAACCATAATCCATTTTACTCTTTGATTTCTTAAAGTTCTTGATCTTGATTTTTTAAAATTTTCTTGATTTTTAAAATTTAGGTTTACATAAGTTTTAGCAGTCATTTTTGAGTGATCATTTGCATTATCTTGCTTAGGGAGCATACTTTTTAAGAGATTAATCCTTAGAGCTTGTATTTTTTCAAGAGTGAAACCCTATATTGCCAAACTTTGAGTTTTTGAAGGTATATTACAAGAAGAATGTTGTGCAAAAAATGCAAGAAAAAGGTTGTTATGCAAAAATTTGATGGAGTTTCAAGAAAGTGTACAAAATCTTTTTGTAGTTTGAAGAAATTTGCAAAATTTCAGATTGTTGTGCAAGATTTGGTGCATAAATTTTAGATTGATGTGCAAGATTTGGTGCAGAAAATTTTCAGATTACTCTGGAGAGTCTTCAAGGTTACTTTGTAGAGATTTTTGGTTCTTGTGCAGAGTGTAGGTTGATATACAGAGTCATGGGAGCAGTTTACACTTTTCAAAGGTTGTTGTGCACAATTTCTTTTCAAAGATTTTTGTGTGGAACAGTGTAGAGTATTGAAGACTATGCACAAATCAATTTAATGCAAAGATTTATGTGCAGATTGCTAGAAACAGTTTGCTATATCAATCTTCTTAATTTTTATGCAACTTTAGTTTAAAATATCTTTTTCAAGATTAAGGCACAGAGAAGACATAACATAGAAGTGTTGCAAGATTTGTGAATCTTGCTATAATTCAAGTGAAAAGGGATATTTACATGTAACCTTGGTGGATGCAAAGCAAAAGGATTGAATTAGTGCAAGAGTTTCATGCAATATTGATCTATGCAATACAATCTTGTGTATTCTTGGTTAAGTTTGATCAAATTTTATGTATTACAATCTTCCCAACAATCTTTTTACAAGCCCCTTGTCCACAAAAACTCATGAAGAGTGAGTTCCTCATTAAAATTTTCCCTGTTCTTAATTGGTACATACAAACTCAACTGATCTTCAGTGACGCATATATGCTCCTCACACAAACCAAAAATAAGCATAGAAGCCAATTGTGCTCAGCACAAAAAAGTAGTAGGAGATGATAACCATGTAGCCAAAATACAACACACAAGACACCAGCTTTATTATCTCCATCTTAGTGAAGAAGTAGAATGCGGCATAAAGCAATAGATAGAGTGAAGAACCAGAGGTCAAACATGCCCTCCACCACCACTAGTAATCTTCACTACTTTTTTATTCTTATCAACAGAAAAAAGTAACAAGACATGATAACCATGTAGCCAAAATACAACACACTAGACACCAGTTTTGTTATCTCCAGCTTGGTGAAGAAGTAGAATGCGGCATAAAGCAAGAGATAGAGTGCTCAAGACCCAGAGGTCAAACATGCCCTCCACCACCCGTGGTAATCTTCACTATAGAGTTGGAAGTAGTAGAGCACAATTGTGATCCCTACACAAGTCACGATCAGAATTAAAAAGATGATCAACAAGATTAACCCAAAGATGTAGTAGAACTAGTTAAGCTTTATGGAGGTGAGTATGAAGAAGATCTCGATGAATACGGACCTCAATGGTAATAGGTTGGCTTCATATACCAAGCTCTAGCATTTGTCTTGGAATCTTATTTGTTTTTATTCAATCTTCAATAGTTGGTTTTTATACCCAAAATAGCTTCCAATAAAGACAAGGGTACATAGATTCCAAATCACAAGAATACCAATGAAAACATGGTACCAAAAGGCATTCTCTAGAGGACTTTTCACCCCAAATAAACGCATTGAGACAGTGAAGGGAGCACAAAGAAATAAGAAGGTTGTCTTCAATGTTCTTTCATGAGACAAAAAGACAAAGCAACTAATAGTAAGACCAACATCGATTGTGATACACTCTACAAAACCATCAGGCAACATCTTGAAGTCATCTACTATGTGTCTCAGCAGCATTGACTATGATATGGTCTACAATACCGTCAAGCAAGGTCATGATGTTGTTTACCAATGTGTCGCAGCAACAATGTCAAGACCACTGTCGATTGTGACACGCTCCTTTGCAACCACCATAGCTATAAATCTTGAGAGAGAAATGCATCCACCAACACTCCCTCAGGGTGTATCCATTGTAGTCTCTCACCCCTCTTGTGGTCTCTCTAGCCACCGCTCTTGTCTATGTCCAAAAAAATGTTTCTTTTCCCCTCTTGAACCACATCGTCATCCTTGATTCTTCTAGCAAGTATCACCGCCTGGCTTCCTTGGGTTTCCCATATGCTTTCTTTTTTCATTCTCTCACGTGGTTGCCATGCACTATTTTCCCCACTATGGATCCGCTACACCCTATCTTATTTATACAAATTACATCTACCTATATAGTGTGTTTCGATTGGGCTCTGGATTTTCCTCACAATGTGACAATCCTTTTTGCTAAACTTGATGATGGGATGGACATTTTGTCATCCTTCCTCCCTGGACTACTACCTCTGAACTAATACTGACTTTGACCTTCTACTTTAGTGACTTTTATTTTAACTGATATTTTTGTTTGAACATGGATTAGGTAGACTACACTGGCCTCACATTCTGCCATTTGTGCTCATCATATTTTACCATTTTTAGACATTTGATCAATTTATATACTTTTTACTCTTATATGCTTACATATATTTACATGAGCTTTTATTTTGGTTCAACTTTGTGCATAAATGTAAATTGTTGTAGTATAATTATGTGCTTACCAATGTTATAATCCACCATGTTGAATTGATCTTTGCTCACTTGTATGCTCAACCTTTCAGAGAGAGAGAGTTCTTTAATGTATTCTCAATCCAATTCGAGTCAAGAGAGGGAGAGAGAGAGAGAGAGACAAAGAAAAGGAGTACTTTGGTATTGTATGTATGTGTGAGAGAGATAAAGGAGTATTTTAATGATATAGTGAGAGTAAGAGAGGGAGAGAACCATCACACTATAATGTGTGAGAGAGGGAGAGAGAGAGAGAGAGACAAAGAAAAGGAGTACTTTGGTATTGTATGTATGTGTGTGAGAGATAAAGGAGTATTTTAATGATATAGTGAGAGTAAGAGAGGGAGAGAACCATCACACTATAATGTGTATATGTGTGCATGAGAGAGAGAGAACTATCGCACTATTACACTAGTTTTTAATTAAGTAAAATAACGATTAGGTGTCACTTACGCATTGCCCATCATCGCTTAAGCAATGCACTAAAAGTACCTTATTTGAGTGATGCCCATGCTACAGGTGTCCCTTATGCCATGTTGCAGGCATCACTTAAGAAATGCCTATACATCTCGTAAGCTATGTCTAGTAATCGTTCCTAATGGGTGCCACATCAACAACACACAGTAGGGATGCTCAAAGTGAAGCTTTTAGTAGCAAAACACACATCGTTAAAGAGGTGGTGTGGTGTAGTGGTTAGTGAATGTTTTGGATCGTGCTTCTACTAACATCAACGCATTGGGATCATGCCTTTGATTGTTTGAGTGGTGCTTAAGTGGATGATGCCATTGGTTCACACTTTATCCTACACGACGCCCACTTTGAGCATGTTCTTTTGACTCCCACCACGAGTGTTGACACGAGTGTTTACACGAGCCTATGTTCTTTAGGCTGTGATATTTTTCTATGGGTGCATTCTATGCCACTTTTGGCACATGGTTACTAACTATGTGGCAAATCATTCTGATGCACCTATGACACATCTTAGTCGTGGCATACATGATGGTTCTTTTGCATTGAGACAATTCCACATTCATGCTAGGAGCCTTGATTCCACTTGGTGGATACCTCAGGTTTTAGATTCATACTATAGTCATGTGGATGGGCTTAGGAGCTTTCCCTTCGACCCTTGCACTACCAGGACATCAATATCAAGGATCCCTAATGTGTACCTTTCTATTTGATCTTGGAGGGTACACGAATAGCTACACCATCAAGGGTGGTTCGTTAGCCTCTCCATTCACACTAGATTAGCACATGACCACTATCTTGGATTCAGAGTGCCTTGGATTTACATTCATCCATACAAGAGTCCATTGACCTTTCCATTCGATCCGGGTACTATTGGAGATTACCTTTTGACAGTGGGGTGGAATTACTTCATTTTTGACCTAGGTGGCCATACTACGTAAAATTGAGAGGTGTGCCATAGGTTCTGACCTTGTGATTGCAATAGGGTTTCAAAAAGAGTATTGCACATTGCTAATAGATTCCTTAAAGCAAAGATTTGTAGCCAATGTTGTCTTGGCCAACTTGTTTATGTCCATCTTCATTCCTAAGTGGGAAGCTTTTGAAAGTATATGGGGTTGATGAAATGAATGTCTTGGTTGACTTTTATGCATGGCCAAAAGAGACAGTCAATGTTTAAACCTTGTATATGAGAGCTGCATAAAAAAAGGAATTTCAAGTGTTTAAAGTGCAAGCAGATTTGGATTGGAAAAAACTCCATTTGCATGAAACTTGGACATGCATAGGTTGGAATACTTTTCCTAAGGAAAAATATGCAAACTTATTGTTCTTGAGTCAAATTGCCATGATCCAGTGTGCTGTAGTACGACAATTTGTGAAAGGGGTTTTTCTACACAAAGTAAGATCAAAATACGTTGAAGAAAAAAACTTTAGATGAGAAGTTTGGAATCATTGTTGCATATATCAATTTAAGGTCCAAATGTGGAATATTTTGATGTTGTTCAAGCTATGGAGGCATGGAAGGATGCCTCCATACAAAGTTTTTGAATGCTTATTTTTTGAAATGCAAAGCGATGTTAGATATTTAAAAATAAGTTTTAAAAATGGTTGATACTCAAATGACATTTTTTTTCAAGTGTGAGATTTTGAAAAAGAGGTTTTGAATTATTCATCTAATTGAAAACCTTAGGATAGTTAAAACCAAAGGTTTTTGTATTGGTTGTAAAAAATGTTTTTCGTGAACAGTGTTCCATTTTCCAGTAATGCCACATTTCTTAAGGAGCATCTAGGTCTCTCGAGGGGAGTTTACCATCGTCCGGATTGGAAATTGCATTGAATCGGAGCTTTATTGTTTTAGTAAGGGCAGGCAGCCGAGAGCATGCACGCGTACACGGCCCTTAAAGCTAGCCACCATAAGAAAAGAACAAGGTACTCCTGAGGGGCTCTCTCTCGTCTCTTCTCTCACACTCACACAGACGCCAACTCCACCCACCAAGAGGGCGTATCGGGGAGTTCGACAGAGGGCTCTTGGGTTTGGTGCAGAGTTTCTGATGTCTTTCATGTGTGTGTACTACTACTTTGTGCGCAGGAAGACACGGGTGTGGCTGAGCACATTCCAGAGCCTGCCAAGGCCTACGATGAGGCAGCCCGCTTGATGAAAGGGCACCCACATGCCAACACCAACTTCCCTTTACTTTCCTCTTCCAGCTACAGTGCAGTTCAGTGCATCCTCCATTAGTAACACCAAAACTGCAGCGACGTTGCAACTGCACGGCTATCCTAGATGACAAGGGCCCTCCTCATAACTAGCAAAGGTATCATCAAAGCTGGTGAATGCAGCAGGAGGAGAAGCCTTTCTTAAGTCTTTGTCTTATGCAAGGGCAACTGCCCACAACTTACCGTTTTAACTAATGGATGATACATCCATCATCATCTAGAAGTTTTTCACACACCCAATATATCATCTAGAAATTTCTCACTCACCCGATATTTCCTCCTGTGCCCACAAAATCACTTTCATGAATCCGTCGTATTGTAACAAAGTATATTTTAGGATGCACAAGTATATGGGATCGGTTGGGTGTATGGGCTTAGGGTCATTTACATGTAGGATTACGGTACATGGGCCTTGCAACTATAAAAGGCATGTGCTCTAGGACAACTAGGCTAAGTTAATTAGATTAGTTAGGCTAATCCAAGCTAATTAGATTAATTAAGCTAATCCAAAACTAATTAAATTAATTAGGCTAATCCAAGGCTAATTAGATTAATTAGTCTAATCCAAGCTAATTAAGCTAATCCAAGGCTAAGCTAGATGTTGCTTTCTTTCATTAGTATTAGAGTTGTTGGCTTAGATTAGGATAACAATCATTTTTTGATTGCTGTTAACTCAGTTTACACAATGTACTTTCTTGATCATGATCATTTTCAGAATTGATTCTACATAATTTTTAGGTTTGCTAATTTCTTGATTTGAGAAGATTAGCAATAAAATTTATGTTAATCATTTTTTAACTTGTATTAATCACTATTTTCAGAACCCTAATCCACTTTACTGCGTGATTTCTTGAAGTTCTTGATCTCCTTGATCCTCAGTTTTTGAATTCTTCTTGATTTTCAAAGTTAAGATTTACATAAGTTTCAACAACCAGTTTTCAATGATCTCTTGCATTATCTTGCTTCGGGAGCATAGTTTTTTAGACATTAATCCTTAGAGCCCATATTTCTTCAAGAGTGAACTCCTAGGTTTCCAAATCTTTGAGTTCTTGAAGGAATATTGTAAGAAGATGAGTGGTTGTGCAAAACTTTGCGCTGCAATTTCAAGAAAGTGTGCAGAATCTTGACCACTGTAGTTTCAAGAACTTTACAGAATTTAGTGCAAAAATTTCAAATTGTTGTGCAAGATTTGGTGTAGAAATTTTAGATTGTTGTGCAAGATTTGGTGCAGAAATTCAGATTACTTTGCGAGTTTTCTAGGTTGTTGTCTCAGGGGGTTCACTATATGTAAACTATGTATATCATGTGCGTTCAAGGACTAATTTAAAAACCCCTTATTTGTAAATTTTTTATGAATAAAAGATACCCTTTTTCTATTCAATCTGTAAATACTCCCTTTAAATGATACCCTTTTGTATGTAAAAACTGTGTAAATTTAGGATTTAATAAAACCCTTTTGTTGAACCCACGTGCTATGCTTACATATTTATGAGTGACCCCTCCGAGGTTGTTGTGCACAAATTTCTGGTTCTTGTGCAGTGTACAAGTTGATATGTAGATTTATGGGAGAAATTTACAATTTTCAAAGATTGTTGTACACATTTTTTTTTCGAAGAGTTTTGTGTGGAATAGTGAAGCAAAGATTTATGTGCAGATTGATGGAAACAGTTGTAAGCATTGAATCTCTACTCTCTCCTCTATCAATCTTCTTAATTTTTATGCAAAACTTATAAGATCTTTATCAAGATTAAGTCACATAGAAGAGAGAACATAGAAGTGATGCAAGATTTGTGAATCTTGTTAAAATTCCAGAAAAAAGGGATACTTACATATAACCTTGGTTCATGCAAAGCAAAAGGATTGAATCATTTTGCAAGAGTTTCGTGCAATATTGATGTATGCAATGCAATCTTGTGTATTCTTGGTATTTGATCAAATTTTATGTATTGCAACCTTCCCAATAATCTTTTTACAATCCCCTTGTTCACAGAAAGTCATGAGGAATGAGGTTCTCATGAAAAACTTTCCCTCTTCAGAATTGCTACATTCAATCTTAACACTAAGGCATATATAGTTCTCACAAACTAGTAATAGGCAGAGAAGCCAATTGTGCTTATCAGCACAAAGAAGCAGTAGGAGATGATAACCATGTAGCCAAAATACAGCACACCAGACACTAGAAGTAGAATGCGGCATATAGCAATAGATAGAGTGTTGAACACCCAAAGGTCAAGCATGCCCTCTAACACTAGTGGTAGTCTTCAATGCAGAGTTGGAAGTAGCAGAGCAAAATCGTAACCTCTTCATAAGTCATGATCAGGATTTAAAAAACAATGAAAAAGAACCTAAAGATGTAGTAGAACTAGTTAAGCCATATGGAGGTGAGTATGACAAAGAACTCAATGAACATGGTCCCAAATGGTAATATGCCGGTTGCATATACCAAGCTTGCTCTAGAATTTGTATCAAAATCTTATTTGTTCTTACTGGATCTAATACCCAAAATAGCTTCACAGAGATTACAAACCACAAGAATACCAACGCAAACATGATACCAAAAGGCACTACTCTAGAGGATTTGTCACCCCAAATCAACGCATTAAGGATAAAGAAGGCAACACTAGCAAATAAGAAGGTTGCCTTCAGTGTTCTTTCATGAGACAAAAAGGTAAAGAAAATAACATCAAGACCAGCATTCGATTGTGCTACGCTCTATAGAACCATCATGCAACGTCATGAAGTTTTCTACTAGTGTGCTTTAGCAACTTCAAGAATAGCATCGACTATGATATCTTATGCGGAACCATCAAGCAACATCACAATGTCGTCTACCAACGTACCTCAACAACGTCAAAACCACCATCAACTTTGATACACTCATTTGCAATGTTCCAAAGCTATAAAGCTTGGGAGAGGAACATATCCAACACTCCCTCATCAAGGTGTATGCAACACCATAGTAACAAGCACACACGGCATGCATTCAAGCTCAAGTTCAGACTGCACAATAGCACAACACATTGTTTTTGCATTTCCAACCATGCAAAAAAATCGTTTCATGTTGGTGAGCACCAGAGCCACGCAAAATTGCATCGTCTAGCTATAAAGAGGGTAGCATGATCTCACCAGCATAGCAGCGCTTCATCGCATTGTCTAGCTATACAGAGCATAGTAGGATCTCAATAGAACTATTTGGTTAAAAATACATATAATAAAAAAAAGCATTCTGACTGGCCGTGTTTTTCACCATGAATGGCCCTATCCATCGGATCTTGAATTTTTCGGGGTGCAAGCCCAACTTGGAGTTGTAGACCAATACTAGGTCCCCTTGCTTGAAAATTTTGTCCTTGAGATGCATGTCAATCCAGGCTTTCCTTCTCCATTACACTATGTCACCTTGTAGCGAATTGTGTTGTCTTTCGTCCTCTAAGGTTAGGAGCTCATGTATTGCGTGCTCCCAGGATTCCTCCATTGGTAGCTTTTCTTGGATGGCCACTCTCAAGACTTGGCACCACAAATTCAATGGGCATTACTACCTCCAGCCCATAAACTAGTTTGATTGGCGTTTGAATGACTTTCTAAGATGTGCGGAATACCCATAGGGCAGCATCTAGCTTCTGGTCCGAATCATTTTTGTTGGCATTTATGATCTTTAAAATTTTGGTCAGAAACTTGTTGGTAGATTCTGCTTGGCCATTGCATTGTGGGTAATAGGCTGAGGACGTGATAGATGAGGTACCTTTCCGTCAACCCTTTAATTACCTTGTTCATAAAACGGGTGCCCTGGTCACTGACTATTTCCATCGAAAATCCATGCCCTAGCAATAATTTCCTTGAAGAGTAACTTCACCACCTCTTTTACAGAATTTCTTTTCACAACTTTAGCTTCCGGCCATTTGGTAAAATAGACGGTTGCCACTCATGAACGAAAACAATAGTAGTATGGGCAAGATGGCCAATCTATTAGAATCACCAGGTTGACCCATCCGCTAACAAACATCACATTGCTTTGTTGCGCTATTGGCATCTTGCACGACTGTTGGCCACCAGAGGCCTACTTGTAAAAAAATTCAGGCTGTGATTTCTCCAACCATGTGTCCTCCAGTTATGCCACAGTGTGCTTCCGTCAATACGCCTTTCTTCTCATGGTCCAGGACACACCTTCGTAGAATCTGGTCTATGCCTCTTTTGTAGACTTGCTCGGTAATCATTGTGAAGTTTCTTCTCCTCAAGGCGATCCTTTTCTTTCTATCAACAATGTAACTTAACTTTATGGGAATGTTCCATCCTCTAGAAACTGCATCATATCATAAAACCAATTCTTGTATGTGATTTCTTGAGATAACCTAAAGTCTCCCAAATCAATTAACATGGTTTTTGGCTAGATCTATCTCCACCACTTAGGCTTGTGTGTGCTACTATGGTTTAATCTCTAGCATTAGCTGGGTGCCTAGTAAGCATCCAAGAGGTTCTATAAGATTCTTGAGGAAGGGTGAAAGATGGAAGTGGAGAAAGCGGAGCTCTAGTCAGATAGGGCACTTAGCTAGCTTTGGAGTTGCCGGGGAGAATTTTAAGTAACATCTGAAAAAAGGACAGGGCAAGTTACAGATCATCTAAACCATCTCTTCCTCCTTAAACATAAATATGTAGTTGTTAGGGAGGAGTTCCACTCTTTCCACCCAAAGACCTTGACTTTCCCAATTGTCACAAATCCATCTTTTGAGAATCACAACTAGGGGGCGAGCGCTGAAGAAGCAAACCCCAATGAGTTTCCTTGCTTACATCACAACCTAATCTTAAACCAAATGAAGTATTCAGGAGATATATGAAAACAGATGTACCTTTGTTGGTTGAGTCATCGGCTCTTATGTGATCTTCCTTCTCCTTCTTCGTCACCTATAGATCTCTGGGTAGCTCGAAGCCTGATGGGAGCAAACTAAATACCATCTGTAGTTGACAGATTTCCTTCTCCAAAAGGGATGACAGCTCAGCCCCAATCACATTGTTTGTGTGTGTGTGTGTGTGTGTGTGTGTGTGTGTGTGAGAGAGAGAGAGAGAGAGAGAGAGCCTTATTAGCAATACCTTTTTCTTTTTTATGGCTAGCTTTAAGGGTTATGTAAACCATGCAAGCCTTCTCTCGGCTTATTCTATAAGGAAGTCCAACTTTAAAAAATTCAAATGCAAAAGATTTATGTTGAAAAATTTTGTTTTTAGTGATAATCTTGCTGAAGGCTACACCTTTTCAAAATGAGGCTCTTCTTAAGCCCTATGAGAGGGCCTAGCCTAGCTTCCTCCTCTTTTCGGATCGCCCTCATGGAAAACTCGGTGCCTCCCTCTTCAGATCCAACGAGACATCCCTATGAACCCAAGGGGGTCTCAACAAGTCATTGATAAATTTCGATCAATTTTATAACTTATGGCTAAGCAATGGAATGCCGATCTTAGCTTCATTATTCACTGGGAAGTGGGGGAGGAGACTTGAACCTTGGTCAACACCCCATTGATCCAGCCACCACCACCCTACCACTAGATCTAGAAGGATGGATTTAATTCATTTCCCTTAAGTTTTTTTTTTAAATTTCAAGACAAACTTGTAATTTCTAAACCTCCAATTTCAAACAAATAAATCATGATGTATTTCTTGCACTTGAGGCAAAGTCCTCATTGTTGTACAAGTTCATTCATTGCCCATAGTAGATTTATCTCTAGATAACTTGGTTACGTGACCTTGGTATGTCCATGGGTCTAATACCTGAATGTACCCTTTGATTTCTAAGCTACACCACTTTCAAAAATTTCCAAGAGTCATGGGTCACTGAATAATTCCCTCACCTCCTCATCTTTACTTCAATGAATGAGTCAATCTTATCATCGAAACTCTATCGCACACATAGGAATTAGTGTATGTCCCTCGGATTGGAAACCATCCCCTCCTAAACATTCTTACAAATTGCATGAATAAGATAATGAATGCAAATCAATGATACAAGTCTATTTATTTTGTTATACCCACATCTTCTATGTTTATGTGGCTCCATACTTAGGATTTGAGTCTCTGATGAAAGTTCATTTAAAGTCCTTTGGTTCTTTATAAACTCCTACATATGCAAAGAGTTTCTCCTATCGAAGAATCTTATGATATAGTTGAATAAAGTGCCGAGGACCTAAATTGTTGTTTATGCCTACATCATCCATTTTAAAGGATATATTCCCAAGAGTCTAATTTTACTTAATGGAAGAAGACTTAGAGAACACATGCACCCCATTCAAGGAAAACAACCCAATTCTTCACATTTGAACTTATTAGAAAAGCATGAATTTTCTCTTATTTATGATATGAGAATTCATAACAACTCTAATTCTATAACTTACTCAAATACCCTAGATTTGATTCTCATGCATTTACTTCATTAATAGTCTAAAATACTCTTGGGTTATCAATAGTGGAGTCATCATTTCTTACTTGAAATATGATTCCCATGATTATGAGTTAATACCTAGATGGCTCTAAAGTACTTCCCAAAGTACTTCCCACATAAAAATTTCAAGATCACTATATATTAGATTTACCTTAGCTAATATATTAGCAAAATAATACTATTTTCAAGAAGTGATCATTTAGATTAGATTTAATCTTAAACAAATCATCCCCTAACTAAACATGATTTAGAAGCATATATTTGCTAAATCCACTATTAAACTTATTGTTTTAAGAATAAAGGAAACCCTACTTTTCAAATCTACGACTCTCTTTCCTTTTAGCATGGAAAACCACTTTAAAGCACTAATATACATATATATATACCTACTTAAATAAAGAAAAATTTGTCATAATTTGCATCAAAGTGATTACCTATGAAATTAGTCTAGTTCACAAGACAACTAGTTCACATGAGAAAATTAGTTAAAGCATAACAAGCTTAACCACACGTAACCTATCCCCTAAATCTAATTCTCACCTCTCCCTCTTTCTTTGCATACTCAAAATAAAATGAGGGAGAATATTGGAGTGGTTAAGTCTCCATGACCTTGTAAAAAATCTGGAGTTCTACTTGCAGAGCTCAATTACTCATCACTTGAGAAAGATTATTCAACAGATCACAACACCATAGTAGACACTTGGAATAAATACAAATGAAAAATAAAAACTAAGATTGAAATCAAAATTTACCTAAGAAAAAATGGGGGATTGTGGGGGGAGTGTGTTTGTGTTATGTACCTAAGGCTAAGGTTGACAAATCCTAGGGTTAGGTTGGCTAATATATGGGTTAAGGGCCCAAAAGGTTAGTAAGCAAGCTGATTTTAAAGGCCCAAAAGGTTAGTAAGCAAGCTGATTTTAAGGGTCAAGTGCCTCATAAAAGCTTATAAGCTAATAATCCCATAAGTATAGCTTTTATTGGCTATTGACAAAAGGCTATCTAAGTATGGAAATTATATTTTTTTTCATGCAAATAAATACTACAATTTTATTTCAACTCAAGGCAACAAAATCAAGATTTAATTTAAAAGAAAGAGGTGAAAGAAAATACCTTGATAGGAGTAGAGATAGAGATAGAACTTGATAGGTCTTGAGAGTTATTGATGGTTTCCCATAGCTTCAGAAGAACAACAAAGAGCCTTGAAAATATTTAATTGATCCCACTTTAAGAATCTTTTTCCCATAATCTCCAAATTGCTAAAGCATATACTTTTCACTAAATTTGATGCTGAAACTTTATTTGAGCAAGATTAGTGAAGAGGTAAAGTTTTGGCATTTCTTTGAATTGGGGCACCTTAATCAATTGTGTGGAAGCCTCTATAGCAAGTAAATCTTATCTTATGGTGTGGAAAACCACTCGGGGCTTGCCCACTAATTTTAGAAACTAGATTGAAGCTTCAATAAAGAGCTTAAAAGCATGGCTAGGAAGATCGCATAGCATGGCATTCAAAGCTCAGTTGATAGGTGAAGTGTAAGAGAGGCACCAAAGGGGGACAAGCACAGGGTTCATTCCATAGCCACCTTCTCAACCTCCAACAATTTGTGATTATATAAGTTTTACGATTATAAAAGACTAGTATATTTATGAACAACTATCATCTCTACGAGTCTCCCTCCATCTGTGCAAGTGATGAACTAGCAGCATATCCTTTTCGATTAGCTGCTATGAAAGTATCACCAAACATATCTACTATGAAAGCCTCCACAGCCACCTACAAAGTATCCTTTTCTTGTGTTGTCCATTGGTATGGCAACTACCAATCTCCTTGTGCCGAGCCCAAAATTTGTGGTTTCCCCTTAACCTTAAGCTGTTAGGAATTTCTCGTATGACTCTCATGAATGTTGTCTTAGGAATTAAGCTGTGTATTGTCTTTTGATAGTGCGTGATTTTCTGCAAGGCCACAGTACATGTCCTCCATCTCTATTTGTGGTGTCTTCACTACGGTCAAGGCTGGGGATGAGGTTGATGTGAGGGCTTGGGTTGCGGCTCAGGTTCAGGCTGGGGTTGCACCTCATCTTCCAATTGGTGTGGGGCTTGGGTGAGGTATAAAGAATTAGGCTGGGCATGGTGAGAGGAGGTCCTAGCTTTTGAGTCGGAGTCTTGCGGTAACGACATAGGCCTAATCTCTTTTGCAAGTCACACCCTACATAGGGTTTACTTTGTGTGAGCCATGAATTAAAAAGAAAATAAACAAGAAATGAACAAAACGAGGGAAACTTTTGTTAATATAGTCAGTAAAGAGCTTAAATCCGTCAAATTTGATGGAATTTTAAAGGAAAAATCCAGGAGGTTAATCAAGAGAGTCACATCAACAAGCTACACGTTTTGAGTTCAAATAGAAAATACTTTTTGTTATCTTTAAAATCTAGTCCCAATCTTAAAAAATAGGTGAATCTATTATAATATAACAAAAACGTGATCTTTTAGATCGTAAAAGAGAGAGAGAGCTAATATTTTATAGTTCTTTTTGCACTTTTCCTTGATTCATGGAACAGACAGAGAGCCCTTATAGGGCCCATTTTTGAGTCCATGTTTTTCCTAATGCCTTTCGTGTTATAGGAGTTTATTTTTACTTGACTCATTTTCTTTGAGTTTTGGAGGGGCTTTGAGTCTTTGTTTGCGAGAGATTCTTCTCGAGTGTGGTTAGGATTGCATATATCCAACCTGAGATTGCCTTCTATTGCTAAGGTACTAGCATTCGTTCATGTAGGTATCCAAGGATGCTTTGCCTTTAGTCACATCTAAAGCCTTTGAGAAAGGGCTCTAATTTAGAATAGGATCTTCTCAAGCTTGACTAGTTTAGACATCACCAATAAAGATATCCTTCTTTTTAAAATCTATAACCTCTAACTCCTTCTCCATAACCTCTTCTTCATCATCCTATTTATCAATATTTGGGGGAGAGGGGTCTCATACTTCCATCATTAATGTTGTAAGTTCGCTTGAAAGCAAGCATTAGAGGGAGGTTCTTTTATATGATTTCTTAAGAGAAAATAAAATCTCCCAAGATTCAATCAACATGGTTTTTGGCCAGATATATCTCCACTACTAAGGCTTGTGTGTGCCACTATGGTTTAATCTCTACCATGGGCCGAGTATCTACTAGCGAGCATCCAAGAGGTTCTATAAGAATCTTAAGGAAGGGTGAGAGATGGAAGTAGAGAAAGGGGAGATCTACTCAGATAGGGAACTTAGTTGGCTTTGGACTTTCCTGAAAGAATTTTGAGTACCATCTGAAAAAGGAAGAGGGCTAGTTAAAGATTGTCCAAGCTATCTTCTCATTGAACATAAATATGAAGCAGTTTTTAGGGAGGAATTGCACTCTTTCTACCCAAAGACATCGAGTTTCCCACACTACAATAGAATGAGGGTTTAGCAGCAAAAATTGCAGTGCTTTTATAACTAGAAGGGTGCGGAGATGTCGGGCCTATATCGCTCCTAAACACACTACTATTTTTGCCGCACAGGTTCTTTGCTCAACATCAAAACTAGCAACGATTTTTCGCTGCTCAACAGCGAACCTACTGCATAATAAAACAATCTGAGGGAGATTGAAGAGTTTGCACAAGACTCCCCAGTCTGCCCCAACTCTTTTTTTGACATAGTAAAACTAACATAACTTCACATCATCATGGACAAGTGTAATGTAAAACTTACAAATACCAAAAATAAAAGACATTTGCAAACCATGGTTTTAGGAATGTCAAAATTCAATAATAATACTTGGTGGATTATATAAGTCTATGTTTCCAAAAAACTCATATACAAGATAAAGCGTAATAAATACCTATGGTGCTAGGGGACATCTAGAACTCATGTTGTCCGATTGGTATTGTTCCTTGCGGCTCCAACCCCTTTACTTCTCACATTTCCATTGCTATTGGCATGGACATTGGCACCACCATTTCGAGTTGTGTGATCCTAAAACATAATAAAACTAATGCAAGTGAGAATCAATTTTGCAAAAAAAAGAGGTTTAAGATTTAGGAATGTACTTACTTGCCATGCTTGCCAAGCATCTCTTCCAATAATCATAATCCATCCTTCATCTTGCACCCTATCAAATAGATCTTGCAAACCTCGTTGTAATGCAAAATCATATTCCTCTTGCATAGGGGGTGGTCCACTGCTTCAAGCTTTAGTTCTACAAATAAGTGAACATTTTAGAAACTTGTTATTTAAGATAACCTTCTTTAATTAAAAGATAAGATATAATTTGAGGCTAATATATACTTACAAATATTGTTGGGATATCGACTCCTCCTTCACGTATAACATCACACCTCAAGTTATTTGCCATCTATCCAAGAAAAAACATAAATACTTAAAATTCTTATGTATAGGAAGCTGAAGAGCGGTTCTCTCTACCGTGCAATATAATAGTGCTCATAGAGTACTACTGATCAACAAATGTGTTGAGAAACACAATGTCAATCCGAGGACTCGACCCGATTAGTGCATGAAGGCTTATCCCTTGTGGGAGAGCTCACATACACGAACCACCACTTGACGATTCAACCATTCATCACCTCAATCAATCTCTCAATCCCTTAAACCCACTACACTAATCAAGAGAACAAGCAATGCATGGTAATCTCTTAATCCCATTCAAACATTGATTAAATCTTAGCTTTCCCTAATGCCAACAAACCCATAAGTGTGCATCTACTAACCCACAAGCTTACGCAAGCATAGAATGTAACATTCACAAACCCACAAGCTCATAGAGAGAGTCTATCCATGAATAACTCATTGCCAATGAAGTGGGTAAGAGCTTGCATCAATGGAGACTACACACATACATACTACAAGCATGCATACACAAGAGAAAGAAAGAAGCATTCAACTAATCATAGATTAATCTACTTCAATGATGCTAAAATAGATTAAGAGAAAGAAGTGGAGCTTCATGCTCATTAGAGTACAATGGAGAGAGTTAGAGAGTTGCCATAGCTTGAGAGCTCAAGAGCTTCATTCAATAGCTTATGAGAATGGCCAAAAAATGTCCCCTTTCTTTAGCTAACATCTCTTTTTATAGAGATGTCACTAACCCTAACCCGAGGCCTCTTTCACACATGGGCGGACAACCCCATAAGTGAGCCTTGCTTAATATACTTAGAACTCTCATTTAGAACCCACATTGGCCTAAAATGATTTACATTGCACTTCGGCACAAAAATATGAAAAAATTATGTACATCTTTATGTTCCCATGGCTACAATCCTGCTCGCTCACATTAATTGCTTCCGGCCTCCTTCCATAATCCGTGTTCCCGTGAGTGTTCCCGTGGAACATTCCCCCCTTCCTAAATCGTGCACGTCCTCGGGGGCGGTAGAAGCAAACGCTGCAAAAAACAATGGATGACAAGTAAAGCCTTTTATTGAAAAAAAAATAGCAATGACAATTGTGAGGTGAAAAAAAGAAAGAAAACCCTGCCTCTATAGCCCTTCCACCTTGCAAACTTGGAATCACACACACGAACGGGGGCACCACCAGCCACCGGCTGGAACAATTCTCGCACTCACCACCCAACCCATGCCAGACAGACAGCATAAAACAGAGGCACCATAGACCAAGCAAACACCCAACAATATATTTCCAGAAAACACTTCATACAAGCTTCTCCCGACACAAAAGCCTTACTCACACAGCCATAAACAAAACACTGACTCAAACCTGCTGAGGATACACCACATCCCCGACCACGAACCTCTCGCCTGCCTGTTGTACTAATCACACCAGAATGAACCCGGCCACTCTCACTCCAGAAGGCGCCCACACCAGCTAACCCTCGAGTCCTCTGTAGCCCATCACTTCTCCATGTGTTGTCAGCAGCAGCTACACCAACACTTCTCTCTCTCACTCTCTGTCTCTGTGCTGATCCTCTGCCAGCCCGCAACAAACCCACTTCCTCTTGTAGCTTATCTGCCCTTTGTCTCTGCCCTGCTACCGGCCCACCACCAAGTAGCAACACCTATCCTTCTCTCGGCTTCACTCGGCACCCATTCTGTCCACAACCCTGTCTCCTAGGCGGCCCACACCAACAAACCTGTCACTTGCAGCTTATCTGCTCCCCTTTTGTCCTCGCTAGCAGCTCCCTTTGATGCCAGCACCCGTCTCTTTCCCACAGGCAGCGCCCCACCAGCCTCTGCCTTCTCCAACATGCATGTCCTCCATGCTTGCCTTCAGCACCTACCTTGCCCATAGGCGGCTTCCACTTGTTGACCCATCTCTGTCAGCCCGACCTGCATGTCCACACCAACCTTGCTGCAGCTGCACAATCACCCAGTCGTCTCACCTACTAGGCGGCTCCACGTCTCTGCTCCCCAGCCCTTGACTGTTACCTTGCGCCAACCACAGCTGCGCCTACTCAAAACTCCACGCTTCAGCCCAAACGGCTGTTCTCTTACCACGCCAGCACACGGTCTTTACACCAGCTGCGCCTACTCAAAACTCCACGCTTCAGCCCAAACGGCTGTTCTCTTACCACGCCAGCACACGGTCTTTACACCAGCTGCGCCTCACAGCGCTCCACGCTCACCTGTACACGGGAGGCTCCACTTCATATACCTGCAGCAGCTACACTGTGCTCCTCCACCACGTTAGAGAGCCCCCCGTAGCCTCACCAGCCTGCTCCTGGCCAACAACTTCCCTTGGCTTGTCTTGCAGAGCTGCGCCTGAGAGCCTCCTACAACAACACGGCGACGGCCTTTTTGTCTTCTCGAACTCGCTATGCTTCGCCATCTTCTGGAGGGTATACGCTGGCAGCCCTTCAACGCTCCACGCCAACGTTACCAGCTGGCAACGTTCATCCTCCTTTTATTTTATTTTCCCTTAAAGCCACCAATTCCTTCCACCTAATGCCCAAGGCTACATTAGCCTATCAATCATTAAAAAACCTCCAAAACCCAAAACAAATACCTCTTTCTCAAGGCAACACCGGCCCCTTCAGTTTTTAATGCCCATGCCTCCATACACATCTTCAAGATGCAGCCTTTAATTGCCCAATTATTTCTTTGGACGCGCACACAATTCCAGACAACCGAGTAACTTATGTCATCTCCAACAATCTCTCACCGGACAAGCCTCAAAACAAAAGCATCCACCCAGAGCATCTGGCAATGCATTCCCAAACAAATCCTTTATTCACACCATGCACACGTATGTACATGAGCCCAGAAAGACCACTCAGAAAAACGCCTGACATACTTTGCCACCCCCCATCTGCTAGAGCATTCATGCTCAGCAGCAAAACACAATTCCAGTAGTCTCATCCACCAGGATCAAAAGGAAACAGCAACTCACCATCCCATTCCCCAGCATCCCTCAAACACCATGGCTGCATCATTGCACACCAAACACCAACCACACGCATCACAAAATCATTTATGTCCATCATCTGATCAGCATTCACAGACTCTGACCACAGCATCATTTTCAAGCCTTTGCTCTTCACCCACAACAAACCTCCTTATCTTCAAAACCTGTGGCATTCCAGCATTTAGCATCCCATCCATCAACACCTGTGAAGGCCAAGTTCGAGCATTTTGACCTTTCTGCACACAAAAATCCAAATCCTTTCCAACAGCAGTATCCACCAGCACTTCCAGCTCTTGTACTTTAGGCATCTCTTCACAATCATTCAGCTCAACTGGCTCAGAACCTTTGTCATCCATGGACTTTGCCTTCAGCATCTCAGCAACACGTAAGGTAGCCTTAGCTACACTTTCAACCATGTCAGCATCCATCTCCACCTCTGGTTCCTGCTCATCCAGGCTAGCAACTTCCCAAATATCATCCTCAGGCACAATGCTCACCACACAACGCTCTTCATCAGCCAAATCATTATGCATACCTTCTTCAGTGTTGCCAACCCCCCTGGTATCATCGTCCAAAGACTCCCCACATAATGCATCAAATGGAACAACATCTACCTCATCCATCTCGCAGGTACCATACCATCATCCAGCTGTCCAAGAAAATCCATAATGATAGGATCTTCCTCCATGCTCTCCACATCTGCATCACAAACCGTCTTCACTTCATCAGAAGTCTCTACCCCATCCTCCTCCCTTGTAGAATCTAGCACATCTTCAAAGCATCCTGTAACCAGCTCCTCTTCCTTCTTATCATCAGCTAGTCCCAAGGCATCATCCTCTTTGCTTCCATGTGCATGCATATCATCCAAATCCAAATGATCTTGAATAGGACCTTCCAACTCACTGTCCTGTACAGCCACGACATCCAAATCCAAAGAAAAATCCACTGGCAACTTCTCATCTTTACTTTGTTCCTTCACCTGCTTTTCATCCACCTGCGCATGCTTTTCAAACTTTGGAAAAAAATCAGAAGGCATATAAAACATACCCCTTTGTACCTGTATCGGCCTTTGAGGCTCCTGTCTAATCAAGCTTTGCATAGGACTCTTATCCACCTCAACCAAATTCACCTGCATATTCCTTGCAGACACAACACCTTCATACGGATAAATACCCATCTCCATCTGCTTCAAAACCTTGCCTTCCTTTTCCCTAGCAATGCTAACAGCATCATCGAATGACCTGGGATTCTTCAACTCAACCCTGACCCTCAAATGGGGTAACAGACCATCAATAAACAAGCTCTTCTTCAAAAACATAGGAGGAACTTCTTGCTTTAATGTCATACACCACTTACTCCACAAACATGTAAATACCTTCACAAAATCGTCGAGTGGTTGTCCATGTACCTGCTTTAAGATACTCAGCTCCTGCCAAACCACACTAGAATCCTCCACTTGCTGAAAATGCTCCAAAAGGCCTTCCTTCAACCTATCTAAGGTCAGAACACCAGCGTCCTGTGCTTCAAAACCCTTAAGCCAGCTTCGGGCATCTCCCTTCAAGAAAATCTTTATCAACCTCAGAACCTGCTCTTCATCTGTGACATGGTTGCTAATGCATGCCAGCTCCATCTGCTCCAAAAAATCAACCACATCTTCACCCTTCCTGCCATGAAACTCCGGATAAGACCACATCATGACAACCTGTAACAATCCCTGAGCTCTCCTCAGCAGAACACACGCCCTTCTAGGCAAAGAACAACGCCAGAGCTACTCCTCAGTGGGGGCACCAGAAGGATGTGAGGTGAAAAAAAGAAAGAAAACCCTGCCTCTATAGCCCTTCCACCTCGCAAACTTGGAATCACACACACGAACGGGGGCACCACCAGCCACCGGCTGGAACAATTCTCGCACTCACCACCCAACCCACGCCAGACAGACAGCATAAAACAGAGGCACCATAGACCAAGCAAACACCCAGCAATATATTTCCAAAAAACACTTCATACAAGCTTCTCCCGACACAGAAGCCTTACTCACACAACCATAAACAAACACCCAGCAATATATTTCCAAAAAACACTTCATACAAGCTTCTCCCGACACAGAAGCCTTACTCACACAACCATAAACAAAACACTGACTCAGACCTGCCGAGGATACACCACATCCCCGACCACGAACCTCTCGCCTGCCTGCTGTACCAATCACACCAGAATGAACCCGACCACTCTCACTCCAGAAGGCGCCCACACCAGCTAACCCTCGAGTCCTCTGCAACCCATCACTTCTCCATGTGTTGTTAGCAGAGCAGCTACACCAACACTTCTCTCTCTCACTCTCTATCTCTGTGCTGATCCTCTGCCAGCCCGCAACAAACCCACTTCCTCTTGCAGCTTATCTGCCCTTTGTCTCTGCCCTGCTACCGGCCCACCACCAAGCAGCAACACCTATCCTTCTCTCGGCTTCACTCGGCACCCATTCTGTCCACAACCCTGTCTCCTAGGTGGCCCACACCAACAAACCTGTCACTTGCAGCTTATCTGCTCCCCTTTTGTCCTCGCTAGCAGCTCCCTTTGATGCCAGCACCCGTCTCTTTCCCACAGGCAGTGCCCCACCAAAACCTCTGCCTTCTCCAACACGCATGTCCTCCATGCTTGCCTTCAGCACCTACCTTGCCCATAGGAGGCTTCCACTTGACCCATCCCTGTCAGCCCGACCTGCATGTCCACACCAACCTTGCTGCAGCTGCACAATCACCCAGTTGTCTCACCTACTAGGCGGCTCCACGTCTCTGCTCCCCAGCCCTTGACTGTTACCTTGCGTCAACCACAGCTGCGCCTACTCAAAACTCCACGCTTCAGCCCAAACGGTTGTTCTCTTACCACGCCAGCCCACGGTCTTTACACCAGCTGCGCCTCACAATGCTCCACGCTCACCTGCACACGGGAGGCTCCACTTCATATACCTGCAGCAGCAGCTACACTGCGCTCCTCCACCACGCTAGAGAGCCCCCCGTAGCCTCACCAGCCTGCTCCTGGCCAACAACTTCCCTTGGCTTGTCTTGCAGAGCTGCGCCTGAGAGCATCCTACAACAACACGGCGACGGCCTTTTTGTCTTCTCGAACTCGCTATGCTTCGCCATCTTCTGGAGGGTATACGCTGGCAGCCCTTCAACGCTCCACGCCAACGTTACCAGCTGGCAACGTTCATCCTCCTTTTATTTTACTTTCCCTTAAAGCCACCAATTCCTTCCACCTAATGCCCAAGGCTACATTAGCCTATCAATCATTAAAAGACCTCCAAAACCCAAAACAAATACCTCTTTCTCAAGGCAACACTGGCCCCTTCAGTTTTTAATGCCCATGCCTCCATACACATCTTCAAGATGCAGCCTTTAATTGCCCAATTATTTCTTTGGACGCGCACACAATTCCAGACAACCGAGTAACTTATGTCATCTCCAACAATCTCTCACCGGACAAGCCTCAAAACAAAAGCATCCACCCAGAGCATCTGGCAATGCATTCCCAAACAAATCCTTTATTTACACCATGCACACGTATGTACATGAGCCCAGAAAGACCACTCAGAAAAACGCCTGACAACAATCTGACACGTGAGCATGCAAGTGAAAGGCCGATTAGAGTTTTAAAGAATGCTAAAAGAAGCGAGTAAAGACTAGTCAAAGTGAGACTAAGTAGTAGATAGTGCTATGCAAAGGCAAGTGTGTTTGTACACTACAGGTTATGACCACAGTCTCAATGTCCTACAAGTGTTTAAGTTATTCCTAAGTGGCAACCCTACTTTCAGCCCAGTTGCCAAGATGGCAATAGTGAGAGTTGTGATAGCAGTGGCTGCGTCAAAGCAATGATCTTTACATCAGATGGATGTAAAGAATGCATTCTTGCATGGGGATTTGCAGGAAGAGGTGTATATGTTGCAGCCACCTGGTTATGAGGATGTGAGTCACCCCGAGCATGTTTGCAGGTTGAAGAAAGCCTTGTATGGCTTAAAACAAGCACCAAGAGCATGGTCTGACAAGATTTTTGAATATAATGTTACTATTGGCTTTCATGTAGCCAATGCAGATTTCTCGCTATATGTGAGACACAGTGATAGAGGGGTTGTGCTTGTTGTCATCTATGTAGATGACATGATCATTACGGGGGACCATGATGCAGAGATCTTTGATGTAAAGATCTTGCTTAGACAGAAGTTTGAGATGAAGGATCTGGGGGAGCTGAGATATTTCTTGGGTATTGAGGTGATTAGGTCACCTCATGGTATTGGATTACTACAGAGACAGTATGGCTTGGACATGCTGTCCAAGTATGGCATGATAGGCTATAAGCCTATCTCAGTGCCATTGGATCAGAATGGCAAGTTGAGTGCACATTCAGGAGAGATTTTGGAGGATCTTACTATGTATAGGCGCATAGTAAGAAGCTTGATCTACATGACGATCACCAGGCCAAATTTGAGCTATGCTGTTGGGTTGGTGAGTCAGTTTATGCAGGTTCCTCGAAAGCCACATTTAAATGCATTAAGATGCATACTGAGGTGTGTGAGATCTACTTTGCATTGTGGACTATTTTTTGAAAGTGGGAGAGAGATATGTGTACATGGGTACACTGATGCTAATTGGGGTGGTAGTATCTCAGATAGAAGATCTACTAGTGGCTTCATGTTTTCTTTTGGGAGTGCTGCTATGACTTGGAGCAGCAAGAAGTAGCCTACGGTTGCTCTATCCAGTACAAACAGAGGCTGAGTACAGAGGTGCTGCTATGGCAGCATGTGAGGTAGCTTGGTTGAGAAAGCTACTGCACATTTGGGTCTATCAATGGATAGACAAGTTGTCATTTTCTGTGACAACATTGGCATTATACAGTTGGCCAAGAACCTAGTTTTTCATGCTCGCCCGAAGCATATAAAGGTGCACTACCATTTTGATAGAGAGAAGGTTTTAGCAGGAGACGTTGACCTTGTTTATGTCAGCACACAGGATCAGGTTGCTGACATCTTCACCAAAGAATTGGGTATAGAGAAGCTCCGCAAATTCAGGGCTTCGCTTGGTGTACATGAGATTGAGTTGAGCTCGAGGGGGAGTGTTGAGATATCAAGCTCATCTAGTGAGGCGGTGGACACTAATGAGCCGCATGGGGGATAGGCCCCACACTTACACCATTGGCATGGTTGGTGAGATCATGGGTGATATGCGGCCAGTGGGATGATAGGCTGTGTGACAGCCATTCTAGAGACTGGCATAGTTATAGCGCTAGCTCATTTAGTTGGGTTCACACTATAGAGAACCCTAGTATGTATTTGGTTGAGTACCTTTTCATATTGTGTGTACTCTTATCTTTGTATATGGTGGTGTGTTGAGTGTTGTGTGAAGAAGAAGAAGATTTTCAGCCTCTCACCTTGTGTGTTCTCTTTTAGGGTTTTGTGAGTGTGTGCTCTTGCAGGAGCTCAAGCTCTCTTCTCCCCTCCATCTTTTCACTGAAGTCATCTACTAGTGTGCCTTAGCAACATCTAGAGGTTCCCAACTAGTGGGATTTAAAGCCTTGCATGCATTTGTGTTTTGCTAGCCTTCGTTTGTATGCGTAGCACGTTTTGGGTTTCTTTTACATATTTTTGGGGGATTCTATAGAGATTGTTCATATGCAGTTATGGGCTATTCATTTTATCACTATCCATTGCCTTGCTACTCATCATCATCGTTGTCGACATCACTAGGACACAGTTGACATTTTCTCATGCTCTATATTCAGCTAACATTTTGAGTCACTTGTTGCATATCATTTGCCAAGTTCACACATACATTTGGCACCATGTGACTCCAATCTTTAAATCTTCTTCACCAACATCATGCAATAATGGGGGAGCATATTCATGTCATCTATGGATGTATGAGCTTGAGGGTTTATCACCTAGCCAGTTTAGTCTACTTGATGAGGGAGATATATGTGCTTGATGGTCTAGATGATACTCCACACATGGTGAATTTCTTGTTAACTTATGTGGCTATCTTGACACGAACAGTCTAACATTGTTCGCTTGGGATGATGTGCCTGGAGACTTAAGCGAGCGACCTACACTCATGAGTAGTTATGGTCATGTTCATAAGGATGTGGACCATTTAGATGATGATGATGTATCACACCCACATACCTATGATGATATATCACACCCACATACACATGATGACATATCACACCCACATACACATGATGATATTGATGTTTCAGACACACATACACATGATGATTGTGATACATATGCACATTATGATGATGTATGTGATAGTACTAGCTAGAGTGATGTATGTCAATTAGATCATGTGGGCATGATCTCGATGGGAAGGATGACAATGAGCATTCCGAGCATTATGATTGATGATATGCCTTTGTCTACCTATATTACAACGGATCATAGTGATGCATTAGACTATCATGAGGATCAGATTTTGATTAGTGATGCATCCATTGCCACGTTTGAGATTCACGATGATGATACTTCACATGTTGATGAGCATACGATGATAATGCATGAGGAGCATAGACCTTAGTTCCTAGGGATAGCTGAGGTTGGCTACTCTTTTAGGTATTCTATTCATGGGGATATCTATGATTATATCTCTAGTCCTAGGTCTCATAGCATACCTAGCAACATTCACTTGGATTTAATGCATATATTTGGACAGTCTCAGGAGCATAGTGATGACTTTGTTGAGGTGATACCTCATAGGAGAGAGGACTATGCATATGGATTTATAGAGCTTTTCATTTGATTTAGATATCTACTTAGATCCATTGTTATTTGAGAAGCCCCTGTATCATAGAAAGAGTAGAGAAACTAACCAAGTTCATAAGGGATGTGCCCAACTGCACTCAGGAGCATAAAACAGCTAAAATCAAGAAGCTAATCTTCCATAATATAGCTCACAATTGTAGGGGAAAGGTGTGTCACTCACCTCATGAATGCTTGTGCTCTTGGATTCTCATAGCCGTGCAGCCACACTCCAAAACTCCACTCCAACACTACCTCATGACACTCCAATCGAAGGTCGACCCTCCTCTCACTCAATCTCTCTCTCTCACATGCACTCACACATATACAATGAGCAGATAGTAGTTGTAATTGAATTAGACAAGCAAGTAAGACACACAAGAGAGTAGATAAGAAGATCACTCTATTAGTTGCATAAGAGAATGAATGGTGAGAATACAATATAACCCTTATCTTGGCCCCTAGTCTTCACACCTTGGTGGCATTACTTAAAATATAAGTCCATGGCTATCTAGCACCGCCTCCATAATTAATCTCGTTGCGTGCCTTTAGAAGCGACGACGATCACGCATGTAAAATATATAATGTTAGCATTATTAATGTCAACGGCCAAATGAAGTGACGGTTGTGAATGGATGGTTGGATGCTAGAGAGGTGTCTAATGAGGGTTAACATGCCCCCCTTCCTAATGCAAATTTGATCCTTGAAATATGTCAATGAATATTCCTCAAGGCTGTTTGCTGGTTGTATGTTGGCATTGCAAATGTCGAAGGTCTTGGCAGGTCTACAAGGCAACATGGTACAACGAGTAAGGTGTTCTTGTGGAAACATCAAGGATAATGCAAACATCAATCAAGGAATGATAAAAGAGTTTTTTGACTAGTGAAAGTTTCTAGTTAAGATAAGGGTAATATTAAGGTTGGTCTAAATTTGATCTAAACTAAGATGGAATAAAAAGCATGCCTCCGATTATGACCTTAGACTTGACGCACTATCACTTTGGTGAAACCATCTCTAGCTATTATCTAGTCTCATAAAATAAACTACTCAGTGATTATTATAAGCATTTGTTTTGATTCCAAAAATATAAAAGTAGGTCACCACCTTGCAGAGACGTACTAAGCCATGGCACCGAGAGACCTCATAAAAGAGTATCTAAGACCGCTAAGTAGCTCTAGAGTGATGACTATTTTTTTAAAGCCCTTTATTAATAGGTTTTGAGTCATAAGGTCCCATCCCATGGAGATTAAGGCTACGGTCCCAAGGCTCCATCACTATGAGCTAAAAGTCCTACCTAGATCGCACATGGTGGTAATGGTTATCTTCTTGTGTAGTTTTTCTTTATTTTTTTAAAATAAATTAGTTTCACTTTCACAATTCACCTATAAGTCTCTATTCTAACTAAAGAGGGAACACTAAGAAAGGTGGGGTACTTGGCATACTCTAAGGTTGATCTCAGGGAGGATTGAACTAGGACCAAAGCGTAAATGGTTATCCATGTAATAACTAGAAAATTGATAGACCAATTACATAACGATGCAAGCAAGTACTCAAAGATTGAAGCAATAACAAAAGATGAGGATGGGTCAGAATACACCTAGGCAATGAGGAAAATCTTGCCCATAATAAGGTTGCACGTCCATTGCATGTTGTAAATCTAGAGCTAGTCTACATGATTGCACCTCAATAACCTATCAATCAAACTTATCTAGCAAGCTCATCGTTAGATAACCATAGTACATAAGCATGCTCTAATTCTTCGTTCACTAGGTTGATTTTCCTCCTCACTTGGGTGTGCTTCATATAAATATGTGTCCTCTGGTATACTAGGCAATGGTCTGCGTGCATCCTCACTGTGATATAGCATGGGTACTATAGGTAAGTGAGCTAAGTTGCTACCATGAGCTGAGCTGTCTAGGAAATTAATCACCCACCATGCTTTAGAAGGGACAAGAAAGCGAAAACATTACTGCCATAAATGACGGTGTAAGTCCATAAGTTCTTACCCTCCTTCCTTCCTCTTCATGTTGTTCCTGTGTAGTTCTGTCTTGATAGGGTCCTCTCAGTAGGTAACGTACACTCACGTGATCATGTCGTTGTGGTGTCTCCCCTACCATGGACTACGATAGTCATGTACCTAATCGCCTAAAATAAGTTCTACAGTGCCAACATAAGTAGGATGCTACATACAACATGCGATGCCTACAGGTAATACATGGTGCAAGGGGATGGAGCCTTAGGTAGAGCAGGTCTACAAACGTAGCTCCACAACAACTCTCCCCTAGTGGTGCATAAAAATAGCATGAGTGGGTCTGGAAAGGAAGAATACTTAGCTACCCTCCATAGTACCATCCTTGTAATCCAGGTCCAGGATAGGGTCACTCATGTTGGTCCACGAAAATTCCATGCTCACAGCCTATAACATAGAGTCGTACTTCATTCTTTTGTTTTGACATGTGCTCTTTCTCATTATCTTTTTTTTTTAAAAAAAATTGTTAGTCGAATATTTAGTATGTGTATAGGTACTATATTGTTGTACATATTGATACAAACTATATTATCATGGGGTAGCTTTTTCCAAGAGGCTCCCTCTTGATATGGACATGAACTTTGTTTTGGGAAGCAAAATGTGGGGGGTAAAAGTAATGATATTAGCATAGGTCTTCCCTTCTTGCTTTCTATCATACCTTGACCTCTTAAAGGGTATTGTAGATTTTTTGTAACCATCCCTTCAAGTTTCCATCAACTTGCTTTCAATGGATCCTTGTTTCCATTTATTGCCTGTGTGAGAAAGGGAGAAGGGAAGAGAAGAGAGAACATCTCAAAAAACAACCTTTGAAAATAAGAATTTAGTGGAATCTATTATCCTGCCACACAACAGCCTCCCTCAACTTTTTTCCCTAGTTTACTTTTAATACCCACCACGTGGGGCCCAAATTCATCCTGCTCGCATCCGAGTTTACTTTGCTCATCCGCCTGCCACCTGGCAGTATGCCGTTCTAGCCCTCTCCTGCACAGCGATGCAATAGCTTTGTCTGCTCTGCAGCCTCTGGGTATTTCGCACGAGATGACCTGGACGCGGCCGTTTCATATAATGACGGTGCTGCCTTCCTTAACGGTCTCTGCAACCAGTTGCACACGTATCCGCTCTACTCCCCCACCTCCGAGGTCTGCCAAGGCTTGTACGCGCAACAGCTATGGCAATAAGGGAGTCGTGTTTCAACTAAGGGCCACAACTTACCCACTCACACTATTGACCAAGAACAACTTACCCACCCACTCACACTATTGACCAAGGACAACTGCCCACAACTTTAACTAATGGATGATACATCCATCATCTAGAAGTTTTTCACACACCCAATATATCATCTAAAGGTTTCTTACACACCTTCCTCATGTGCCTACAAAATCATTTTCATGAATCCACCATACAGTAACAAGTATATTTTAGGATGCACATGTAAATGGGATGGGTTAGGTGCATGGACTTAGGGTCATGCACATGTAGGATTAGGGCAGATGGGCCTTGTGACTATAAAAGGCATGTGTTCTAGGACTATTATAGCTTTTAAATGATATCTTTGGACTATCATTACACTTTACTTTTTGTTGTTCTTAGTGTTAATCTCTCAAGCTTTTGTTAATCCAAGTTCATAAGGTTATTCCAAGGCTAAGCTAGATGTTGCTTTCTTTTATTGGTATCAGAGTTGTTGGCTTGGATCTTGATGCTTTGATTAGGAGATTAATCATTTTTGGATTATTGTGAACTCAATTTTTAGAATGCATTTTATTGATCATGATTAGTGTTAATCATTCAGAATTGATTTTTACACAATTTTCAGATTTGTTAATTTCTTGATTTAAGAAGATTAGTAATGAAATTTGTTTTAATCATTATTGAATTTATATAATTAATCACTATTTTCAAAACCATAATCCATTTTACTCTTTGATTTCTTAAAGTTCTTGATCTTGATTTTTTGAAATTTTCTTGATTTTCAAAATTCAGGTTTACATAAGTTTTAGCAAATCTTTTTTGAGTGATCTGTTGCATTATCTTGCTTAGGGAGCATACTTTTTAAGAGATTAATCCTTAGAGCCTGTATTTTTTCAAGAGTGAAACCCTAGATTGCCAAACTTAGAGTTTTTGAAGGTATATTGCAAGAAGAATGTTGTGCAAAAAATGCAAGAGAAAGGTTGTTATGCAAAAAGTTGATGGAGTTTCAAGAAAGTGTATAAAATCTTTTTGTAGTTTTAAGAAGTTTGCAAAATTTCAGATTGTTGTGCAAGATTTGGTGCAGAAATTTTAGATTGATGTGCAAGATTTGGTGCAAAAATTTTCAGATTACTCTGGAGAGTCTTCAAGGTTACTCTGCAGAGATTTTTGGTTCTTGTGCAAAGTGTAGGTTGATATACAGAGTCACGGGAGCAGTTTACACTTTTCAAAGGTTGTTGTGCACAATTTCTTTTCAAAGATTTTTGTGTGGAACAATGTAGAGTATTGAAGACTATGCACAAATCAATTTAATGCAAAGATTTATGTGCAGATTGCTAGAAATAGTTTGCTATATCAATCTTCTTAATTTTTATGCAACTTTAGTTTATAAGATCTTTTTCAAGATAAAGGCACACAGAAGACATAACATAGAAGTGTTGCAAGATTTGTGAATCTTGCTAAAATTCAAGTGAAAAGGGATATTTACATGTAACCTTGGTGGATGCAAAGCAAAAGGATTGAATTAGTGCAAGAGTTTAATGCAATATTGATCTATGCAATACAATCTTGTGTATTCTTGGTTAAGTTTGATCAAATTTTATGTATTACAATCTTCCCAACAATCTTTTTACAAGCCCCTTGTCCACAAAAACTCATGAAGAGTGAGGTCCTCACATTAAAATTTTCCCTGTTCTTACTTCGTACATACAAACTCAACTGATCTTCAGTGAGGCATATATGCTCCTCACAAACTAAAAATAAGCGTAGAAGCCAATTGTGCTCAGCAAAAAAAGTAGTAGGAGATGATAACCATGTAGCCAAAATACAACACACAAGACACCAGCTTTATTATCTCCATCTTGGTGAAGAAGTAGAATGCGGCATAAAGCAATAGATAGAGTGAAGAACCAGAGGTCAAACATGCCCTCCACCACCACTAGTAATCTTCACTACTTTTTTATTCTTATCAGCACAAAAAAGTAGCAAGACATGATAACCATGTAGCCAAAATACTTTTTTATTCTTATCAGCACAAAAAAGTAGCAAGACATGATAACCATGTAGCCAAAATACAACACACCAGACACCAGTTTTGTTATCTCCTACTTGGTGAAGAAGTAGAATGCGGCATAAAGCAAGAGATAGAGTGCTCAAGACCGAGAGGTCAAACATGCCCTCCACCACTTGTGGTAATCTTCACTATAAAGTTGGAAGTAGTAGAGCACAATTGTGATCTCTACACAAGTCATGATCAGAATTAAAAAGATGATCAACAAGATTAACCCAAAGATGTAGTAGAACTACTTAAGCCATATGGAGGTAAGTATGAAGAAGATCTCGATGAATACAGACCTCAATGGTAATATGTTGGCTTCATATACCAAGCTCTAGCATTTGTCTTGGAATCTTATTTGTTCTTATTCAATCTTCAATAGCTGGTTTTTTATACCCAAAATAGCTTCCAATAAAGACAAGGGTACATAGATTCCAAATCACAAGAATACCAATGCAAACATGGTACCAAAAGGCATTATCTAGAGGACTTTTCACCCCAAATCAACGCATTGAGATATTGAAGGGAGCACAAAGAAATAATAGGGTTTTTACACACCTTCTTTAGACCATTCACACCTACACCTTCCCATTTCACATTGGTCTTCCATTCCACACTCACTAAAGTTTTGACCCCTTTTACACTTTCTTTATCCCTCATAAATTTTTAATCTTTTCACACCCGTTCCATATCCTTTCAACCATCCATTCCATACTCCATGTGGCTCACATGACATTTTTCCCACTTCTAATTGGGCACCCGAATATTTTGCACCTTGTGGTGTTTGTTCATAAGCTTTGAGTTTGTAGGGTTGCTCACACGTTTGAGGTTCTTATACATGTGTGTATACTTTTGGGAGTTTGAGGGCTCTTTCACATTGTTCATATGTTATGTTTGGGTAATTCACATACATTGTGAGTGTTATTCCCACACTTTGAGGTTCTTATACATGTGTGTATACTTTTGGGAGTTTGAGGGCTCTTTCACATTGTTCATATGTTATGTTTGGGTAATTCACATACATTGTGAGTGTTATTCCCACACTTTGAGGTTCCTTGGTGATTGTTCACATACTTTAACACATTGTGGACTTGTTTCACACACTTGTGGCCTTGTTTCGACTCCTCTCCACTAAGGATGGATTTGAAAGAACCTTTTAGTGTGTTTGCAAGTCTAAAAAGTTTTCAATATTGGAGATGGCTGCTATGATGACGTACCAATGTTTCATGGCCATGCTAGTGCAGATCCGAAGCAGTTCTTGGTAGGGATGGACTTACAACCTTCACCTTTGGTAAGGAGAGGGATGGCAACAAGCTGACTTCGCTGACCATGTTGTTGAAAGGAGATGCTAAAGGTGGTTTGCAGACATGGAGACCTCAGCCAAATGAGGGTCAGACATATGAGGATATCAAGGTGGCTTTGGTGCAATATTACGAGCAGAGTGAATCCCTGGATGCTTTATAGAAGGGGATTCAAAATTTAAAGCATAATTTGTCTGATGTTTTTGATAGGTTTGTATATCATTTTCAAGATTTGTGGGAAAGATGGGACAATTCTTTGAGAACAGAGCACTCGCCTATCCTTCTCCAGCATCTTCATGTGGATCTGAAGGAGAAGGTGGAATCGAAGAGGCCAATGACTTTTAAAGAAGATTTATGGATTGCTAGGGAGAAAGAATGGAAGATATAGTGAATGGCTCAGAAGTAAAGAGAGGTTTAGGTTGAAGGAAGATTAGTCATGCCTAGGGAGAGAGGAGCAGAGGAGGGAAGAGTTGCTTGAGTAGTCCTAGTGGTGGTGGTCACAGACTAGCTTATGCAAGGAATCACTCATTCGACTCAGAAGATGGAGAATCTAAACTTGAATCTCATCAAAGGGGGTAGAAATGCTCCTAGGGTAGGAGACAGAGATGGTTTAAGAGGTAGGGGAAGTGAAGGACCCAATATGAATGTTGAGTGTTTTAGCTGTATGGTGAGGGGTCATATTTCTCCTCACTATCCTTATCCTAGGAGAATGGGAGGTGACATTTACCCTTTGCCACCTAGGAGAGAAGACAAACATGATATTAGGAGAAGGGAGGAAATGCCAAACCATTAGATGCCACACGCTCAACAACAGCCAGGGAATGGTCCTAGATAGGGAAATGTGAACTTGATTGTTTTGGGGTTGGACCAGCACGTAAGGAGACAAGTTAGGTATGATATGGCCACCCAAGGGAAGGGAGCTAATTGAGGAGAGCATTACAATTGTGGTGCTACATTTCCACCTCTGTATCCATCTACATCTCCTCCATCTCCATTTGCTAGGTACAATGGCTCTACGGGACATCACCAACAAGCAATCAAAGTTTCGCTTGCACGTGGACTTAGACGAGGAGTATGCCACAATGCAAAGTAATCGAACGAAGGGATGTATTCCTCATGAGGTGCTACGACTTCAAGGTGCAAAAGCCATTGATCTTTGGACTGATGGAAGCATTTATCCCCTTGATCCACAGACTAGTGCACCTCCCCCTTTTCGTAATATCACGCAGGTCGTACGCTTCTTGGGTGACTGTTATAATGGTTTCTTAGGGTACTGTCAGAGGCTCTATTCTTTGTACTTGCAGGAACTCTCAAATCAAAATCACCTCAGGAAGCTTCTAAAATTATGCAAGGCAGAAAAGGAAGAATGTGCGTCAACTTTCATGGCCACAAAGGAACATATGCTGGCTCGACTCAAGGATCTAGAGAAGGAGGATGCAGAGCAGAAGATGAAGCTTCATGAAGGTGTGGAAAGCAAGGATCGAGTTATAGAGAACTATCTTCGTCTTCAAAACTCGACTCGGAACCTTCGCCGATGTGTCGATCATTTCACTCACCTCCCCGTGGGATATAATGCAAGGCAGCGAAAGCGCAAGCCTCTGAGTCTTCTTTCCAAAGATGGGGAGCTCGCAAGTGACGTGTGCGTCAAACAAGGTAATCACAGCTTCAAAACTAGCATTACATTCCTTTTTCATATAGTTATGTCATTGACTCTGAACTATGTGATGTCCAGGGAATGTGCTAAAGCAATATTAGGTTGTTCCAATACTGAGGAGTCTATCCTTGAGCACATTATTCCAGAGCAGAAAGTAATCAATATGATAACCAATCCAGTAAATGGTGCATTGCATGACAGGATTCAAAAGTATTTTCTCAAGAAATTCGAGTAGATTGTCAGTCCCGTTGACATGCTCACTGTGTGCGACACAACAGGTATCAGTGATGATAAGGGATATAGGGCTTTGTATACTTGCATCACAGCACGTTTACGAGGCAAAGGAATGACACGATCTATACTTCCAACACCATACAGTATAGTTATGACAAGGAAGTCAGCAAACAACAATATTGCCGACTTGCTAGGCGGCTAAACAGATGGGTGGATGGTAGCATGCCAATGTCAAATTCAAAAGATTTTGCTTACAACAAGTTTAACAATGTTTACTTCGAGGTGGAGGCGCTTCAACGAGCTATGATTCTGTTTTATGATATGACATTAGAGGAGACGGATGGAAAGGCTATATTTGTCCTCAAATTGGATGAATGTCAGGTTGTAAAGGGCCAAAGGGTGGAACGTACAAGTCTGACACTCATGAGCAGGGCATTGAAGCGAAAGAACTTAGACGGCGAAGATGAAACAGGTGATGCGGAGAATAACTTGCACACAAAGCGACGCAAGCAAGATTACTTTGGAGTGCAGTCTGAGAAGAATAGGCTCCGTGCGAAAGTGTCTTCCCTCTGACCATATTGCATTATATAGTTTGTACCAACATTAAACAAAAACATGATAATTAGTATATATAGTGCATTAAACAAGGTATATATATGAGATAGAGATGAAGAATGTACTTACTTGAGGTTCACATACTCTTGCATACTCATGCTCTTCTCTTGTGATCATCTCTCCATTTTACAATGCCATCAATATTGCCATACGAAGCGATTATTGATCACATTTGGTAGAGGTTCCAAGCTAGGTGGGAATGGCTAGCATCTTTTTTTCTCTTCTGAAAGCACTTCTCTCATCCTTTCGTCTATTGATTGCATCCTTGTATCTCTCAATCCACTTCTCCATGATGGGACTATTTAGAATGTAGAATGTATTCACCTTGTGGCGTAATGCTTCATCTAGTCTTCGTTGCCTTCCTTTTCTCTCTAAGGCACATTAGTGATTAGTCGGTCATCCTCCTCATTGCTCCATAATCGTGGCATTGAAGGATCTATGCGAGATAGATATTTTGAGATATACACAAGAGACTCTTGCATAAACCATCCCTCTACCATGCTTGCGTCTAGCCTTGCTCTTTGTCTTACAAAGTCCTTCAAGGTTTTCATGAACCTTTCAAGGAAAAACATCATTGAACATGAACAATGCCGCATAACGCCACTTCATCAACCAAATGCACCACAAGATGCAATTGGCTAGTGAGAATTGTTCTAGGAAAGTTGTCCCCCTCGATCATACACACATCCTCAATACCATTGAGACCAGCCATTTTAATGGATCCTTTAAGGATATGTACCTACATACATAGCAATTACGTGTACTATCTACCAATACATAACTTGTGAGCGCCTAAGAATTCTAAATAAGTAATATAACAATAAGAAAGTCGAAAGAAGATTGAGTGTCTAGACATCCCATTTGGTGGTGGATTGGGAGTGCTTCTCCATGTCTCAAACCAATCTCTACCCCTCACCACAAGTGATGAGACATCATGTGGCACATACTTGGGATGATGTGAGGGAGGAAGAAATCGATGATGTTTGTCATACATCACCTTCTCAAGTGTAGAGGGTCTTTCCAAAACAAGTGATGGTCCACAAATATCAGACATGCATGATCTCTAGAGGTTGTGAGACCTATTTAATTGAGATGATTGAGATAGAGATATAAACTTAAAATTTAAAGGCTAAAACTTATGCATATAAGGTTCAAGTAGGTACCTGAGCCCTCCAAGAACCCGGGATAGTCATGCATCATCCAAAGAAAAACTCCTTTCACACCAGTGCCTTACGCCTACATTAGGGAAAGGTTGAGGTCTATAGGGGCCCTTTAAGATGCCATGTGATTAAAAGGTTATTAAGAAAAAGGGCCAATCATGTGATGCCATGTATACAAAAATGTTGGGTGATTAAAGGTGGTCAAAAGATTCTCTAGAAGATGCTGTTTTGTACTTTTCATTCCCAAAAAGGAGGGGGGGAGTTTTTGAAATTTCGGATATCCATAACTTCTACATATGAGTTCAAAATTTGTCGGAGATTAGAGATCCATAATCTACTCGCTGAGCTCTTTCCATAGATATGTCACATGATATGGTTTTGCCCACTCAATTTTAAATTCAATTTTGGCGAGAAACTTTGAATATCAAACTTCTAGCCATTTGAAGAATAAGAAGGTATCTAAAGTCAAAGAAACTTAACATTTTGACAAAAAGTCATTCAAATCATAATATGGCAGCTTAAAGGGCCCCTATAGACCTCACCTTCCCCTAATGTTTATTGGCCTTGAAACATCATGTACTTTTATACCTCGCCATAGTGTCTCAACATCCTTAACCAAAGGCTCGAGGTACACATCCATTTTTACCACCTTATATTTGTCTGGTATACAAGGAGAGTAAGCATGATATGACCTTTCTTGATTTCCACCCATTGAGGGAGGTTGTAATTCACCAATACAATAGGCCAACTAGACCATGATGTGGACTTGAAGCCAAGTGGGTTAACACCATCCATGCCCAAGCGAAGACGTAAGTGATGAGGCTCATCTTTAAACTCTGGCCATTGATGCTTCACATGTTTCCATGCCGATGAATCAACTACGATCCTCATGATGGCATCGATTGAGCGATGAGTAGCATGCCACATCATGAGTTCTACAATCCCCTTGCATTTAAACATGTGTTGGATGTGAGAAATGATAGGGAAGTGTCTCAAAACCTTTCGGCGGGGAACTTTATCACCTTGTAAATCATTCCTATAGTTTCTCTCTCCACATTGTAGACATTTTTTTATCAACCCCTCTAAAAAGCATGCAATCATTGGGACATGCATGTATTTTTGTGTAATCCATACCTAGCATAGAGAGAATTTTATGACACCCATCTCGTGAGTTCCGTAATAGATTTTGAGAGAAAAGAATCTTCTTGAGAAGCCTACAACATAGGGTAAGAAATTATATGTCAAAATATTAGCATATAGAACATAAAATATTTTCAATAAAATGAGGCAGTCTTACCAAAGAAGACTTGTGACACTTGCATCACTCCATCCATAAAAATTTTGCAAGTTCAATAGCTCCAAGTTTGCTCACAGTGTGGAGTACGAACATCCCTTATACAAAGGTGTGCTTGCCTCTCTATGCAAGGTTTCCTCTTCTTGTGACATTGGACCTTGCTCACTACATCTATGACCTCCCGTCCCAACGAAGTCATTCACCATATCAACCATGATGAGATTCTCTTCCTCCTCATGTGGCAATGGTGGAGGCACTTCATTCATTGGCTGGGGAAGATGAGTCTCAGCCATGCTTTCCATATGAAGCCTTGCCACCTTCCACACTCTACCTGATGTCACTGAATGGTGTGGCATGTTACCTAGAACTCTCCTATGGTTCTCCTCTATGTTATCATCCACACTTGGTCATGCCACTGTCTCAAGACCATATGTTCGGACATGCTCAATTATTATACGACATTGTCGTATATACTGGTCCTTGCAGCGATCACTCCCCTGAAATAGAAATTCAAAAAGAACTTTCCAATGTGCAATTGGAATTAATTGAAAATAGGTATAAAGGACCTTAGCCTAAGGGTCTAGATTTTCAAAAAAATTGGATTATGGTCCAATTAAGGTTCCTATGGGCCAATATGATCAATCTAAGTGTGGGGAGAAGATAAATCCAATTTGTAAAAGAAAAATACCCAAAAATGAGTAAATGCCCACATAAGACGAAGAGTTGACTGAGTACAAGGTCTATTAGTAAAAAAATATGAATATTACTAAAAAAAAAGATATATTTTGGGTATAATAATACATTTTTGACACCTTGGTAAGGAGAAGGGGGCTCTTCAAGGAGGCACCTATTTCACATGTGTGGTGGAGTTTTAAACTCAAAAATAATAAGATATTTTTATCTCTTCTGTCTCTTGGATCAAACCAAATAAAAAAGGGAGCCAAACTGGTCCAAATCTTGTCCAAATTCAGCCAAACTGAACCTGGAAAATTCTAGAAACTAGTTGGAATTGGTTAGAGGCCTCCCTCACCTATAAATAAACCCTTAGCCCTTTGTAAAAAAATATGTAAACTGTACCATGCCAGTATTATACTGAAATAATGATATTTTCTATTATCCTCTAAAATTTGGAGAGAATGGAGTTTCTCTCTCTCGTCAACCTTCTTTGGAGTCTTCATCAACATACTAAACCAATTGATTGGTTGGGGGCCTCTTCTTAGACTAAAGAATCAAGAAAAATAAGAGGTAAAGTGTGATTTATGGTCTTTTTCTTAATCTCTAAATATTTCTCACTTCTCAACCCCCTCCCAAGCTTGAGAAGTATTCGATTGAATGGCTCTTTAATGCAATTGAAACTCTCTAATGAATTTTAGTGATAAATCTTATAAAGTTTCCATTTATGCTTAAATTAAAATATTTTTTAAGCATATCTCTCTCTCCCCCAAAGAATGGTCATTCCTATGATCTATTCTATATTCAATTAATGCTTCTCATGGAGAAATTCTCTATTCACAAGTCAAACTCTAGACTTGTCAAGCTAGAGGTTTAAAAAAATGGTTTTTATACTTATATGCTTGAAAAATATGGTAATATTATGGGATAAATCCATAAATTGGATTCAATGCTAAAAGATAGTTATATTATCATAATTATTTTACTATGTCTTATTCTTTTCATGAAAAATAAAAATTGCTAGTAATAGCAGCGAAGCTATGGCAAAAATTTTAAGAAATTGATACATAATTCATTCTTATGCATAACGTGAAAAGAGAACTTCCTATCATATTCTAGGATTCAATATCCTAGGTTAAAAGAATGGTTTTTGTCACATTCAATGGAAAACTAATTTTTAAGTTTATGTGTAATTAAATAATTAAGAAATGAGAAAATTATGGTAAAAATATTTAAATGGTAAAAGAGGAATTCCTATGACATTTGGAAGTTAATCATTTAGATGGGAAAAGAGAAATTCCTAGCATATTGAAATTATTGGATATTTTATTTAAATTCAAAGATGAATTTTAGATTAATTTATTTTATCTATGAGAAATATTTAAATGGTAAAAGAGGAATTCCTATGACATTTGGAATTCAATCATTTAGATGGAAAAAGAGAAATTACTAGCATATTGGAATTATTGGATATTTTATTTAAATTCAAAAGATGAATTTTATATAAATTTATTTTATCTATGAGAAATATTTAAATGGTAAAAGAGAAATTCCTATGACATTTGAAATTCAATCATTTAGATGGGAAAAGAGAAATTCCTACCATATTGAAATTATTAGATATTTTATTTAAATTCAAAGATGAATTTTAGATAAATCTATTTAATTTATGAGAAATATTTAAATGGTAAAAGAGGAATTCCTATGACATTTGCAATTCTATCATTTAGATGGGAAAAGAGAAATTCCTAGCATATTGAGTTAATGGGTATTTTATTTTAGATGAATTCATTATATGAGAAATATTTGATGATAAAAGAGGAATTCCCATGAAATTGGAATGCAAATAATTAAATGTAATAAGAGGAATTCCCATGGTATTTTAGATCCATGAAATCAAATGGGAAGAAGAGGAATTTTTAGTATAATTCAATTTATGATTATTCATCAAAAGTGAAAATATGGGTAGAATTGATTTTTGTAAATCCTATGAATTCTTTTTTTCAAAAGAGGAATATTGAATATAATTCAATTGAGGAATTGAGAAGGAATATGAAAATAGTCATCGAGAAAAAGAATCTTTATCTAAGCCAAGCAATTGGCAGAAATTTAGAAAAAGTCCCATTATCGCTATCAAAGTAGAAAAAGCTACTAAATAGGAATAGGATGTGGAATGGATGTGATAAGATGTAAACGGGATGCGATAGGATGTGAATGGATATAATAAGATGTAAATGAGATGTGATAAGATGTAAATGGGATGTGATAGGATGTGGTCTAATGAAAATGAATGTGGATGAGATGTGAAGTAAATGGATGTGGATGTGAATGATGAGATGAGAATAAGAAGAGAGGATATGTGAAAGGGTCAGATGGGAAGTAACTGGATGTGGATGTGTATGTGATGAAAATGGATGTGAATGTGTATGTGAAGAATAGATGTGGATGTGTATTGAAAAAAATGGATGTGGATGTATGTGAAAGAATGGATGTGGATGTGTATGTGATGAAAATGGATGTGAATGTGTATGTGATGAATGGATGTGGATGTGTATGTAAAAGAATGGATGTGGATGTATGTAAAAGAATGGATGTGAATGTATGTGAAAGAATGGATGTGGATGTATATGAATGAATGAGATGAGATGTGTATGAATGAGACATGATGTGGATGTGATGTAATGTGGATGGGATGAATGAGATATGATGTGGATAGATGTGATGTGATGTAATGTGGATAGAATGTATGTGATGGAATGGTGATGAGAATGAATGCGATGGATATAAATAAATGTGATGTGATGGAGGTGAATGGATGGAGGTGATGTGATGTGAAATGGATAGATATGAGTGAATGAGATGTGATGTAATGTGATGTGAGTCAGGATGTGAATGAATGATATGGGATGTCATGTGAATCAAGATGTGAATGAATGATATGGGATGTGAATGGATGAGATGTGAATCAGGATGTGAATGAATGAGATGTGATGTGAAATGGATGTGATGTAAATTGGGATAGATGTGAATGGATGATATGTGATGTGATGTGATGTGATGAGAAACGGGATAGATGTGAATGAATGAGATGTAATGTGAATGGATGAGATATGATGGGATGTGAATCGGGATAGATGTGAATGAATGAGATGTGAGGTGAAATGGATGAATGAGATGTGAGATGTGAGGTGAAATGGATGTGATGTGGATCGGGGTAGATATGAATGGATGAGATGTGAATGAATGTGATGTGATGAGATGTGGATATGGGTAGATGCGAGTGGATGAGATCTAATGAGGATAAATGAGGAAAGATGTGATGAGATGGAAAATGATGTGATTGGATGAGGAATGGGAATACATATGAAATGGATGTGGATTAAATAATGTGGATTGATGTGGAACAATGTGGAAAGATGAGAGTTCGTTATAGAAACTGTATTTATGACCTGTTTTTAAATGACTGTTTTATGTCAAGAATGCCGAGGAAGCATTTTGACCGTCTTGTGAATGAGGTCGTGGAGACCTAACTGATAAAGTTGCAATAGTTGACGGAGAGTCAACGGAGGACATCTCGCGTAGCAAGGTCCACCGAGGTCTTGACTAGCCTCGATTCAGTAAAAATGGTAAGCTTCCCGTACTAAGGATGAGGGACCAAGGAAGCGGCCTATGAGTGAAGCGCTAGGTGACCTGCGCAGGATCCTAGAGGGTGCTGACCATACGGTGCTTGGGCTCTGGGTCACTGAAGATACCCACACGTGCGTCGTGGAAGATATTGGAAGAAGGAGTAAGAATTGTTTTCTGAAACCGGGCATGGATTTGGTTGATTAACCTTGTTGGTCCACAAAGGATGAGTCCATGGCTCTTTTATATGGATCTGTTGGTTGATCTTGCTGATGTTGAACGGAGATTCCATTTTGATTTTTATAAGTGAATATGTTACCGAGTACTATGAGCTAGGAACTATCGAAAAGGCCCCTGAGTGGACAGGTGGTGAGCGTTCTGGTTACCAATGATGCCATAGGTACACCGATGAAGGAATGATTGGAAATGAGAATTCAACCGGATATTTTGGAGGATTATGATCAGTGATACTATGGTTTCATTAAATGATTGTTTTAAAGATATCTGAATCTGTGAAAGATAGCTAATACTATGGTTTCATTAAATGATTGTTTTAAAGATAGCCAAATCTGTGAAAAAGGCAATTTCATACTGAGTGTGTAAGTGGTGTGACTAGTTTTAAGTTTGCATGAATATCCGGCTAGGGGGCTTGCGAACTCTTTTCCCTGGTACCCGGGATAAAATCTAATCAAATTCCTAATTGGATCTCATCACTATAGTGGTTGGGCGGTTGGCTAACCCATGGGATTGGATGGGGTAGGCTGGACTAATGGATCCCTAAAATGAGACTCAATTCTGTTATGGTACAATAGATGAAGTAAATCCCGGATAAAAATTGTCCTATGGAAAAGAATCAACGGATGTACCTCTCAATGAGGAAAAAAGCGTTGGTCTGTATGATCCAAGTGCAAGTTTCTTCCTTGATCAGACCAAGTGTCTTTACAAGTTCGGTCGGATCAGTTTGGTTAGTGATGACCTTGACCATGTTAGAGTAAAAATACCCTGGAGGAATCGCCCATGCTTTCCGGGCAAGGAAAGTTTGTCCGAGTTCAGTTTTGGAAGAACTGAGGGATTAGTCTCTTGTCCGGATATTCGTGGGTGAGGCCTCGAGTGAAGGACTCTGTCCCATAGAAGAAATGCTACTTCCACTACTAGCACCCCAAAATTCGTTACTCGGAGGGGATATGGATCTTTCACCAGTACTGCAAACATAAATTTACCCAGGTTCTCATTTCTAGATGACCACAGCAGCAAAAATACGCTGCCTAGCAGTGAAAGTTTGCTGCTCAACAGTGACCTAAGAAACTGTCACTCCCGCCTAAATCATTGCCGACGGGTGTCAATACCTACCTACTTCCCTATTGCTGCACATACACAGTTACGCCTGCAGCGCGAGTTTTTCTCCCACTTCTACTCATCCCTCAAGCCTCTTCAATCAATCAAGTCTCCCTCTCCAAGGTAAGCTCTCTTCTTGCAATCTTCCCTCTTTCATGCTTTTATGTATTCTTCCAAGCTTTCATAGAAAGCATGGAAATAGGGTTTAGGTGAGCTTCTCTCCCTTCCCCTCTCTCCTTTTCTCCCTTACCCTCTCTTTCCTCTCTTTCCCTAACCCTATCCTAATGCATAGAGCTCTAATAGAGAGCTTTGATGGAGAGTTCTCCATCAAAGCTTTCTATTAAGCATTCTATGCATTATGCATAGGTTTAGGCTTAACATAAACTAGCTAATCCATTCACTTATACATTAAGACTAGGGTTTAGGGCACTCACCTCTTTCTTCTCTTATTCCTCTTGCTTACTAATGTGTTAATGAGAACTAACTTTTTTATTTATTATGGTTCTTTTTTGTAGGCATATTGAAGTGAACAAGGTTTTGGGTATAGCCTCTCATATGGTAAGCCCTCTTTCTTTGTACTTTGTGCTTCTTGTATTTGTGTTTTTGTACCTTTGGGTGCCAGGGATTAGGGTTAGGTGAATAGGCTAGGGCTATGCATAGCCCTCTTTATGCATAGGGCTTTTGTACCCTTATCTCGTACGGCCGAGGAGTGGAGGTACGCACATAGTTTTGTGAGAAAGCACCCACATGCTTTTCAACAACAAGCGGCGGTGAGTGCTTCCCGACTATGGAAGCGAGGGGCTTTGCACTTAGGCTCCAGTGGAAAATCCTTCTTTCTTGCTCATTTCATAAATATCATTTCTTCTCTACTTTCATTTCATTTTGTACTAAATTATTTTCTAGAAATAATTGTATATTTTCTTATTTGTTTTTTGGAGAGGGAGGTTGTTGGGCATGACCCAACAAAGGAGGAATATGACTATGGGTATAGAGTCCCTTGTCCACAACTGTGGTCTCGTGGATGCGTATGTGAGGTGTACACTTGGATGAGTCCATTTTGGAGACTCAAGCTGATAAGGCAATGTGTTGCCTAAACCATTCTCTTTTCTACGTCTAATTGTATTTCCACGATTCCCTTACCTTACGCTTGATGATGGCATGTATGTAGAGTGAAGGGGAAGACGAAGAGGAGGATCCAGATTATGAAGCAAGTGAAGAGGACGAGGAATCGGATGATGAAGATCACTTGGAGTCCAATGAGGATTCTAGTTAGAGACCCACCTCTTCATACCTCTTTTGTAAAAACTTTATGTATATATGGGCAAAGACCAAACAATATCTGAAATACAATAACTCTTTGGGCTCAATTACATTCTCCACAATGTATGTGTTTCTTGGTTTTGTATTTGTGTTACAAATCTGGATCTGTGACTCTATTTTTTTTAATTTAAAAGAGTTGGGGCAAATTGGGGAGTCTTGGCAGACTCCCCACCCAACTCTCTTTTTTTGTTGTGCAGAGCATTCGCTGCTTATAGCAGCGAAAATATAAGTCGCTGCTCAGCAGAGTGAAAATAGCAGTGAAATATCGCTGCTATTTTTGTTGCTGAGCAACAAACCCATTGCAGCAAAATAGGAGTGTTTCTAGAAGCGAAAATGGCCCGACACCTAGCTACGCTTCTAGTTATAAAATGCTTCTATTTTCACTATTAGACCCTCATTATATTGTAGTGTCACATTTCGAGGATCATTTTTAAAGATGTTCTAAGGTTTTCAGTCATGTAGTAACACCACATTTCTCAAGGAGCATCTAGGTATCTCGAGGGTTTACCATTGTCTGGATTGGAAATTGCATTGAATTGTTTCACCTCGAAGTAAGGCCTTCTTGGCCCTAAAAGCACCAGGATGAGGAGACTTTGAAAGAACCACCCTTCTTGATTCTTTGTCTTACGCAAGGGCTCTAACTGCCGGTGTGACAAAGCAGGGTTGCCAATAATCCTTGGTTTTGCCTTTGGCTAGATGACTCTCAGATTGGGTGTGACGTGGTAGGCCAGCAGGGACTCTAAACCTGAATGGGTCACCATATACCAGCCTATAGTGCAGTATGCTCTTCTAGCCCTTTCCTACACAATGATGCACTAGCTTTAGCTGTAGCCTTTGGGTATCTCACACAAGATGACCTACTGGTTGTGGCCGTGTCATATAATGACGATGATTCCTCCCTCAGCGTTCTCTGCGGTGACGAGTTGTACACGTATCCGCTCTACCTCCCTAAAGACTAAGTGTCATGGGGTCTTAAAGACCCTTGTCAGGTGACATTAATGGATGGCATTGATAAAAAATCGCGATGCTTTTTTTGGGTCATCGGATAAAGTAAACTAGGCCGAGTAAACTAGGTTGACTAAACTAGACTAAGTAAACTAAGTTACTAAGTGATCATAGTTTACTTCCTAGTTTACTAAATGGGCATAGTTTACTTCCTAGTTTACTAAGTGATCATAGTTTACTTCCTAGTTTACTAATAATTGGGCATGGTTTACTTCCTAGTTTACTCAACAAATCATAGTTTACTTTGTAGTTTACATCATGGAATGAGGGTGAATTTGGGTTTGGCACTTAGAAAATTTTGGAGCAAGATGTTATGTGCAAAAGAGGATTTGAACTTGAGACCCTGCGTCACCATTGGAAACCTCTTACCACTATACTATACCTTCAAGCAAAGAAACCATCTGGTTTCAAGCCATTATATTCTATGTTATTCACCCCTAGTTTACTCGTCCTAGTTTACTTTATCCGACAATCCAAAAAAGGCATCACGATTTTGATCAATGCCATCCATTGATGTCACCTAATAAGGGTATTTAAGACCCCATGGAACTTAGTCATAAGGCTCTACCCCCCCACCTCAGAGGTCTTCCAAGGCTTGTACGCACAACAACTATGGCAATAAGAGAGTCATGTTTCAACCAAGGGCACCACAACTTACACACTCATACTATTGACGAAGAGCAACTGCCCACAACTTACCCTTTTAACCAATGGATGATACATCCATCATGTAGAAGTTTTTTACACACTTAATATATTATCTAGAAGTTTCTCACACACCCAATATTTCCTCCGGTGCCCACAAAATCACTTTCATGAATCCACCATATTGTAACAAAGTATATTTTAGGATGCACATATATATGGAATGTGTTAGGTATACGGGCTTAGGGTCATTTACATGTAGGATTAGGGCACATGGGTCTTGTGACTATGAAAGCCATGTGCTATTGATATCTTTGGACTATCATTAACTTTACTTTTCATTGTTCTTAGTATTTAATCTCTCAAAGTTTTTCTTAATCCAAGGTTAAGCTAGATATTGCTTTCTTTCATTGGTATGAGAGATGTCGGCTTATATCTTGATGCTTTTATTAGAAGACTAATCATTTTTGGAATACTGTTAACTCAGTTTTCAGAATGCATTTTCTTGATCATGGTTAGTGTTAATCATTTTTAGAATTGATTTTTACTCAAGTTTTAGATTTGCTAATTTCTTGATTTAAGAAGACTAGCAAATGAAGTTCGTGCTAATAATTTTTGAATTTGTATTAATCACTATTTTCAGAATCCTAATCCACTTTACTACTTAAATTTTTAAAGTTCTTGATCTTCTTGATCTTGATTTTTTTAAAATTTTCTTGATTTTTAAAATTAAGATTTACATAAGTTTCAATAACCAGTTTTGAATGATCTCTTGCATTATCTTGCTTAGGGAGCATACAATTAATCCTTAGAGCTTGTATTTCTTCAATAGTGAGACCCAAGGTTACCAAATCTTTGAGTTCTAGAAGGAATATTGCAAGAAGAAGGCTGTTGTGGAAAAATTTAATGTAGTTTCAAGAAAGTGTGTAGAACCTTGGTGTAGTTTCTGTTGGAGCTCTATATATGGCTCACTCTACCTAACTTGGTCTCACCTATATATATGTATCTTGTCCTCAATATGAATCAGTCTTTGGGAGCGTACATGATGTGTCTCTTGTCTCGTCTCTTTCTCTCTACATTTCAACATGGTATCAGAGCATCTATAAGGGAAGCATCTATGTCTTCTTGTTAAATCCATGATTATAATTTCATGTCTTACAAGATTGTTCTTTGATTATGTGTTGTCTACATGATTTTATAGCTTAACTTGTTGTAATTAGAGCTATTTCTTAATCGCGTCCTTAAAACTAAAACCAAAAAAAGTTTGTCAAACGGAGATTGTATTGTGCTGGTGAATCCTATCAAAAAAGTTTGTCAAACGGCGTTGTGAGTCAAAAGTTATGACAGTTCAGGCAAACTGCATCTCTAACAGCAAAACAGGTTCTTTGAATAAGCAAACAGGTTCTTTGTGTGAGCTCACAGGTTTCGTCTCCGTCAAGCGTCTTTGTGAGCACAAAGGTTTTGTCTTCGTCAAGCGTCTTTAGCAAACCGCCAAATCTAGCTTCTTCGTCAAGCGTTTTTAGCAAACCGCCAAATCTAGCTTTTTCGTCAAGCGTCTCTTATTATTTTGCTATTTTTAGCAGAACAACCAATCTAGCTTTTTCATCAAGCGTCTATCAATGAATCTTGCGTCCCACGTCTCGCTATTTTGAGGACTCTTTTCTTATTGACATCTCTTATCTCTTGCGGTCGTCCTTGTCTATGGTGTGCAGATTTTGTGATTTTATCTTATACGTCTTCTCACAGATAGATATGGCTATGACTGTTCTCGTCAATGGTTTTCCTTCTGGCCAACGTTCTATTCCTTCTTTTCAAGGCCAAGGGTTTCCCGGTTGGAAAGCAAAGATATTGTTAATTCTTGAAGGCGATGAGCTTTCAAATGTTGTTATTGGCGATTCTCTATGTCCGTCTCAGCCTACTATTCCAGATTCTGACAACGTTCTTATCATGGAAGGCCCTGTTTTTGATGCATGGCGTCTTGCTTATATGGATTGGCAGAGGCATGATAAAGCAGCTCGTCGGTACATTCTTTCTGCTCTTAGTGATTCTCTCATGCTTGATGTGTATGACTTTCCTACTTCCCATGACATATGGGAGTATCTTATAGCAAATTTTCAGAAAAAGTCTGTTACAGAAACACTTTATTTGAGAGGTTTGCTTTCAAAGTTACAGTATGAAGTTGGTACTGCTATGACGGGGCATATTGATTCTTTCAAATCTATTATTAATCAACTTGCTGCTGCGGGTGATCCTGTTCCATGAAAGCAACTTATTACAATTCTTCTTGATACAATAAAGGATCCGTCTTATGACAACATTGTTACCATTCTTTCTAACAAGGACAGTCTTGATTTTGACCAAACTTGCATATCTTTGATTGAGTATTCTCAACGTCAACAATGACGTAGCATTGGTCATGATGCAGCTATGTTTTCACAACAAGAGGAGCCTGAGTCCCAACAGTTGGAACGGGCCTTTTATGTGCGAAAGCGTTGGACAGGTGAAATTCCTTCTGTATCTCATTTTTGAACCTTTGGATGTATTGCTTATATTCATGTTCCTAAAGAAACACGAGCAAAGCTTGATGCTCCTGGGCTTAAAGTTATTTTTATTGGGTATTCTGACACTTCCAAAGGCTACAAATTCTATGACCCGTCCTCCAAGAAAGTGCTTGTGAATCGTGATGCTATTTTCAATGAACAGCTTATGGGCGGTACATGGTCCATGGATGATTCTGATGATACTAAATCTTTGCTTCAAGCTTTTCCAATCTTGTGTGATGATGAATCTTCTTCTATAGAGCAACTTTCCTCTTCACAACCATTGATTCCGAATGTTGTCATTGATGATGTTGACATTTTTATTGATCTACCTATTGATTTTGAGCATGGTTCTTGTCATGGCCGTGATGAAGATTTTGATGCTGATGTTTTCTCTACTTCTGAAGATCCTACCACGTACAGTGATGCTATATGTTCTCCACAAAAGGATCAATGGCAAGAGGCTATGGAAGCAGAATACGATTCTCTTATCTCTAAAGGTACATGGATACTCACTGAGCTGCCTCCTGGCCGTACTGCCATTAAGTGTAAGTTGGTATATAAGACAAAATTTAAAGCAGATGGATCCTTTGACAAATTCAAGGCACGTTTAGTTGCCAAAGGTTATTCTCAAGTTGCTGGCGTCGATTATCATGAAACCTTTTCACCAGTTGTTCGCATTACTAGTATTCGGGTTTTATTAGCATTTGCTGTTCAATTTGACTTAGAAATTCATCAGATGGACGTGCGCACAGCTTTCTTGAATGGAGATTTGAATGAAGAAATTTACATGGAGCAGCCAGAAGGATTTGTTATTGCAGGTAAGGAAGATCTTGTTGCTCGTCTTCATAGGGCCTTATACGATCTTAAACAAGCTTCACGGGCCTGGTACATCAAGTTTGATCTTTTTCTTACCTCCCATGGCTTTCTCTCTTGCTCTTCTGATCCCAACTTATTTACCAAACATCAAAATGGTAGTTTTGTAATCCTTGCCCTTTATGTGGATGATACAATCCTTGTTTCCAATGATTTGGGATTTTTACACCAAAATAAGCAGTTGTTATCTTCGGCATTTGATATGGTGGATCTTGGAGAGCTTCACTCGTGTCTTGGCATTCAGATTCAAAGGGATCGTAGCAAAGGTATTTTATTACTTCAACAGTCAAAGTTTATTGAAGATACTATTAAGAAGTTTGGTTTGGAATCTACACATTTAGCAACTACTCCTTGTCTTGCGAGTTCCATGAAAAACACTTCTGATGGTGGTGGCCAGCTTGTTACAAATCAACCATATGCTAATTTGGTTGGATGTCTTCAAGTTGTTGGTTTGAACACTCGTCCTGACATTTTGTTTATTGCTAACTATCTCGGGCAACATCTTGCATGTCCTTCTCTTAAGCATTGGTCTTCAGCAAAGCGCGTGTTGAAATACTTGAAAGGCACTGCAGATTATGGTTTGGTTTATCAACGACAATTCACATCCGACTCCATTCCATCTCTTTCTCTTTAATTGCCAGCTCACATTTATCTATGCGATCTACTAGTGGCAATTATTTCTTCATTAATGGTTGTCTTATTTCTTGGACCAGCAAGAAACAACGTTGTGTTGCAGTTTCTACAACCGAATCTGAATATGTTGCGGCATCACTTGCAGCTCGTGAACTCATTTGGCTTCGACAAGTGTTGACAGATATTGGCCATTCTCCTCTTTCTAGTACACCCTTGCGGTGTGATAATCAGAGTGCTATTAGTCTTGCAAAAGACTATGTCCAACATAACAAGTCAAAACATATTGCTGTGCATTATCATTATGTTCGATACGAAGTACGCAAAGGCACTATCATGATTGAACATTGTCCAAGTGACCAGATGATTGCAGATATTCTTACCAAAGGTCTCAATGAGTCACGCTTCATTCTCTTGCACTCAGAGCTTGGAGTTGCCTCGGGCTCACTCTTTCTAGATTAGGCTCTTTACTCTTATGGTAGCTTTGTACATATATCGTTGTAATCTTCTAGACACCATGCACTTTGCACATTTCACAATTGCACACTATGACCTCTTGGTCCTTTTGTATATTTGTACATAGATGCACAATGCACTTTCACATAATTACTTCTGGTTCATATTTTCACATTTGTATAGGGGCTTGGGTTTTTCCCTTGTACTCCCCAAGGGTTTTTTGATCCATAGCTAGAGACCCTTGCTTGAGTGGGGGTGTTGGAGCTCTATATATGGCTTACTCTACCTAACTTGGTCTCACCTATATATATGTATCTTGTCCTCAATATGAATCAGTCTTTAGGAGCGTACATGATGTGTCTCTTGTCTCGTCTCTTTCTCTCTACATTTCAACAGTTTCAAGAATTTGGTGCAAAAATTTTAGATTTATGTGTAAGATTTTGGTGTACAATTTTTAAATTACTCTGCAGATTATTCTCGGCTATTGTGTAGAGATTTTTTGGTTCTTATGCAGAGTACGAGGTGATATGCAGAGTCATGGGAGCATTTTACATTTTTCAAAGGTTGTTGTGCATAATTTCTTTTCAACGATTTTTGTGTGGAACAATGTAGAGTATTGAAGACTATGTAGAAATCAGTTTAATGCAAAGATTGCTGGAAACAATTATAAGCATCAAATCCATATTCTCTTCTTTATCATTCTTCTTATTTTTTATGCAAAGTTTATAAGATCTTTAACAATATTGAGGCACAAAGAAGATCGAACATAGAAGTGTTGGAAGACTTGTGGATCTTGCTCAAATTCAAGCAAAAAGGGATATTTCATGTAGCCTTGGTGCATGTAAAACAAAAGGATTGAATCAGTGCAAGAGTTTCAAGCAATCTTGTGTATTCTTGGTTAGGTTTGATCAATTTTTATGTATTGCAACCTTCCTAACAATATTCTTACAATACCCTTATCCACAAAAAGTCATCTCATGAGTGAGGTCCTCATCAAAAAATTACTCTCTTTAGAATTGGTACATTTAATCTCAATCAATCTTCATTGAGGCATATATGGGCCTCATAAACCACAAATAGGCAAAGAAGCCAATTGTTCTTGTGAGCACAAAAAAGCAAAAGGAGATGATAATCATATAGCCATATTACAACACACCAGACACTAGTTTTGTTATCTCCAACTTGGTGAAGAAGTAGAATGTGGGATAGAGTGCTGAAGACGTAGAGGTCAAACATGCCCTCCATTACTAGTGGTAATCTTCACTGCAGAGATGGAAGTAGCAAATCATAATCGTAATCTCTTCACAAGTCATGATCAGTATTAAAAACACAATGAACAAGAACCCAAAGATGTAGAAGAATTGGTTAGGTCATATTGAGGTGAGGATGAAGAAGAGCTCCAATGGAACACGACCCTAAATAGTAATATGATAGCTGCATGTAACAAGCTTGCTTTGGAATTTATCTCGAATTCTTATTTGTTCTTACTAGATATTCAATAACTATTTTTTAATACCCAAAATAACTTTCAATAAAGACCAATGGTACAGAGATTCCAAACCACAAGAATACCACTACAAACATGGTACCAAAAGGCACTGCTCTAGAGGACTTTTCACCCCAAATCAATGCATTAAGGATAAAGAAGAGAGTGAAGGAAACACGAGTAAATATGAAGGTTGTCTTCAATGTTCTTTCATGAGATAAAAAGGCAAAGCAACTAACATAAAGACCAGCATTGACTATGATACGCTCTACATAACCATCAGGCAACATCGTGAATGTTGAGATATCGAGCTCATCTAGTGAGGCAATGGTGGACACTGATGACCTGCCTGGGGGATAGGCCCCACACTTACACCACTGGCATGGTTGGTTAAATCATGTGTGATATGCAGCCAGTGGGATGACAGGCTGTGTGTGACAGCCATTCTAGAGACTGGCATAGTTATAGTGCCAGCTCATTTAGTTGGGTTCACACTATAGAGAACCCTAGTATGTATTTGGTTGAGTACCTTTTCATATTGTGTATACTCTTATCTTTGTATATGGTGTGTTGAGTGTTGTGTGAAGAAGAAGAAGATTTTCAGCCTCTCACCTTGTGTGTTCTCTTTTAGGGTTTTGTTATTGTGTGTGTGCTTGCAAGAGCTCAAGCTCTCTTCTCCCCTGTATCTTTTCATGGTATCAGAGCTTGGTTCATGCTAAGGGCTAAGCTTCAAGCAAGAGAAGCACAGGAAGCGGTACAAGGGTAAGAGCTTCAACTACTCTTCCCTATTTGTGTTGGCGACTACACCCTTGTCGGGAGCTCTATGGGAGGCACCGACAAACGATCTCTGATTGAGGAGCTTTCTTCATGGGAGTAAAGCTATAGGGCAACTATTTTGTCCTATCAGACTAAATGTTTTGTGTCGAAAACACAATTCGGGCGCGTTAGGACCTCCGTTTTTCAGAAAACAGGCGATTTCGAGCACTACTGCGGGGTAAGTCATCAATTCTATGTGCAGAATTCTGTTTTAAGAACTGCAGGAAGACATATTGGTTGTGCAGACATTGTGTGTGCTGCAAGGAGGTTGACAGTTGCCATTGGGTGTATGTATGCACATTGAGGTCATTGGTTATGACATTTGAGTGTAGTACAGTACCGCTACAGAAAATACAACAGTTTGTGTAGGAGAAACCAGAGTGCTGTTTCTAGTAAATTTGTGTGTTTGGCAAGATGTCAAATGATGGCATAAACCAGATTGTTGCTCAGAAGCTTGACAAGAACAACTTCCATGCTTGGAGGTTCAGGTTGATAAATTTCCTGATGGGAAAGGGTTACTGGACTACATAGAAGGTGAGCATGAAGAGGCACTGGGGATACCGGAGATCAATCTAACTGCTTGCAGATGTAAAAGAGTTCAAGGATTGGAACCAAGGAGCCATAAAAGTTATGTATTGGCTCTCTATCAGTATACACGACACCATGATTGGGCACATACGGGATGGTAAGTCCCCCAAGGAGGCGTGGGACACCTTAGTAAAACTCTATAAAATGAATACCAAGGCACGAAAGATACAGTTGAAGAATGAACTTCATACTATGGAGAAAAAGAATATGTCTATGAATGACTGTGCATTGAAGATCAAGGGTATTGTGGAATCCCTTGCATCTATTAGTGTTTCAGTAGATGATGATGATAAGGTGGAAGTCTGTCTACATGGTCTCGGGCCACAATACAAGGCGTTCAAGACGTCGGGAAAACATTTTCAATTTCACAGATTTGGTGTCTATGTTGATTATAGAAGAGAAGAGCTTGGGTGAAGACCGACAGTCTTCACAAAACAAAAACAGTTCAGAGCAACAAGCCTTCTACACAAGTTCAGGAAGAGGACGAGGTAGAGGAGGCCATGGACGCGGCCAAGGAGATGGATGATTAGGTAATCAGAATTATGGCTAGCAACAACAACAACAGTCCCAGAATTCACAACAACAACAACACGCAGGTGGAAGAGGCCAATTCAGAGAGGCAGGGGGAGTCAAAGAGGTCGTGGAAATTGGCAAAGGTAGTATAATGATACACGTGGATGCTTTTATTGTGGTAAGCGTGGACATGTGCAGGCAGATTGGTATAAGAAGCAGGCTGACATGCAAAATGGAAAATTGCAGCAAAACAACTATGCATCCTCGAGCAGAAACAATGAGGATAATGAAAGGTTGTTTGTTATGCAGCATGTCGTTAATGCCATGTCAGAAAATGTTGAAGCAGCACATAAAGATGATGTATGGTACGTTGATTCAGGTGCTTCGAACCACATGACAAGTCATGGGGAGTGGTTCAAGGAGATGAAAAACCTTGAAAGACCAGGTTTTGTGGAAACAGAGGATGACAATGCTCATTCAATTGCCCATGTTGGAGATGTGCCATTGTCTATGCAGGAAAGCAAAGTGAAGTACCTTGCAGATGTACTTCATGTTCCAAACATAACAAAGAATCTGGTTTCAGTTGGCCATATGATTGAGCAGGGTTTGTAAGTTCGGTTTAACCCTGATGGTTGTTATGTTGAAGACTTTAAAGACAAGTGCAGGTTGGTTGCAAAAGGCAACAGAGTGGATAGAATGTTTACATTGAATGTAAACATGCCTGAAGTGAGTGCTGCAATGTTTGCAAATGGTTCAGGAATTGTTACAGACACAGACATTTGGCATAAAAGAATTGGACATGTGAATGTGCAGAGAATGAAGTCTATGCAGACTAAAGAAATTGTGACAGAGCTGCCAAAGTTTAAAGTTGAAGGTATGTAGAAAATATGTGAAGCATGTCAATGTGGAAAGCAAACAAAGCATGTATTTCCACATGACAAAAATGTGAGTAGAAATGCACTAGATGTTGTGCATTCAGATGTATGGGGTCCTACGAAGACCATGTCTATGGAAGGCTGCAGGTACTATGTGACATTTATTGATGTGACCACACAAGGAAAGTGTGGGTATACTTCATGAAAGAGAAGGGTGAGGTGTTCACTCATTTTTTAGAATTTCAAAGTTATGGTTGAAAAGCAAACAGGGAAACATGTAAAGTGCCTAAGGTCAGATGGAGGGGGAGAGTACTTTTCCAATGCGTTCTTTGAATTTTTGAAGAAGAATGGTATTCAGAGACAGTTTAAATGCAGATACACTCCATAGCAAAATGGAGTTGCTGAGTGGAAAAATAAGCACATTGCTGAGATTACGCGAGCATTGATGGGAGAGAAGAATATGCCGCATAGCTATTGGGCTGAGGTTGTTTCTACAGCAGTTTACATCATGAACAGGAGAGAAGAATATGCTGAGATTGCGCGAGCATTGATGGGAGAGAAGAATATGCCGCATAGCTATTGGACTGAGGCTCCAACTGCAGCCATACATGATGTAACTCCAGAGGAGAGGTTTACTGGTAGAAAACCTGATTTGTCTCATCTCAAAGTCTTTGGATGCATTGCATATGTGCATGTGCCAGATAAGCTGAGAACTAAGCTGGATCCAAAAGCTAAAAAATGTATGTTTATTGGGTATTCCCTTGAGCAAAAGGGATAGAGGTGTTATAACCCTGCTACACATGAGTTGAGGGTAAGCAGGGATGTTTTTTATGAGATGAGCAGCTGGTATGCTGCTAGAAAAGAAGTTGTTGTTGTTTGGGACTGATGTAAGTGGAAATGTGGTTGCATAGAATGCAAGTCAGCAATCACAGTCTTTGAGTGGACCAGGAGAGTCCTCATCTAGTGGTTCAGTTGATAGACCATGGAGTGGCAGGCTGCATCATAATACCAGTCCTGCAAATGTGATTAGTACATCACATAAAGGCAAAGAGAAAGTGATTGAGCACCTTAGTATGCCTGACATTTCTGCAAGGCATTCTCATGTTAATGGAGAGTCTAGTGGCTCAGAGATGAGCCTTGATGAGGATCTTGGGATACCAGCTATGAGAACACCTGGTGTAAAGAAGGCTATGGAAGCCATGAATGCAAAGCTGCGAAGATCTGGGAGAGTGAAGAATCCTCTACAAAGGTTTACCTATGATGGTTATGTGGCACATCACTATGCATACATGGCAAAAGTTGTACAGGTTGTAGAGCCTACATGCATTGATGAGGCTATTGGAAATGTGTGTTGGGAGAAAGCTATGGATGAGGAGATGGATGCACTATATGGAAATGAGACTTGGGATTTAGTGCAATTGCCTGAAGGCAAGAAAGCCATTAGATGCAAGTGGGTGTACAAAGTAAAACATAACAGTGATGGAAGCATAAGTAGGTACAAGACTAGATTGGTAGCCAAAGGATATGCACAGACATATGGCATTGATTATGAGGAAACTTTCAGCCCCGTTGCCAAGATGGCAATAGTGAGAGTTGTGATAGCAGTGAGAGAGAGGACTATGCATATGGATTTATAGAGCTTTTCATTTGATTTAGATATCTACTTAGATCCATTGTTATTTAAGAAGCCCCTGTATCATAGAAAGAGTAGAGAAACTAACCAAGTTCATAAGGGATGTGCCCAACTGCACTCAGGAGCATAAAACAGCTAAAATCAAGAAGCTAATCTTCCATAATATAGCTCACAATTGTAGGGGAAAGGTGTGTCACTCACCTCATGAACGCATGTGCTCTCGGATTCTCATAGGAGATGATGTTGCCGTGCAGCCACACTCCAGAGCTCCACTCCAACACTACCTCATGACACTCCAATCGAAGATCGACCCTCCTCTCACTCAATCTCTCTCTCTCACATGCACTCACACATATACAATGAGCAGATAGTAGTTGTAATTGAATTAGACAAGCAAGTAAGACACACAAGAGAGTACAGAAGAAGATCACTCTATTAGTTGCATAAGAGAATGAATGGTGAGAATACAATATAACCCTTATCTTGGCCCCTAGCCTTCACACCTTGGGTGGCATTACTTAAAATATAGGTCCATGGCTATCTAGCACTACCTAGGCTTATGCAAATACTTAATCTAACCATGCAATCTCCTAATTAATCTCGTTGCGTGCCTTTAGTAGAGAAGCGACGACGATCACACATGTAAAATATATAATGTTAGCATTTTTAATGTCAACGGCCAAATGAAGTGACGGTTGTGAATGGATGGTTGGACACTAGAGAGGTGTCTAATGAGGGTTAACATGGCCCCCTTCCTAATGGATGGTTGGACACTAGAGAGGTGTCTAATGAGGGTTAACATGCCCCCCTTCCTAATGCAAATTTGATCCTTGAAATATGTCAATGAATATTCCTCAAGCTGTTCTGGTTGTATGTCGGCATTGCAAATGTCGAAGGTCTTGGCAGGTCTACAAGGCAACATGGTACAACGAGTAAGGTGTTCTTGTGGAAACATCAAGGATAATGCAAACATCAATCAAGGAATGATGAAAGAGTTTTTTGACTAGTGAAAGTTTCTAGTTAAGATAAGGGTAATATTAAGGCTGGTCTAAATTTGATCTAAACTAAGATGGAATAAAAAGCATGCCTCCGATTATGACCTTAGACTTGACGCACTATCACTTTGGTGAAACCATCTCTAGCTATTATCTAGTCTCATAAAATAAACTACTTAGTGATTATTATAAGCATTTGTTTTGATTCCAAAAATATAAAAGTAGGTCACCACCCTGCAGAGACGTACTAAGCCATGGCGCCGAGAGACCTCATAAAAGAGTATCTAAGACCGCTAAGTAGCTCTAGAGTGATGACTATTTTTTTAAAGCCCTTTATTAATAGGTTTTGAGTCATAAGGTCCCATCCCATGGAGATTAAGGCTACGGTCCCAAGGCTCCATCACTATGAGCTAAAAGTCCTACCTAGATCGCACATGGTGGCAATGGTTATCTTCTTGTGTAGTTTTTCTTTATTTTTTTTAAATAAACTAGTTTCACTTTCACAATTCACCTATAAGTCTCTATTCTAACTAAAGAGGGAACACTAAGAAAGGTGGGGTACTTGGCAAACTCTAAGGTTGATGTCAGGGAGGATTGAACTAGGACCAAAGCGTAAATGGTTATCCACGTAATAACTAGAAAATTGATAGACCAATTACATAACGATGCAAGCAAGTACTCAAGAAAACACTAAATGGAGAATCATAAAAAGATTGAAGCAATAACAAAAGATGAGGATGGGTTAGAATACACCTAGGTAATGAGGAAAATCTTGCCAATAATAAGGTTGCACGTCCATTGCATGTTGTAAATCTAGAGCTAGTCTACATGATTGCACCTCAATAACCTATCAATCAAACTCATCTAGCAAGCTCATCGTTAGATAACCATAGTACATAAGCATGCTCTGATTCTTCATCACTAGGTTGATTTTCCTCCTCACTTGGGTGTGCTTCATATAAATATGTGTCCTCTGGTATACTAGGCAATGGTCTGCGTGCATCCTCACTGTGTTATAGCATGGGTACTATAGGTAAGTGAGCTAAGTTGCTACCATGAGCTAAGCTGTCTAGGAAATTAATCACCCACCAGAAGGGACAAGAAAGTGAAAACATTACTGCCATAAATGACGATGTAAGTCCATAAGTTCTTACCCTCCTTCCTTCGTCTTCATGTTGTTCCTGTGTAGTTCTATCTTGATAGGGTCCTCTCAATAGGTAACGTACACGCACGTGATCATGTCGTTGTGGTGTCTCCCCTACCATGGACTGCGATAGTCATGTACCTAATTGCCTAAAATAAGTTCTACAGTGCCAACATAAGTAGGATGCTACATACAACATGCGATGCCTACAAGTAATACATGGTGCAAGGGGATGGAGCCTTAGGTAGAACAGGTCTACAAACGTAGCTCCACAACAACTCTCCCCTAGTGGTGCATAAAAATAGCGTGAGTGGGTCTGGAAAGGAAGAATACTTAGCTACCCTCCATAGTACCATGCTTGTAATCCAGGTCCAAGATAGGGTCACTCGTGTTGGTCCACGAAAAGTCCATGCTCACAGCCTGTAACATAGAGTCGTACTTCATTCTTTTGTTTTGACATGTGCTCTTTCTCGTTATCTTTTTTTTAAAAAAAATTGTTAGTCGAATATTTAGTATGTGTATAGGTACTATATTGTTGTACATATTGATACAAACTATATTATCATGGGGTAGCTTTTTCCAAGAGGCTCCCTCTTGATATGGACATGAACTTTGTTGGGAAGCAAAATGTGGGGGGTAAAAGTAATGATATTAGCATAGGTCCCCCCTTCTTGCTTTCTATCATACCTTGACCTCTTAAAGGGTATTGTAGATTTTTTGTAACCATCCCTTCAAGTTTCCATCAACTTGCTTTCAATGGATCTTGGTTTCCATTTATTGCCTGTGTGAGAAAGGGAGAAGGGAAGAGAAAAGAGAACATCTCAAAAAACAACCTTTGAAAATGAGAATTTAGTGGAATCTATTATCCTGCCACACAACAGCCTCCCTCCCTCAACTTTTTTCCCTAGTTTACTTTTAATACCCACCACGTGGGGCCCAAATTCATCCTGCTCGCATCCCAGTTTACTTTGCTCATCCGCCTGCCCCCCGGCCGATCGAACGGCGTTGATCCATTGATTTGATGGCCAGACCTCCCCCACCATTGATCCCTCTTAAAGATCTCATGGGACATAGTCCTTGAGGGTCATGTAGTAACTACTAACACCACATTTCTCAAGGAGCATCTAGGTATCTCGAGGGTTTACCATTGTCTTGCATTGAATCGGGTTTCACCTCAAAGGAAGCGCTTCAGATCTGGAAGCCGAGAGCGGGCTACCTCAAAGTAAGCGCTATCTAGAAGCCGAGAGCGGGCTTACACCGCCCTTAAAGCTAGCCATAAGGAAAGAACAAGGTACTCTCTCGGCTCTCTCTCGTCTCTTCTCTCACACTCACACAGACGCAATGGCCACGCAAACTCGACCCAAGAGGACGTATAGGGGAGTTCGACAGAGGGACTGGGGCTCTTGGGTTTCGGAGATTCGTCACTTGTAATAATCTATCTGAGTGTTTATGGTTTGGTGCAGCACTATTCGCAAGAGGTTGGTTCTGATGTCTTTGTGTGTAGGAAGACAAGGGTGTGGCTGGGCACATTCCAGAGCGCTCGGGAAGCTGCCAAGGCCTACGATGAGGCAGCCCGTTTGATAAAGGGGCCAGATGCCAACACCAACTTCCCATCATCGTCGTGCAGTGCATCCTTGCTCTCTCCATCAGTGAGATCAAAACTGCAGCGACGTTGCCACTGCACGGGGCAAGTAAATACAACGGGTTAGCAAGGGTATCATCAAAGCTGGTCAATGCAGCTGCAGGAGGTGGAGCCTCTGAAAGCACCACCCTTCTTGAGTCTTTGTCTTATGCAAGGGCTCCAACTGCCGGCGTGACAAAGCAGGGCCGCCAGCAATCATTGGTTTGCCTTCGGCTCGATGACTCTCAGCACCAGCTGGGTGTTACGTGGCAGGCCAGCAGGGACTCTAAACCTGAGTGGGTCACCATCCTCGACCACGTCCAACCTGCGCGCCACGTCAACTCTCTTCTAGAGCAAGTTTCCACGTCTGATATCCACAACCAAGAGGTGATAACCTCTTGTGCTCCACTTTCTCAAGAGCCTCTTCAAGCTGATGAGCTACCCATCTCCAACTGCTCTGCCACTGCCCCAGCAGCTAACACCATAAGCTACTCTACTGAACTGGATGCTCATCCCCCGGACTATAGTGCAGTATGCCGTTCTAGCCCTCTCCTGCAATAGCTTTGTCTGCAGCCTCTGGGTATTTCGCACGAGATGACCTGGACGCGGCCGTTTCATATAATGACGGTGCTGCCTTCCTTAACGGTATCTGCGACCAGTTGCACACGTATCCGCTCTACTCCCCCACCTCCGAGGTCTGCCAAGGCTTGTACGCGCAACAGCTATGGCAATAAGGGAGTCGTGTTTCAACCAAGGGCCACAACTTACCCACTCACACTATTGACCAAGAACAACTTACCCACCCACTCACACTATTGACCAAGGACAACTGCCCACAACTTTAACTAATGGATGATACATCCATCATCTAGAAGTTTTTCACACCCCCAATATATCATCTAAAGGTTTCTTACACACCTTCCTCATGTGCCTACAAAATCATTTTCATGAATCCACCATACAGTAACAAGTATATTTTAGGATGCACATGTAAATGGGATGGGTTAGGTGCATGGACTTAGGGTCATGCACATGTAGGATTAGGGCAGATGGGCCTTGTGACTATAAAAGGCATGTGTTCTAGGACTATTATAGCTTTTAAATGATATCTTTGGACTATCATTACACTTTACTTTTTGTTGTTCTTAGTGTTAATCTCTCGAGCTTTTGTTAATCCAAGTTCATTAGGTTATTCCAAGGCTAAGCTAGATGTTACTTTCTTTTATTGGTATCAGAGTTGTTGGCTTGGATCTTGATGCTTTGATTAGGAGAATAATCATTTTTGGATTATTGTGAACTCAATTTTTAGAATGCATTTTATTGATCATGATTAGTGTTAATCATTCAGAATTGATTTTTACACAATTTTCAGATTTGTTATTTTCTTGATTTAAGAAGATTAGTAATGAAATTTATTTTAATCATTATTGAACTTGTATAATTAATCATTATTTTCAAAACCATACTCCATTTTACTCTTTGATTTCTTAAAGTTCTTGATCTTGATTTTTTGAAATTTTCTTGATTTTCAAAATTCAGGTTTACATAAGTTTTAGCAATCATTTTTGAGTGATCTGTTACATTATCTTGCTTAGGGAGCATACTTTTTAAGAGATTAATCCTTAGAGCCTGTATTTTTTCAAGAGTGAAACCCTAGATTGCCAAACTTTGAGTTTTTAAAGGTATATTGCAAGAAGAATGTTGTGCAAAAAATGCAAGAAAAAGGCTGTTATGCAAAAATTTGATGGAGTTTCAAGAAAGTGTACAAAATCTTTTTGTAGTTTCAAGAAGTTTGCAAAATTTCAGATTGTTGTGCAAGATTTGGTGCATAAATTTTAGATTGATGTGCAAGATTTGGTATAAAAAATTTTCAGATTACTCTGGAGAGTCTTCAAGGTTACTCTGCAGAGATTTTTGGTTCTTGTGCAGAGTGTTGGTTGATATACAGAGTCATGGGAGCAGTTTACACTTTTCAAAGGTTGTTGTGCACAATTTCTTTTCAAAGATTTTTGTGTGGAACAATGTAGAGTATTGAAGACTATGCACAAATCAATTCAATGCAAAGATTTATGTGCAGATTGCTAGAAACAGTTTGCTATATCAATCTTCTTAATTTTTATGCAACTTTAGTTTAAAATATCTTTTTCAAGATTAAGGCACAGAGAAGACATAACATAGAAGTGTTGCAAGATTTGTGAATCTTGCTATAATTCAAGTGAAAAGGGATATTTACATGTAACCTTGGTGGATGCAAAGCAAAAGGATTGAATTAGTGCATGAGTTTCATGCAATGTTGATCTATGCAATACAATCTTGTGTATTCTTGGTTAAGTTTGATCAAATTTTATGTATTACAATCTTCCCAATAATCTTTTTACAAGCTCCTTGTCCACAAAAACTCATGAAGAGTGAGTTCCTCATTAAAATTTTCCCTATTCTTAATTGGTACATACAAACTCAACTGATCTTCAGTGAGGCATATATGCTCCTCACACAAACCAAAAATAAGCATAGAAGCCAATTGTGCTGAGCACAAAAAAGTAGTAGGAGATGATAACCATGTAGCCAAAATACAACACACCAGACACCAGCTTTATTATCTCCATCTTGGTGAAGAAGTAGAATGCGGCATAAAGCAATAGATAGAGTGAAGAACCAGAGGTCAAACATGCCCTCCACCACCACTGGTAATCTTCACTACTTTTTTATTCTTATCAGCACAAAAAAGTAGCAAGACATGATAACCATGTAGCCAAAATACAACACACCAGACACTAGTTTTGTTATCTCCAGCTTGGTGAAGAAGTAGAATGCGGCATAAAGCAAGAGATAGAGTGCTCAAGACCTAGAGGTCAAACATGCCCTCCACCACCTGTGGTAATCTTCACTATAGAGTTGGAAGTAGTAGAGCACAATTGTGATCTCTACACAAGTCACGATCAGAATTAAAAATATGATCAACAAGATTAACCCAAAGATGTAGTAGAACTAGTTAAGCTATATGGAGGTGAGTATGAAGAAGATCTAGATGAATACGGACCTTAATGGTAATATGTTGGCTTCATATACCAAGCTCTAGCATTTGTCTTGGAATCTTATTTGTTCTTATTCAATCTTCAATAGTTGGTTTTTTATACCCAAAATAGCTTCCAATAAAGACAAGGGTACATAGATTCCAAATCACAAGAATACCAATGCAAGCATGGTACCAAAAGGCATTCTCTAGAGGACTTTTCACCCCAAATCAACGCATTGAGACAGTGAAGGGAGCACAAAGAAATAAGAAGGTTGTCTTCAATGTTCTTTCATGAGACAAAAAGGCAAAGCAACTAACAGTAAGACAAACATTAACTGTGATACACTCTACAAAAACATCAGGCAACGTCTTGAAGTCATCTACTAGTGTGTCTCAGCAACATTGACTATGATATGGTCTACAATACCGTCAAGCAAGGTCATGATGTTGTTTACCAACGTGTCGCAGCAATGTCAAGACCACTGTCGATTGTGACACGCTCCTTTGCAACCACCATAGCTATAAATCTTGAGAGAGAAATGCATCCACTCCCTCAAGGTATATGCAACACCAAAGTAGCAAGTGCATACGATAGGCATTCAAGCTCCAATTCAGACTGCAACGCAGTGTAGAGCATTGTTTTTGCATTTCTAGATGCGCACAACAACCGTTTCATGTTGGTGAGTATCAGAGCAATGCTTCATTGCATCATCTATTTACATAGAGCATAGCATGATCTCAGCACGAGAGTAATTCTTCATTGCGTCGTCTAGCTATAGAGAGCATAGTCGGATCTCAACAGAACTATTTGTTCAAAAATATATATAACAAAAAAAAGACAATAGCTTCATCTCACTCTAAGGCTTAACTTCATCATTTTTCACACATTGTAGCCCAATGGAGGTTCCAAGATAGCTCCACAAACATTTCGTATGCTTCAAGCATAGTAGGGAGGAGCTCTGAGCCCCATTAGAGCACGTTGTTGAGTAGCTAAAGGAGAAAGGAAGCTAAAAAAGAAGAAGAAGAGAGAGGTACCAATGGGAGGGAAAAAGTGAGTGGAACCTTTAGCTTTAGGGTTTACACACCTTGTTTAGACCATTCACACCTACACCTTCCCATTTCACATTGGTCTTCCATTCCACACACTAAAGTTTTGACCCCTTTTACGCTTTCTTTATCCCTCATACTTTTTTAATCTTTTCACACCCGTTCCATATCCTTTCAACCATCCATTCCATACTCCATTGCTCACATGACATTTTCCCCACTTCTAATTGGGCACCTGACTATTTTGCACCTTGTGGTGTTTGTTCATAAGCTTTGAGTTTGTAGGGTTGCTCCCACGTTTGAGGTTCTTATACATGTTTGTATACTTTTGGGAGTTTGAGGACTCTTTCACATTGTTCATATGTTATGTTTGGGTAATTCACATACATTGTGAGTGTTATTCCCACACTTTGAGGTTCCTTGGTGATTGTTCACATACTTTAGCACATTGTGGACTTGTTTCGTCTACTCTCCACTAAGGAGGGATTGGAAAGAACCTTTCAGTGTGTTTGCAAGCCTGAAAAGTTCTTAATATTGGAGATGGCTACTATGATGACATACCAGTGTTTCATGGCCATGCTAGTGAAGATCCAGAGCAGTTCTTGGTAGGGATGGAGCTTACAACCTTCACCTTTGGTAAGGAGAGGGATGACAACAAGCTGACTTTGCTGACCATGTTGTTGAAAGGAAATCCTAAAAGGTGGTTGTAGACATGGACACCTCAGCCAAATGAGGGTCAGACTTATGAGGATATCAAGGTGGCTTTGGTGCAATATTACGAGCAGAGTGAATCCCTAGATGCTTTATAGAAGGAGATTCAAAATTTAAAGCATAATTTGTTTGATGTTTTTGAAAGGTTTATAGATCATTTTCAAGATTTGTGGGAAAGATGGGACAATTCTTTGAGAACAGAGCACTCGCCTATCCTTCTGCAACATCTTCATGTGGATATAAAGGAGAAGGTGGAATTGAAGAGGCCAATGACTTTTAAAGAAAATTTATGGATTGCTAGGGAGAAAGAGTGGAAGATATAGTGAATGGCTCATTAGTAAAGAGAGGTTTAGGTTGAAAGAAGATTAGTCATGCCTAGGGAGAGAGGAGCAGAGGAGGGAAGAGTTGCTTGAGTAGTCCTAGTGGTGGTGGTCACAGACTAGCTTATGTAAGGAATCACTCATTCGACTCAGAAGATCGAGAATCTAAACTTGAATCTCATCAAAGGGGGTAGAAATGCTCCTAGGGTAGGAGACAGAGATGGTTTAAGAGGTAGGGGAAGTGAAGGACCCAATATGAATGTTGAGTGCTTTAGCTATATGGTGAGGGGTCATATTTCTCCTCAGTATCCTTATCCCAGGAGAATGGGAGGTGACATTTACCCTTTGCCACCTAGGAGAGAAGATAAATATGATGTCAAGAGAAGGGAGGAAATGCCAAACCATCAGATGCCACCTAGGAGAGAAGACAAACATGATGTCAGGAGAAGGGAGGAAATGCCAAACCAGACAGTCTCAACATCCCTGAAACATGGGGCTCAAAGAAAAAAGAAGAAAACATAGAGAACGTTCAGGGGTCCTCCACCACACTGATAGACCTTAGAAATAGCTCTTCATAGCAACATCTTTATCCACGGCTAAAAACTTCATAGAAATTAGCATTTAGCTGACACTCAATAGCTACAGCTAAGGAATTATAGTCTGAACCAAGTATCTATTAAAGGTGTTGCACCACAGAGAACTTACGGACACACCTCTTAGCTGATCCTCTAGACTTCAACACTCCCTCTCCTCTGATCCAATCAATTCCCCTTACATTGTGTTGTTCTCTTGTGTGAAATCTTAAAAATTTTTCAAAGTACTCCGCTTTCAACCTTCAACAAACTAAACAAAATTGTCCTGCAGGAGACACACTCCATTGCAGTCTCTCACCCCTCTTGTGGTCTCTCTAGCCACCGCTCTTGTCTATGTCCAAAAAAACGTTTCTTTTCCCCTCTTGAACCACACCGCCATCCTTGATTCTTCTAGCAAGTATCACCGCCCGGCTTCCTTGGCTTTCCCATATGCTTTCTTTTTTCATTCTCTCACTTGGTTGCCATGCACTATTTTCTCCACTATGGATCCTCTACACCCTATCTTATACAAATTACATCTACCTATACATTGTGTTTCGATTGGGCTCTAGATTTTCCTCACAATGTGACAATCCTTGACCCTTGCACTACCATGACATCAATATCAAGGATCCCTAATGTGTACCTTTCTATTTGATCTTGGAGGGTACACGAATAGCTGCACCATCAAGGGTGGTTCGTTAGCCTGTCCATTCACACTAGATTGGCACATGACCACTATCTTGGATTCAGAGTGCCTTGGATTTAGATTCATCCATACAAGAGTCCATTGACCTTTCCATTCCATCCGGGTACTGTTGGAGATTACCTTTTGACAGTGGGGTGGAATTACTTCATTTTTGACCTAGGTGGCCATACGACCTATCCTTTCAACTCGGGTGGCACGAGATCTATGTCATTGATCGTATGACCCTTAGGCGTTCCATTCGATTCAAGAGACCTCTACACCATTATTTATTGTAATAAATACTTGTGTATGTCCTTGATCATGCGACTCTTAGGCTATCCATTCCATTCAGGAGGCATCTACATCGTTATTTATTGTAATAAATTTGGAGAGTGAGCTGGAGTTCTAGTTGCTAGAGAATGAAATGGAAGGCAATATTGGAGACTGAAATGCCTACATGTCAAGTCTTTCTATGGAGAGTGTGCATGGGAGCCTTACCTAAAGGGTCAAAGTTGGTACACCAGAGGAATTTTTACTAGTGGATGTTGTCCTAGAGGATGCACCACTGAGGCTATGGTTGAAGCCTAAATTCTTCTTGGTTATCAGATATCTTGGGAGAAATCCTCTTTTGTGTTTGAGGATGATAGATGGGATTTGATTTGTAACTTGCCTAATAGAGCTTGAGAGATAAATTAGATGTTGTAAGTCTGATATGATGTAATGCTTTTTGATATATATATAAATGTATATATATATATTGGTCCCAAAAAAAATAAGTCCTCATTTTATCACATTTTGCAAGGAGCATTTTTAAAGACATTCTAAGGTTTTCACTTAGGTAGTAACACCACATTTATCAAGGAGCATCTAGGTATCTTGAGGGTTTACCATTGTCCGGATCTAGTAGCCAAGAGTGGGATTGCATGGGTGCGTACACCGTAAGTGCAGTGCATCCTTGCTCTTTCCATTAGTAAGAGCAACACTGCAGCAATGTTGCAACTGCACAGCTATCCTAGAAGGGGCAAGTAAATACAAGGGGTCCTTAGCACTAGCAAAGGTATCATCGAAGCTCGTGAACGTAGTAGGAGGAAGAGCCCTTCTTAAGTCTTTTTCTTATGCAATGGCAACTGCCTACAACTTACCCTTTTGACTATTGGATGATACATCCATCATCTAGAAGTTTTTCACACACCCAATACATCATCTAGAAGTTTCTCACACACCCAATATTTCCTCCGGTGCCCATAAAATCACTTTCATGAATCCACCATATTGTAACAAAGTACAGTTTAGGATGCACATGTATATGGGATGGGTTAGGTGTATGGGCTTAGGTTCCCTTTGCACACTTTTAAAGAAATCAAGTCCATATCTTACATCTATCAATTGTGTGGCACAAACCCATTTATGTGCTAGAGATGCAACAAAGTATAGTGATTATAATCATAAAATTGATGCAACTTTGAATGACATTGGCTCATTATTTAAAAAAAATCCCACTCGTATTGCTAAATTAGTTAAATTGGAAGAAGAGTTTGATTGGCCTACATTACATATGAAGGGTATTCATAAAGTTCGTTGGCTAAGTCGGCATAGGGTGATGTGTACTATAATTGAGGTTTTGGAGCCTTTGCTAGAATTTCTCAAGGTTGAGAATTTTGCTCTTTTTCAGAGAGTATGCACATTTGAGTTCATATATAGTTTGCACTTTCTTTGCGACTTTCTAAAGCATGTTACACACTTGAGTCTTGCTGTTCAAAATGGTTTTGTTGATGTCACGGTAATTTCTAGTTTGGTAAGTACAATAATTGGTGCTATGGAACTCAAATTTAGTGTGGATACTTTGACTGACATGAATGCATGGTAGTATGATAACAAGGGTTTTCCTTTGATCCTCGAGTATGGATCAAACAATGGTCAACTTGCGGCACGTAAAGCATCCATCAAAGGTGATCATTTCATAGAGGAGTTAAAATTGAGAGGTGTGCCATAGGTTCTGACCTTGTAATTGCAATAGGGTTTCAAAAAGAGTATTGCACATTGCTAATAGATTCCTTAAAGCAAAGATTTGTAGACAATGTGGTCTTGGCCAACTTGTTTATGTCCATCTTCATTCCTAAGTGGGAAGCTTTTGAAAGTATATGGGGTTGATGAAATGAATGTCTTGGTTGACTTTTATGCATGGCCAAAAGAGACAGTCAGTGGAGAAATGCATTTAAACCTTGTGGATGAGAGATGCATAAAAAAGAAATTTCAAGTGTTTAAAGTGCAAGCAGATTTGGATTGGAAAAAACTCCCTTTGCATGAAACTTGGACATGCATAGGTTGGAATACTTTTCTTAATGAAAAATATGCAAACTTATTGTTCCTGAGTCAAATCGCCATGATCCAATGTGCTGTAGTACGACAATTTGTGAAAGGGGTTTTTCTACACAAAGTAACATCAAAATACGTTGAAGAAAAAAACTTTAGATGAGAAGTTTGGAATCATTGTTCCATATATCAATTGAAGGTCCAAATGTGGAATATTTTGATGTTGTTCAAGCTATGGAGGCATAGACGGATGCCTCCATACAAAGTTTTTGAATGTTTATTTTTTGAAATGCAAAGCGATGTTAGATATTTAAAAATAAGTTTTAAAAATGGTTGATACTCAAATGACATTTTTTTTTAGTGTGAGATTTTGAAAAAGAGGTTTTGAATTATTTATCTAATTGAAAACCATAGCATAGTTAAAACCAAAGGTTTTTGTATTGGTTGTAAAAAATGTTTTTCGTGAACAGTGTTCCATGTTCCAGTAACACCACATTTATTAAGAAGGGGGGTTTACCATCGTCCGGATTGGAAATTGCATTGAATCGGAGCTTTATTGTTTCAGTAAGGGCGGAGGCAGCCGAGAGCATGCGCGCGTACACGGCCCTTAAAGCTAGACACCATAAGAAAAGAACAAGGTACTACTCCTGAGGGGCTCTCTCTCTCGTCTCTTCTCTCACACTCACACAGACGCCAACTCCACCCAAGAGGGCGTATAGAGGAGTTCGACAGAGGGCTCTTGGGTTTGGTGCAGAGTTTATGATGTCTTTCATGTGTGTGTGTGTACTACTACTTTGTGCGCAGGAAGACAAGGGTGTGGCTGAGCACATTCCAGAGCCTGCCAAGGCCTACGATGAGGGAGCCCGCTTGATGAAAGGGCCACATGCCAACACCAACTTCCCTTTACTTTCCTCTTCCAGCTACAGTGCAGCGCAGTGCATCATCGTGCAATGCATCCTCCATCAGTAACACCAAAACTGCAGTGACGTTGCAGCTGCACGACTATCCTAGATGACAAGGGCCTTCCTCAGAACTAGCAAAGGTATCATCAAAGCTGGTGAATGCAGCTTCTTAAGTCTTTGTCTTATGCAAGGGCAACTGCCCACAACTCACCCTTTTAACTAATGGATGATACATCCATCATCTAGAAGTTTTTCACACACCCAATATATCATCTAGAAGTTTCTCACACACCTGATAATGCAAAGATTTATGTGCAGATTGATGGAAACAGTTGTAAGCATCAAATCCCTACTCTCTCCTCTATCAATCTTCTTAATTTTTATGCAAAACTTATAAGATCTTTATCAAGATAAAGGCACATAGAAGAGAGAACATAGAAGTGATGCAAGATTTGTGAATCTTGTTAAAATTCAAGAAAAAAGGGATATTTACATGTAACCTTGGTTCATGCAAAGCAAAAGGATTGAATCATTTTGCAAGAGTTTCATGCAATATTGATGTATGCAATGCAATCTTGTGTATTCTTGGTATTTGATCAAATTTTATGTATTCCAGCCTCCCAATAATATTTTTACAATCCCCTTGTTCACAAAAAGTCATGAGGAATGAGTTTCTCATGAAAAACTTTCCCTCTTCAGAATTGCTACATTCAATCTTAATCGATCTTCACTAAGGCATATATAGTTCTCATCACAAACTAGAAATAGGCAGAGAAGCCAATTGTGCTTATCAGCACAAAGAAGCAGTAGGAGATGATAACCATGTAGCCAAAATACAGCACACCAGACACTAGTTTTGTAATCTCAAGCTTGGTGAAGAAGTAGAATGTGGCATATAGCAATAGATAGAGTGTTGGGCAAGTTACAGATCATCCAAGCCATCTCTTCCTCTTTGAACATAAATATATAGTTGTTAGGGAGGAATTCCACTCTTTCCACCCAAAGACCTTGACTTTCCCAATTGTCACTGATCCATCTTTTGAGAATCACAACTAGGGGGTGAGGGCTAAAGAAGCAAACCCCAATGAGTGTCCTTGCTTACATCACAACCTAATCTTAAACCAAATGAAGTATTCAGGAGATGAAAAAAGATGTACCTTTGTTGGTTCAGTCACCGGCTCTTATGCGATCTTCCTTCTCCTTCTTCATCACTTGTAGATCTCTGGGTAGCTTGAAGCTTGATGGGAGCAAACTAAATACCGTTTGTAGTTGACGGATTTCCTTCTCTAAAAGGGATGACAACTCAGCCCCAATCATCCTCAAGAAGTACCATGTGATGGGCCCCTTGTCGAATAGAGGTGTCAGGAGGAAGCTTAGGGGGGTTCTTCCATGATTCAATCGATAGAGACAAGGGGGCGAAGAGAAGGCAAGGGAACACAGGGCTTCTCTAGTTCCTTCCTCTGGCCCTTTGAGAAGTCTAACAAAAAAAGAAAAATTGGGGCAACCTTGTGCCATTTGTTCCTTCTTAAGTGACATCGGGTTAACATGCATCTTCAAGCGAGTCATGGTGGGCAAAAGGGGGGAGAGGTCTCCTCACCAAATCACATCCTAGACCATGCCACACAATGCACCTTTCCTTTAGTCCTAAGTCAGAGAGAGGTCTAGTGGTCAAATCACATCCTAGACCATGCCACACGGTGCACCTTTCCTTTGGTCCTAAACCAGGGAGGCTTTGCCAAACCTTGAAATTTCTCACCTAATGTGGGTTGCCTTGCCATGTGGGGAAATAAGATTGAGAGATCTTGACACGCAAGTGAGGGGAAGGGGAAGCAGAGGGGGGAAGGGGAGGTCAGCAAGACAACTTTCATCCATTTGCTCCACAACCGACCATCATTCCAAGTTCTGACCATATGTTAAAAAGGCTTTTTTTTTCTTATATGAAGATTGGTCCAATTTTATAACATTTATATAAGTTGTAATTTTTTATCACATATTTCAAGGAGCGTTTTTTAAGTCCTTAAGAGTTTTGCACAAATGTAGTAACTCGTAATTTGACCACATTTGTCAAGAGCATCTTTTGAGACCTTCTAGGTCTCTAAGGGTTGCACCTGAGAGTAAGAGCCGCGGCCCTGAAATCTGGGAGCCGAGAGCTAGCCATACGACTGCTGAGAGGCACAAGCGGCTCATCACTCATAATAATCGCATGAGACTGGGCACATGCGAGTGCGCTAAGGAAGCTGCCAAGGCTTACGATGAGGCCACATGCCAACACCAACTTCCCTTTACTTTCATCAAAGTGCTCCAGAGCTGATCAGCACATGCAGCATGCCCTTCCAAGCCTCTATGGCTTGTACGCAATAAGGAGTCAAAGATTACATGAACCAGTCACACTATTGACCAAGCCCACAACTTACCCTTTTAGCTTAAGGCTTGTACCCTCTAAGGCTTTTAGCTTATGGCTTGTCGTGTTTCAAAGACAAAGATTACATGACCTAGTCACACTATTGCCCACAACTTACCCTTTTAGCTTATGGATGATACATCCATCACGTAGAAGTTTTGAAATTTCCTCGAGTACCCAAATACTCATTTCCATGAATCCACAATACCAAACATAAGCATTACTCTATTCATTGGAATACATGTGTTCTTTGATTTTGCTATCTACAGAATCTGTTGATGGTGATATCCATGTTCTCTATGACATGTAAGAGGGACCAAGCCACACCTACACACACACAATCAATACATGAGTTCCTTGATTTTTCTATATTCGGAAATTATTGATTGGGTGATACGACATACGAGAGACCAAGCCACAAATTATTGATGGTGATACGACATACGAGAGACCAAGCTACAAATATATGCACACACCCACACATGCACACATAAGCGTGGCCATTGCATTGTTTGTGTGTGTGTGTAAGAGAGAGAGAGAGAGAGACAGAGCCCCTTAGTAGTACCTTTTTCTTTTTTATGGCTAGCTTTAAGGGTTATGTACACCATGCAAGTCTTCTCTCGGCTTATTCTATAAGGAAGTCCAATTTTAAAAAATTCAAATGCAAAAGATTTATGTTGCAAAATTTTGTTTTTAGTGATAATCATTGAAGACTACACCTTTTCAAAATGAGGCTCTTCTTAAGCCCTATGAGAGGGCATGGCCTAGCTTCCTCCTCTTTTCTGATCGCCCTCATGGAAAACTTGGTGCCTCCCTCTTCGGATCCGAACAAACATCCCTATGAACCCAAGGGGGTCTCAACAAGTCATTGATAAATTTCGATCAATTTTATAACTTATGGCTAAGCAATGGAATGCCGATCTTAGCTTCATTATTCACTGGGAAGTGGGGGAGGAGACTTGAACCTTGGTCAACACCCCAATGATCCAGCCACCACCACCCTACCACTAGATCTAGAAGGATGGATTTAATTCATTTTAAAAAGACTTGAGATGTGCTTGTATTCCAATGCTTCAAATGTCCTGGTTTTATATGAGGAAAGTACAATAGAGCTATGATAGCTCATGTGGGATAAATTGGCTAGGTGACTTGGCACTCTAACATCACTCATTTCAATACCCCCCCTTGATGCTAGATTGGGTACAATTTTCAGGCTTTCACTCTTCCTCTCTCTCCCCTTGCGCTAGGCTACTTTGGCCTTTATGCTACTTTGGCATTATAGCTACGTTGGCTATGAATTTCAGCTTGAGTGCATCATATGGCATCAGAGGTTGATTACATCACACTTTTTATAGAGACAAGAGGGATGAAAATTACAATGGTTCTTTCTCTACAAGAGCACGTCTTCAGCTGGGACGAGAGGGATGAAAAGTACAATGGTTCTTTCTCTAGAAGAGCACGTCTTTAGTAGCTGGACAACTTTGAGCTCGATGTAGTTTGCCTTCTTCTTTTTTTGATAGAAATCTTCTTTTAGGTGACTAATTTTTCCATAATAGTCACAAACAAGCTTTGGTTTATCTTTATTACAACATTCATTCTTTGTATGACCAAGTTTTCCCTAGTGATAGCATCTTGGAAGTTGAGATGTTGATTGATTTGTCCTTTGAAATCTCCCAACCTTTGTATACAGTGCGTGCTCACTTGAATGTGATTTTAATGATTCTTTATTTTTGAATTTTAATTCTTGTTCAAGTAGAGATGATTTTACATCTTGAAGTTTAGTGTTGGGCACATTTTTAAGTGTAGCAACAATTGATTCATAAGGATCTTTGTCAACATCTTTTAGGGATACAACAATAGATTCATCTTCCTCAATGACTTTATTTAATGCACTAAGTTGTTGTCTGATACCTTTGAATTTATTGATGTGTTGTGCCATGGTCTTGGTTTCCTTCTGTCGAGCTTATAAAACTGCATGAGAAGGTTGATCTTTGAGCTCTTAGAGTCGGTGCCAAAAATCTTGTTGAGTTCTTGCCATGCCAACTTGGCATCCTTGATGCCAGAAATATGACTAATCATATAATCACCAAGATTTTGAGCGATGAGGTCCAATGCTTTGTTGTTTTGAAGTGGCTCAACCTCCACTTCTTCATCCTCAATAAGGTGCCAAAGCTCCTTACGCATAAGCAAGTACATGGTCTTGCTTTGCCATGTGAAAAAACCATCACCATTAAATCTTGAGACAAATTCTACATGCTCCATGATGGGAAGGGGGTCTTACCTTGAGCCTTGATTTTAGTGCTCAGGCAGTGTCTAACCCTTGTACAAGTGTTTGCAAATTATATGCTAGAGATAAACTCAATGCAGTGAAAAAATCACTTAAGTTGAGCAATGCAAGTGGTTCATATGGTTTTTAATACAACATAGAATTTTCCACAATGGAATATCACTCTAATTTTTTAATTTTGAATTTTGGTTGGCCTAATTTCTGCTAATATTGCACTACTGATAGAGATTAGTGCTTAATCACAATGATTAAGAGAGCTAAAATTTGGAGCCTTCAATTGAGCACGAGGGAGAAAGCATTGAAGGGAATTTTTGCTTAAGCTCTTTGCCCTTGATGAAAAGATAAGATCCACAAGGAAAATCAAGCTCAAAAACTCGAAAAATGGCCGCACTCTACAAATTTAAGACGATTGGTTAACGGCGGCCACTCTTTCATTTAAGCTAAGATTTAGATTTTGGGCAGCTTAAGTAATGCCTAAGATTTCTCTAAGAGGGCTGAAGCTAATTGTGAACGACTGGCGAAATCGACAAAAACTAGTCCATGATTGAGCGTCGTTTTCGGGCTATAGGATGAGAAATTTCCTAATTCCTCTTGGATGTAGATTGACCTATGGTTAAGCAATACTCTCCAAAACATTATTCTCTAATGGTTAAGAGGATAAGCAATGCTAAGGGTTTGAAGTTTGGGCCACAAAGAAGAAGAAGGGATAAGATGAGATGGCTGATAAAGTGATTAATGAAAAAGGTTAGACTAATGAGTTAAAACTAAGCTAAGAGAGCTAGACCTAAGCTCTGATACCATGTTGGATATTTTCAGGTTGTATATATGAGCTTTGAAGAACCCTGGGCCATGTAAACCACGTTTCTGTATGCTTTGTTATATACATGCTCAAGTACGGTTTATGCGATCACATTGCTGCAAGTTTGTTTTGTGCTTCGATATGTTACACATGATGATTACTCGTCGCTATATGATTGTGTCTCCCCAACCCAAGGAGTTCATGTGCATATTGTTATGGTGATGGAAAGCATCGTGAGAGGGAGCATGTTATCAAGGTGAACCTTCTAAATCATCATGACTGGAGTTGCTCTTTGGGGATAGTGTGTGCTCATTTAACATGTTCCAATATTGTTATGAGGAGACGAGGTGGCCACCACGATGTCACCATACACCAAAGCCAAATTAATTTAGGGCCAAAACACTAATTACACAAATATATAAAATTTAAAGGAGAAGAGTGAATATATATATATTCTCAACAACGATGAGAGTAATAAGTCTTGCATAATATAATATGAGGATGCACTGTTATTATAATACGAGGGTGAAGAATAAGACACCATATCAACTTGGTACTTGACAAAGAATATTGCACATGAAGAAGTATTCTTCATAAAGCTCTACGTGCAAAAGGGAAGAAGGATGTAGATTTCTGGGTTCAAGGAGGTCTATTGCCTCTTGACCCATCAACTGGCAAGCTTCCATCATTTAGCACTTTGCATGAGCTTGTTCTTCTGGGTTCAAGGAGGTCTATTCCCTCTTGACCCATCAACTGATAAGCCTCCATCATTTAGCACTTTGCATGAGCTTGTTCGATTCATTCAGGATGGTAGAGGGCACATACACCTTCACTAAAAATATCAACAAACACACACATGGCTAAAAATATTCTTGGTGTAACAAGCAATCTATTAAAGGGCTAGAGCTCATTGTGATCTCAGGAATTAAGTGTCTAAAACAGTTAGAAAGAATACTTCAAAGCGGTAAGGGAGCTTAGAAAGAATACTTCGAGGCGGTAAGGGAGCTTAGGTAAGGAAGATGCACTCCAAAAAAACCCAACTAAAAAGCACTCTTTTTGGGCTAATGCAGTTGGGATAAGGAAAGGATAGCCATGTCGGTGTCGAAGAGTATGCAAAAATGGTTGGTGCAAACATTGCGAGATAGCAAATCAATACTCCTTTACCTCTAGGAGGACACGTGCATGGCTTCCCTTTTGTGGATCATGCTCTCATTGTTTGCCAATATATGTAATGAAGTGGGATCTATTTCTTTTGAGGAAGCACAAGAAAGTGATCCATTGCATGCAAGCCAAGTAGGACAAGGAGAGGACGAGTAAGACTGAATGTTCAAAAATGACAGTTGGTGTTTAGTAGATTTCCCTTATGGTAAAAATGCCATTGTTGGTACAAAGTGGGTATATGAGCTTAAGTACAAAGTTGATGCTAATGTGGAGATCACTACAAGGCAAGCCTTGCTACAAAGTGTTACGCTCAAGGGTTAGGGTATAGATTATGATGAGATCTTTGCATCCACATCTTGTATGACTACAATTAGATGCATTATTACGTTTGCATCCCATCATGGTTTGAATGCACATCATTTGGATATCCAGTCTGTCATCTTGAATGGTGACTTGCATGAGGACGTTTATGTATCTCACCCTCATCGTTTTGTTGAGAGCAGGTAGAAATCTAAAGTATGCAAGTTTAGGAATGAGAAAATAAATGCATACTTGGTTATAAATGGTTTTTATAACATTCCAACTCAGAGTAGCCTCTTTGCTAAGAGGACTAAAGAAGAAAAAAATTGTTATCATTTTATACATTGGCGACATGTTGCTCACATGTCCTATAATGAGAGGAGAAGATTTCAACCTCCAAGGCTGAATTACACATGTGTGATTTGAGATGACATATTTAGGCTCATTGCATTATTATTTGAGGATACAATTTATGTAGCATGATAGTGGTATTGTGATGCTGTAGTTGGCTAGCGAAACCATATAAACCTACAGAGTAACCTACACAATAGTGAAAAAAATCTCATAAATAACTGTTGGTCGAAAGATAGCCCGGGCTTTTTTTCCCGTTGTACAAGGGTGAGAAAACACGTGCAGCCAAGGTGCTAAGAGGAAGTACATGAGATTTCTTATCCATCGCAATTGGATTCCACGATATATCCAGGTTGTATATATGAGCTTTGAAGAACCTTAGCCATGTAAACCACGTTTGAGTATGCTTTGTTATATACGTGCACGAATACGGTTCATGCGATCACATTGCTCTGCAAGTTTGTTTTGTGCTTCGATTTGTTGCACATGATGATTAGTTGCTATATGATTGTGTCTCCCCAACATGAGGAGTATAATGTTATGGTAGTGGAAAGCATCGTGAGAGGCAGCATATTATCAAGGTGAACCTTCTAAATCATCGTCCCTGGAGTTGCTCTTTGGGAATGGTGTGTGCTCATTTAACATGTTCCAATTGATTGTTATGAGGAGAGGAGGTGGCCACGAGGATCAAAGCCAAATTAATTTAGGACCAACACAAATATAGGAAGTTTAAAGGGTGAAGAGCGAATACATCACATCTCATCCATTCACATGTCATCACATCACATTCACATCTCACCACATTCACTCAGATATCATCACATCACATTCACAATATATTTATATATATATATATATATATATATTCTCAACAAGGATGAGAGTAATAAGCCTTGCATAATATAATATGAGGAAGCACCGTTATTATAATATGAGGGCGAAGAGTGATTCAACAACAACAACGATGAAGTATGCACCTCCTCTACCCTACATAATATATGTATGAGGGCGCACCGTTATTATATTGCAACATCATGTCTCGATGATGTTTCAAACAGGTGATGAGCTGAGGTATGAGTCAAGAGATTTACAGATTCTCTCAAGTTCCTCCTTGATGAAGTCGTGGAAGGTGTGTTGTCCTATGTCCTGGTACTCCACGGTGAAGTGCATGACGCAGGAGGAGCCATGATCAGAGCAAGGCAGGATCTGGAAGGAGTAGGCCAAGTGTGCGAAGTGTTTTCCGAGGGCGCCTCCATCCACGAGCGTACACTTGAAGCAATGCTTGTCGTGGTCCATCTCGTCCCACCGCCCCTTGACGTAGCGATAGTGAGGGACGGCTATAAATAATACATATGAAACAACACAAAAACACGACATTATATATATTATATTATGTTTTGAGCTGCTTTTACAACGAGAGAGAATCTTCAAAATGCAAGTGTGTGTGTGTGTGTGTGCGCGTGTGTGTTTTTTAAGCTATTATAATAATGGTACTCACAAGCATGATATGTTGCTAGCAGGACTCCTCCCTTCGCCAGAGGCGGCCCTTCAAGGTACTCCACCTTGTCGAAGTGCCCAGAGAAAACAAGGGATGGCGCGTTCTGAAAGTTCTTCACATAAGTCTGCCACACCAAAGACGCCGGATGCTTGATGGCCACGTCCACATCGAAGGTTTGTATCTTTTGGGAGCCCATGATCTCAGTAGTACTAGTAGTTGTTGTTGTTGTTGTTGCCGCCAAAAACCTTGGGCTTTTATAAACTCATATCGATGGGGGAAGGCCCTGTGCAGTGTCGGTGCTACGACGTCCAATCGTCTTACCAACACACGTTGACATTGTTGGTGCTTGCAATTCTAAATAAGACCCACCACCACCACGAGGGGAAAAATTATTACATGATGCCGTGCCGTAGATGAGATCGTTGAGCGAGAGTGAGAGTGAGAGTGCTACTTTTCAAATCACCAACCAATCTATCTAGCAAATTCATGTTAATATTGTGAGATATGGTACTCTGAAATTACAGTGCCATCACATAGCACCTCTTGGGAGCTATCACATCGTACCTCTTGGGAGCTGGGTAGAGATTTTAACATCCTACCTCTTGTTAGAATTGACGGTCGTCCTATTCACGTACACAGATGTATAAACCCACCATGAGGGATAAATTACTACATGATGCCGCGTGCCGTATATGAGGTAGTGAGAGTGAGAGTGGGAGTTTAAACAATGCCATCACCTTTAGAGGGACTTTCCATCGCAATACCATCACCTTTACATTGTGGGTCCTTTACAATACCATCACCTTTACATTGTGACTTTACAAGGAAGCATATCTATGTGTAGATTAGTACCTCAAGACATGCACAGCTATACTTTTCACCTCTGCATGTCTCCACTCACATATCTATGTGTACCTACATTAGTACCTCTAGACATGCACAACTATTGAGCAAGATATCATAGCTTCACTTTACAATCTATTGCTTAGTATTTAGGTAAAATTTCAAGTTGGATATCAATGCCCCACCCTCTTATTATATGACCAAGGCTTAGGCTAGCTCATATTTGTATGGCCCTCATAACACTCCACACATCGAGTAAGTAGGTTTTTTTACTCTCTTGAATACCCTGTCTTGACATTACGAGGCCTGAACGGGGCCCAACATGAGCCCAATAGTTGGTCGTGTCTACATTGCACCTAGCCATGATTGTGCGCAAGTATACTTTTTTTCTCTCATGAGGGCACCCTGCCCGGACATTGCAGGCTCCGAACACGAGGCCTAAGATGAGCCCAATTGGCCATGTCTACACTACAAAGGGTGGCTCTGGCTATGATTATGAACCTATGCAGTCATGTCATGGCCATCTCACTTATAGCAATTCCAGATTAGCCATCGAAGCCAGTTGTTGAAACTCCCTTCACAAGACCAACGATTGTGGGGCTTTGTCATCTATTAAATCATACATTATTCTTCTCTAAGTTTGTTAAGGAGATAAGGAGAAGGTGTCCTATAGGTTAGCTCTCAAGGACATGGTAGGAAGAGGAGAAGCTCATAAGAGGGGGGACATACACTCCATTATATCCTTGTAAGAAACAGCCAGCATCAAACTATGTAAGAATCCAATAAAATACGAGCAAGTAAAAGAGTAGAGAAGGGGAAGACCTCACAAGTGTTCTATTCAAGTGGTATTGCTTAATGTAAAAACAACTTGTAAACAAATAGCTAGTGTCCACACTTGTATGGTCATAACTTAAAAAATGGTCGATGTCCACTATCGCTAGCCTGAAAATACGAAAATTTGTGACTTCCCTATTTGGCAATAAGCTCCTCATGGTAATGTTTCTTCATAAAGTCTAGTACCGTCTCATAAACGATAGGCTTCCGCTATGCAAGGTAAGAATGTGAAGCACGTCATGGTAGGAGAGCCTCTTGAGTAACCTGTAGAATGGTTAATAGATATCATAAATAACCGTTGGGTGAAAGATAGCCCCTATTTTTCCCCTTGTACAAGGGTGAAAAACACATCCAAGGCACTAGGAGGAAGTACATAATATTTCGCATCCACCTCAATTGAATTCCCCACCAACGCCTTACAAAGAATTACCCCTTATGAGGCTTAGAATAGCAAGAAGCCCTATGTGACTCATTTTCATGTTTTTGGTTATCTTAATTATGCTCTTCTTCCTGAGAAACGATGCAAAGGGTATAGACTCTACCCTTCAGGCACAAAGTGGAATTTGCCGAGTAGAGCTATCTTTGATGAGAACTCAATTTAACCCATGTTTTTATACAAGAAAATTATAAAATATATGCTCACAAGATATCTTGGATATAATCCTACCTTTGTATAATAATGAGTAGTCCCATCTATGAAGCAAATGAATGCTAAAAAAGCTACTACAAATCAATTCATACTAGGTGAAAATCAACTCAAATTTAGTTCCATAGATCACTCTATTGATAAGGTAATTGTGGATGCGAAAAGGGAACGTGTGTAGGCCAATGCAGTTGGGACAAGGAAAGGACAACCATGCAGGTGTCCAAGATAATGCCAAAATGGTTGGTGTGCAAACATTGCGAGATAACAAATCGATACTCCTTTACCTAGCAGGACACGTGCATGGCTTCCCTTTTGTGGATCATGCTCACATTTCCAATATATGTAATGAAGAGGGATCTATTTACCTTGAGGAATCACAAGAAAGTGATCCATTGATGCAACCCAAGTAGGATGAGGAGAGGACGAACAAGACTCAATCTTAAAAATTGACAATTGGTGTTCCGCATATTTACCTTATGGTAAAAAGGCCATTGTTGGAACAAAGTGGGTTTATAAGCTTAAGTACAAAGTTGATGGTAATGTTGAGATCACTACAAGGCAAGGATTGCTACAAAGTGTTACACTCAAGGGTTAAGGGTATATATTATGATGAGACCTTTGCATCCACAACATGTATGACTACAATTAGGTGCATTATTGCATTGGCATCCCATCATGGTTTGAATGCACATCATTTGGATATACAATCTGTCTTCTTGAATGGTGACTTGCATGAGAATGTTTATGTATCTCAGCCTCATGGTTTTGTTGAGAGTAGGTAGAAATCTAAAGTATGTTGAGAGAAGGTAGAAATCTAAAGTATGCAAGTTAAGGTATGAGAAAATAAATGCATACTTGGTCATTAGGGGAAATTTGGATATATTTTGGGCCTCTTACTAATGAAAGTAATTAGCACAGACCAATAGGAACAGAGGAGTATGCACATTTGGTCTCCTTTGAATATAGGGAGGGAGACTAGGCAGACCAATAGGAATAGAGGAGTGTGCACATTTGGTCTTCTTTGAATATAGAAGGGGCACTAGGCTTTCAGTACTAATAATTACACTTGTCCCTTTCAAAAAGTAGGGGGTTTAGGGTAGGTATGGTCCCACCATTTTTCGTGGCTCAAAAAAGTCCTTAAAATTTTGAAATTTTTGAGATCCCCACAAAACTCACATTTCCCCCCACCACAAACCCATCTCAAATTTCATTGTAATCAAAAATTTCATTTTTAAGTCCGCTTTCCCTCTTGAACATCCAAATTAAACTCAACCTCCCTTTCTCTTCCATCACTCCCTCATTTGCCCAACCCTAATGAAACCATCAAAGCCCGAAGCCCTAAACTTTCTCCTCCATCTTAATCTCCCTCCCTTCTCGGAGCTGCATCTCTTTCATCTTCCAGGCTCCCGTAAAACCCTAGTCTGCACATCTCTTTCCTTTTTACTCTAAACATAACCTTTCTACTCTAGCTTCCAAGAAGATATGGCCACACCAAGAAGACTGATGAGATTGAGGAGATATCCTTGCACAACAAGAAGGACAATGATGGTGTTTGGGTGGGAGAGGCATTTCGAAAGAGCACTTGGGTTTATCTACAGTAGCTTGCTGCAATCGGGCCTCACCGAGTTCGATGACGAAATGTACTGGAGCACCACTAGAAAGGTCGTTTACAAGGCTTCACACAGTACAACATGTTTACACAGCATGAGATATCCATCTTCGCTAACAAACTTGATTTCCATACAATTGTAAGTATTGCAGGTAGAAAGGGGCATGTGAGATTTTTTGACAGAGATATTTCAATCTAAGTCAACCTATTTCTTGTTTGCAGATATTTTTCCTTCAAACATAATAGAGGAGCAACCATTGGAAAGCCTTACCGAAACATTTCAAGCATTGCATATGCAGACATTGGTCAGGCAATGTTTTCTTGCAAAACAAGTGCAGAACTTCTTAAACAAAAGGTCTTCTTTTATCGGCACTTCTATTTGGTGCCAAAGCAGGATGGTGGGTTTGGTAAGATACAGATAATCACATCTCCACCCCTATCTTCTATAGAATGGCCAATTCAATATGCTTGGACTGTAATGGTCATGAAATGAAAGATGCTTTGTGATATACAAGGGTCTTTGAAGTTTGTGAAGCCCTCTCGATTTGTGAGTCTTAGTTGGGTATGCCCAATACATCGTTTTGCCACAAGATGTTCAATCAATTTTGTTTCTCACAAACACCTACCATGTTTGTGTGCAAGAAGGTATTAGGCAATGACATGGTAGCCTTTCTTAGAGACCAGTGGAGGACTGTAGAAGGGATACATAACGATGACACATTTAAGTGCAGTATAGTAGAATCTAGTGTCTTACTTTGGTATCTCAAAGCTCGTGCCACACTAATCATACGCTTCTATTACGAGCAGTGGATGAAAAATAATAGTTGTTAGGTCCAAGTGCAGACAGATGAACAAGTTGTTTTGGCTTTCGATCTATGCATTCGGTTGCCAGTGGTGCAGTGGAAGTTGTAGGTGCAAGTAGACATTGGAGCCTCCTAAATATTAGAGAGTACCTCAATATCATGGGAGGTGAGGATATTAGCAGAGCACAATTCAAGGTGAACAATAGGAAGATTCGAAAACGACTAGAGACAAAGACCTTGGTAGATCCCATCAACAGTTTGAAATCCAAAGAAAATACATACTTCTCTATATATGGTAGCACAACAAAGAAGGTACCCGAACTAACTCCCTATAAATAAAGAGCAAGGTCCTCGTCAAACCTCGACGGGTAAATCAGGATAGTTGATACCAAAGGATCACAAATATATACTTGCTTTGCCTGGTCTAGCAAAAGCTCTTTCAAAAGTACCCTGCAGATTGAATTGAAAACATTAGGAAAGGGAGAAAGAAATCAAAATAAGAAAGCATTCAAAAAAAGGGGAAGAGTACACACCTTAAACAAGTAAGCACAATACTTTCATTGATCTCTCTATTCTTTTCAACAAGCATATAAACATCCATTGGAGTGATATGGAGGTACTTCTCCTGCTCGGCGCTGTACGAGACATTGCATATAATCTCACAAGGCACCGCCTTAAGTCTGTCGTTATTCTCTCCCTCCAACTTTAGAAGGTTTTTTGCCAAATCATCCCTATCAACATTCTCTTCTAATTTCTCCTTTCCTTTTAGATCCGCCCCCTTTACAAGCCTCTTAAGCCCTTGTGGACCTACTGTTGTCACCTCTTCAATAACCACCTTGTCTCAGAAGCCTTGTTTCTCTTCAAAGCAGGAGGAATGGAGAGAATTTCTGCTACCTTCCTATCCTTGAATGGTAGAGGTCGCATGAGCTTATCATACCTATACCTAACTCTGCTTACTAATGTCACGTCCTTGTCCATTAGTGTGACACTCCTGGCATGGGCAAAACAAATATAACTATCATTTAATATGTATATAAGGAAGTCCTCGAATGAGTCTTGAAGACATGCGAGGACGTTACTCTGCCATTTAAAGTAACCTTTCCACTTTATTCTGTCGCTTATGGATCTGACAATCCTCAAGAAAGGAGCTTTGGGGATGAGGAGATTGACAGCCACCTGCACCTTCCTTCTTATATCCACAACCATTTTTCTTTGCCTCTGTAAAGTGACCCTGGCCTTTGAAAGGTTCTTGCTTGTGCTAGGTTTGACATTAGGAAGCATAGGTTCACTTAAGACATCCTTTGGAATTTTCTCTAGAATATCTGGAACCGGAACTGGATTCGGAACTAGATCGAGCACTGGATCAGGCTCTGGCACTGAGACTCTCCTGACGGTCTGTTTTGTGCACGCCATTATAGCACTAGAAAAGAGAAGGCAGAGTAATTAGCCAAGTCACACGACCACCATCCACCGGGCGATAAGGGGAATCCAAATCTGGACCAACGTTCCTTTTGCACAATGAACGAAACAAGAACTTATAAATAAAATTTTCAGACCCATCCACGGAGCGATGTTTCAATTCAAAAACATGGAGAATAGATATATCGTACGCTGAACAAAACAAGAACTTATCAATAAAATTTTCAGACCCGTCCACAGAGCGATATTTCAATTCGAAAACATGGAGAACAGATATATCGCACAATGAACAAAATCTCTTATCAATAAAATTCACCAAACCCTCCACGGAGCGATATGTCAATCTGATTTCACATGGAGAATAGCCATATTGCACCATGAACAAAATCAGCGAAACAAAAGGGGAAGAGAGAGAAAAACTTACAGACGCTTGAAACAAGGTCTGGGATGGATCGATTCAGCGAGCTGCACAAGCAAAGTGTGGAGAAACACAATTAGAAAAAACCGTGAAAAAAACCGTGAAAGAAAAGCGTGAAAAAGAAAATATTCCTCTTTTTTATAGAGCAAAATGCAATTTTGCATTGACTGTGTTAGCCCTACACATGGCAATTCGTGAATCGACGATGACGTAAGTCCTTCGACACGTGGCATTCGATCCTCAATGATGTGTCGTCAGCTCTATTTTTTGACCTATATAAAGATGGTGTGAGTTTATTTTCTGCTTTTCTTTGTGCTCGAAATTTTCTCGCTTTCCATACCGTCCATCACGGTGCGAGTCACTCAAGGCCATATCATCCATGGTGCGATAGGTGGATTCGGACGTCGTCGTTTTTTCCTTATCGCATGGTGAACGGATTCCACCCGGACATTTTATTCAAGGTTGGTCACTAAATCAAGGTAACATCGATTATTACTACAATGTCTTTTTGAGTAAGCTAGTCGTATTTTTTGATCAATGGGTAATCGATGGAATTATCAATGGAACTGGTGTTTCGAGCCTTTTTGGCGGGGAGGGTGCAAAATATGGGGAAAGTGGTAAAATATCTTATTATTCATTTGGATTAATTAATAGAATTATCCCACTACTATTACTAACAGTTGTCGCTTCTCCAGTTACTTAAGAAAGGCTCCAATTCATGTTGTCGCTTCTCCAGTTACTTAAGAAAGGCTCCAATTCATGTTCATTTCTTCTGACTACTCGATCGTCATCTTCCCCGGATCAAAGAAGCGATGGAGGTTAAGGGTTCTCACTTGTACAATGTTACAGATGATGTGGATGATTTATTGCTGGAGGAGATTAAGGACGAGCCTAGCACCACAGAGCATCTCTTTGATCTGCTGAGGAGGGCTGGGCAGGAGAAATCCCTTTGCCATGCAGAGCCTATGTTCAACGATCCTTTCACTTTGGAGGAGATAATCAAGGAAATGGCAAGGAAATCCTTGGAGGGAGAGTGGATAGACTATTGCAGCCAGGTTGTTCGGCGGACGGACCCTCTCTTATGGGTCCATTACGTATGTCCACATGTGAAGCCTCACAGTTACCTCGTCTCAAAATTCAAGCATGTCAAAGAGGTGGGACAATCTACTTCGATGATCAACGTATCAAGATTTGCATTATGTGCCTAGTGCATGGCAGGAAATGCAGGTTGCTAGAATATCATTTTGGGTTTGTTGCCTATCTCTTTCTTCATGGTGATAAGGAGGATTACACAAAAGAGGAGCTCGAAGGAAGGACAGATAAATTAGAACATTCCTTTATTTCAAGGGCTCAATCTCTGCAAACGAAGAGGTCCTGGACCTTGTGTCCGAGAAGGAGGAGGAACTTCTCAGCACAACTTTTGATGTGGCAGAGTTTAATGCCTCCACCATCATTGATGAAGGAACGTCATCGTCCATGGGGGAGCGATTGACGTCCAATTTTGTTATGCCTGGGCTACCGTCCTTCCTAATTAATGGAAAGTATTACCTCCTCTTCTCCCACATTAAAAAACTCTACAATTTTAAGGAGGATTATTGTCTTGCTATAATAGCAGACGGTTGTGAAGCTGCGTCCGGTGTTCTCGATGTAGAGAATGAGCATAAGGATGAATTTCTCGCATTGGACACAAAAGTGATAGAAAACTTCTTAGTGGACCCTGAAGTAATGTCCTTGTGCTTTAAAAAAGCCAAGGAGAATGAAGCTTCTCTTCCTTCAGAGGAAGAATTTCAAGCCCTTCAGTAGGATATGGGCATTTCTGAGTTTGGTAAGGAACCTGTTCCCGAACTTGACCAAGAAAATGAAGAGGGCTCCATCAACCTTTGGGATGCAGCGAAGTTGGAGGAGGATGAGGACCAAAAGGTAAATTATTGCTTCTGTTACCTGAATTAATTATTTCTTTAGTTTGTCTGGTTTAATTCTTATTGCTTCAGTCTGTTTGAATTGTTTCCACTTTAATTTTTTCCCTCCTGGTTCTTTGTTAATTCAAATAGAGCTTGACGACATCGATGGATTTCTTGGATGAGATGGTGCTGGTCGTGCGCAAGATGCCGCTCTTGCACACGTCTCTTCTATCAACAAAATTATGTTTATTATATATCATAGCAAGTACTCCAGGGATGCAAAGATTCCACTCCTTACACTGAAAGCCCTATCTAGGTATACAGGGTATGCATTTATACCTTATAATATACATAAAGTCATGCTTATAGAGAAGTGTGCTGCCATCGTATCTTTGGATACGGCCCTAGTTTTTGGCCTTCTAGAGCAAGTTATTTTCTATGTTATTCAAGCTATGCCCTAGGTGCAGGAGTGGAGGATGTAAAGTCACTCAAGGGCTATAGTCATAACAGGTTTTGGTGTTATAGAGGGAAAATGCCTTCCAAAGAGGGGGAGCAAGAAGAGAAGAGACTCAAGAGCAATTAGCTCTTTTCGTTGTAAATATTTTCACTGTAAATCTTCAATATAATGGAATGGTGCAATTATTTTTTATTTTCAAGTCAAAAAGCTTTACAACTTTTTTCTAAATGTTTACTTCCCAAGTAAAAAATGTTTACAACTTTATTCCAAATACTTTCAATTTGAAAGTGTTGTTTCTACTTCCAAATTCTTCCTATGCATCTTCGTGAAGATCTCCATGCTGCATGACATGCTGGTCCTGTGCCATCTTTCCACTTTAGTGATCTTCTCTGTTTGGCATTATTTCGTGCTATCCTTGCTAGATTACTCATACGTGCCCTTTCCATGGATAATTTTTTCCCAAAAATGTTTTTGTAAAACCAGTTAAACATCTCCCTTGAGGTAATTTGTACGAGTCTTCCCTCCTCTCCATGGGCGGGTGTTTTTAAAATATACTCCTCTAGTTTGATAGTGAGATTTCTCCATTCCTTGTGTGCTCCACATGTCCAAAGAACCATACTCATTCATGAAGTATGAGCATAAAGAATGTGCTACAAAAAAATTAAGAGAGTCAGTATTGTTTCTTAATATCCAGTGTAGGAAGGAGCAAATGTGTTTACCATGTAGTGCGTAATGTTGGTTTCACCCCATGTATCAACCATGGACTTCGTAAAATTAGAAAGCTCGTCTTGAAAGTTTTGTTGCTGCTTTGTGGTTGTCCTGCTTTTGGTCAAAAGTTTCACCATCTTATTGAAGTCTGATAAAAAATTCTCATGTAGAATTACAAGGCTTGAATTGGTGCAGTCAAATCTTGTACATTTGCATAAATCCTTCCACAACTTCCAAGGCTTGGTTGACTCTTTGGCATTTTCTGGCTTCTCCAAAAAACATCTTGCTTTATTCTCACTCATGGACACTTGTTGTGCAACCTCATCATTCATGCTAGAGGTCTTTTTGTTAACAGTAATCTACATATTGCCACCATGGCACCCAATTTAGTTGACTAGTTGCTCTACTTTATGAAGAGCTTCTTCTTGTCCTTCTTTGCCTTGCATGTTAAATGCATAATCTAAGTGTGACACTTGAGCAAACGGTCAAACACGCGCATGAATGCATGCAGTGTACAGAAGTGGACATTCTTGAGGTCAAATGGAATTATAGGATTCCATTTATTGGTCTTTCAAATGCCTGTTTGGCACAGCTAGCATGTTGGCAGACAAGACACCTCCAACCTAGTTGCCAGCATCGTCCATGGTGTCGTGCTCAATATCTTTATTCTCAAGCATCCTCTTCTTTCCTAACTTTTGTTTGTTTTCCCTCACCATTCTCATGCACCACGGACAAGGATTTGGGGTGTTGGCACCTTCTGGACACCCAAGCAAGCACTTCATTGTCTTCAGGTCACCCCCCAAATGCCAATCTACTGTATAAGTGCCCTTGCTCTCTACCTCAAGTTTTTCTCCCTAAATCTGTGCTTTGATGACAGTGGTTATCTAGGGTATCCTATCAAACATCCAAGCGAGAACTTCATGTGTCTCTTTTGGTACTTCAAATGTCCCAAGCCACCATATCTCTTTCTCAGATTGGACACTATATGAGGGAAGGTCTATAGCTTGCAAATTCTCTCCCTATCGGGAGTTTGGTTGATCTCAATATTCCCCTCAAATGTGTCGTCACTGAGAAAAGATGATAACTTTGAGCTTTTTGCATATGCCATAGCCTCATTCATGAGTGTGATACTCATTCGCTCTATCCTATTTCCTTTCACAATCTGACACTCATCCATTTTCAACACAAAGCTAACTTTGTCACCTTGCATGGCAAACAAAATTAAATAAGCTTTGATTTTTCATAGACTTTTTCTACTTTTTGCAAAGTGTTATTCCCACTAAAGTTGATTTTTATGCATAAATAGATGCATAAACAATTTTTTATATCAAAATGAGGATGTGGTCCTCTTTCTCTTTGCCCTCTCTCTGTAGATGTAAAATATTATTCTATGCAATTTTTCGAGAGCTTGTTGCACACTAAGTGACTTGCAAGCTATGCATTTGTGAGTTTAGAAATTGAACCTTCCATGCATCACATATACTTAAGCGTTTGCATTCTCACCCTCTCCAACAAAATGAATGAATGAGGATAGGTCTGTGAAAGGTGGAGAGAAATTTGAAGAAGGATCATTAGGATATAAATACCCATCAACCCAAAGATCCACATTACAATGACCTTGCTGTCTTCTTTGTTGCTTCTCCTGTGCATTTAGACGTTCTTTTCTGATAGGTGCATATTCATTCAAGATGCGAATATGCAAGTCTACCTTCCTCACTCATGATGAATTTGAGGTGTTTTTTATTTATATGAGTGCCATAGTAGACACAATGGAAGATGGTAAATAGCTTGGATCCCAAAGAGAAGCTTGAAAGAGAGACCTACTGCAGTGAGACAAGGGCTTGGGAGGGAGAGGATGAGGGGGAGAGAGAGAGAGAGAGAGAGAGAGAGAGAGAGAGAGAGAGAAAGAGAGAATCTTTTAGTTGTTGAGTCGGCGGACACAGAAGAGATGTGATAGTAATCAAAGAAGAAAACAGATTTTAGGTGAGTTTGCTATAAAATATAAATTTTAAATTGCTAGCCTATCCAAAAATTTAAATTTAAATTAAACTTTTAAATAAAAAAACGTAAAGTTTTCCTTGTCTTTTAATGACTTGATTTAGAATTTATGGGAACTTAAAAAATGCAATGAAAGTGTATAAACCTTCCATGCATCACATATACTTAAGCGTTTGCAATATCCAAGGAGCCCATTCTCACCCTCCCCAACAAAATGAATGAATGAGGATAGGTCTGTGAAAGGTGGAGAGAAATTTGAAGAAGGATCGTTAGGATATAAATACCCATCAACCCAAAGATCCACATTACAATGACCTTGCTGTCTTCTTTCTTGCTTCTCCTGTGCATTTAGACATTCTTTTCTGATAGGTGCATATTTATTCAAGATGCGAATATGCAAGTCTACCTTCCTCACTCATGATGAATTTGAGGTGTTTTTTATTTCTGTGAGTACCATAGTAGACACAATGGAAGATGGTAGATAGCTTGGATCCCAAAGAGAAGCTTGAAAGAGAGACCTACTGCAATGAGACAAGGGCTTGGGAGGGAGAGGATGAGAGAGAGAGAGAGAGAGAGAGAGAGAGAGAGAGAGAGAGAATCTTTTAGTTGTTGAGTCGGACACATAAGAGATGTGATAGTAATCAAAGAAGAAAATAAATTTTAGGTGAGTTTGCTATAAAATATAAATTTTAAATTGCTAGCCTATCCGAAAATTTAAATTTAAATAAAAAAACGTAAAGTTTTCCTTGTCTTTTAATGACTTGATTTAGAATTTGTGGGAACTTAAAAAATGCAATGAAAGTGTATTAAACAAGATTGTCTTTTACTGTTGATATGAAATTTAGAGGGAAATTCAAAAACACAATGAAAGTGCATTAAATGCGATTGAAAGTTATTTTGAGACAATTATTTTGAATTGTAATAAAAAATATTTTTGGGGTCCCTATATGGATGAGATTGATGATGTTTCGAGAGTTTTAGTGGCTAGAAAGAGAATCCTAGAGTGAAAATCCTAGAGAGGGAAAACTAGAGAGATCCCCTACTTTTAGGGCCAAAAGTAGGCATCATTATGAGGTTTGTCTCCTTAAGCCTCAGAAAAATTAGTCTTAATTCCTTAAAATTAGGGATCCTTACAAGGCCCTTTTTATGTTCAAATGCCCCCTAATGGTTATAAATGGTTTTTTATAACATTCCAACTGAGAGTAGATTCTTTGTTAAGGAGGAATAAAGAAAAAAAATATATATCATCATTTTATACATTGGCGACATGCTGCTCACATGTCCTAATGGGGAGAAGATTTCAACCTCCAAGGCTGAATTACACATGTGTTATTTGAGATGACATATTTAGGCTCATTGCATTATTATTTGAGGATACAATTTATGTAGCGTGATGGTGGTATTGTGATGCTGTAGTTGGCTAGCGAAACCATGTGAACCTATAGAGTAACCTACATGATAGTGAAAAAAATCTCATAAATAACCGTTGGTCGAAATATAGCCCCGGCTATTTTTCTCGTTGTACAAGGGTGAAAAAACATGTGCAGCCAAGGTGCTAAGAGGAAGTACATGAGATTTCTTATCCACCTCAATTGGATTCCACGATATATTTAGGTTGTATATATGAGCTTTGAAGAACCCTGGGCCATGTAAACCATGTTTGAGTATGCTTTGTTATATACATGCTCAAATACAGTTTATGCAATCACATCGCTACAAGTTTGTTTTGTGCTTCGATATGTTACACATGATGATTACTCGCTATATGATTGTGCCTCCCCAACCTGAGGAGTTCATGTGCATATTGTTATGGTAATCGAAAGCATCATGAAAGGGAGCATGTTATCAAGGTGAACCTTCTAAATCATCATCACTGGAGTTGCTCTTTGAGAATGGTGTGTGCTCATTTAACATGTTCCAATATTGTTATGTGGAGACGAGGTGGGCACTAAGATATTGCCAGACACCAAGGCCAAATTAATTTAAGGCTGACTCTAATTTAAGACCGAAATACTAATTACACAAATATATAAAATCTAAACGGAGAAGAGCGAATATATATATATATATTCTCGACAACAACGATGAGAGTAATAAGCCTTGCATAATATAATATGAGGATGCACTATTATTATAATACGAGGGCGAAGAATAAGACACTATATCAACTTGGTACTTGACAAAGACTATTGCACATAAAGAAGTATTCTTCATAAAGCTCTATGTGCAAAAGGGAAGAAGCATGTAGATTTCTAGGTTCAGGGAGGTCTATTCCCTCTTGACCCATCAATTGGTAAGCCTCCATCATTTAGCACTTTGCGTGATCTTGTTCGATTCATTGGGGATGGTAGAGGGCACATACACATGCACTAAAACTATCAACACACACACATGGCTAAAAATATTCTTGGTGTAACAAGCAATCTGTTAAAGGGCTAGAAGACATTGTGATCTTAGGAATTCAGTGTCTAACTCAGTTAGAAAAAAAACTTCGAAGCGGTAAGGGAGCTTAGACAAACTAAATTTTTTTAGAGAAAGATGCACTCCAAAAAACCCATTTAAAAAGCACTCTTTTTAGGCTAATGCACTTGGGATAAGGAAAGGACAGCCATGCCGGTGTCGAAGAGTATGCCAAAATGGTTGGTGCAAACATTGCTAGATAGCAAATCAATACTCGTTTACCTCTAGGACATGTGCGTGGCTTCCCTTTTGTGGATCATGATCTCATTGCCAGTATATGTAATGAAGAGGGATCTATTTATTTTGAGGAAGTACAAGAAAGTGATCCATTGCATGCAAGCCAAGTAGGATGAGGAGAGGACAAGTAAGACTCAATCTTCAAAAATGACAGTTGGTGTTTAGCAGATCTACCTTATGGTAAAAAGGCCATTGTTGGTACAAAGTGGGTATATGAGCCTAAGTACAAAGTTGATGGTAATGTCAAGATCATTACAAGACAAAGCTTGCTACAAAGTGTTACGCTCAAGGGTTAAGGGTAAAGAATTTGATGAGACCTTTGCATCCACGTCTTGTATGACTACAATTAGGTGCATTATTACGTTGGCATCCCATCATGGTTTGAATGCACATCATTTGGATATCCACTCTGTCTTCTTGAATGGTGACTTGCATGAGGACGTTTATGTATCTCAACCTCATTATTTTGTTGAGAGCAGGTAGAAATCTAAAGTATGCAAGTTAAGGTATGAGAAAATAAATGCATACTTGGTTATAAATGGTTTTTATAACATCCCAACTCAGAGTAGCCTCTTTGCTACGAGGACTAAAGAAGAAAAAAATTGTCATCATTTTATACATTGGCGACATGCTGCTCACATGTCCTAATAATGAGGAGAAGATTTCAACCTCCAAGACTAAATTACACATGTGTGATTTGAGATGACGTATTCAGGCTCATTGCATTATTATTTGAGGATACAATTTATGTAGCATGATGGTGGTATTGTGATGCTGTAGTTGGCTAGCGAAACCATGTGAACCTTTAGAGTAACCTACATAATAGTGAAAAAAATCTCATAAGTAACCGTTCAACTTGGTCGAAAGATAGCCCGGGCAACTTTTCCCGTCGTACAAGGGTGAGAAAACATGTGCAGCCAAGGTGCTAAGAGGAAGTACATGAGATTTCTTATCCACCACAATTAGATTCCACGATATATCCAGGTTGTATATATGAGCTTTGAAGAACCCTGGGCCATGTAAACCACATTTGAGTATGCTTTGTTATATACGTGCTCAAATACGGTTTATGTGATCACATTGCTCTGCAAGTTTGTTTTGTGCTTCGATTTGTTGCACATTATGATTAGTTGCTATATGATTGTGTCTCCCCAACATGAGGAGTATAATGTTATGGTAGTGGAAAGCATCGTGAGAGGCAACATGTTATCAAGGTGAACTTTCTAAATCATCGTCCATGGAGTTGCTCTTTGGGAATGGTGTGTGCTCATTTAACATGTTCCAATTGATTGTTATGAGGAGAGGAGGTGGCCACGACGAGGATCAAAGCCAAATCAATTTAGGGCCGAAACGCTAATTACGCAATTATAGGAAGTTTAAAGGGCGAAGAGCGAATACATATATTTATATATGTTTATATATATATATATTTTCTCAACAACGATGAGAGTAATAAGCCTTCCATAATATAATATGAGGATGCACCGTTATTATAATATGAGGAAAGTATGCATAATATATGTATGAGGGCGCACTGTTATTATATTGCAACATCATGTCCCGATGATGTTTTAAACAGCTGATGAGCTGAGGAATGAGTCAAGAGATTTGCAGATTCTCTCAAGTTCCTCATCTCAGTAGTAGTTGTTGTTGTTGTTGCCGCCAAACCTTGGCCTTTTAAAAACTCATATCGATGGGGGAAGGGCCTGTGCAGTGTCGGTGCTACGACGTCCAATCGTCTTACCAACACACGTTGACATTGTTGGTGCTTGCAATTCTAAATAAGACCCACCACCACCACGAGGGGAAAAATTATTACATGATGCCGTGCCGTAGATGAGATCGTTGAGCGAGAGTGAGAGTGCTAGTTTTCAAATCACCAACCAATCTATCTAGCAAATTCATGTTAATATTGTGAGATATGGTACTCTGAAATTACAATGCCATCACATAGCACCTCTTGGGAGCTATCACATCGTACCTCTTGGGAGCTGGGTAGAGATTTTAACATACTACCTCTTGTTAGAATTGACGGTCGTCCTATTCACGTACAAAGATGTATAAACCCACCATGAGGGATAAATTACTAAATGATGCCGTGTGCCGTATATGAGGTAGTGAGAGTGAGAGTGAGAGTGAGAGTGGGACTTTAAACAATGCTATCACCTTTAGAGGGACTTTCCATCGCTAGATTACAATACCATCACCTTTACATTGTGGCTCCTTTACAATACCATCACCTTTACATTGTGCATATCTATGTGTAGATTAGTACCTCAAGACATGCACAGCTATACTTTTCACCTGTGCATGTCTCCACTCACATATCTATCTGTATCTACATTAGTACCTCTAGACATGCACAACTATTGAGCAAGATATCATAGCTTCACTTTACAATCTATTGCTTAGTATTTAGGTGAAATTTCAAGTTGGATATCAATGCCCCACCCTCTTATTATATGACCAAGGCTTCGGCTAGCTCATGTTTGTATGGCCCTCATAACACTCCACACATCGAGTAAGTAGGCTTTTTTTACTCTCTTGAACACCCTGTCTTGACATTACGAGGCCTGCCACATGAGCCCAATAGTTGGTCGTGTCTACATTGCACCTAGCCATGATTGTGCACAAGTATACTTTTTTTCTCTCATGAGGGCACCCTGCCCGGACATTGCGGGCTCCGAACAGGAGGCCTAAGATGAGCCCAATTGGCCATGTCTACACTACAAAGGGTGGCTCTGGCTATGATTATGAACCTATGTAGTCATGTCATGGGCCATCTCACTTATACGTACCTATAGAGATACGCAGCCAACCCCTTCTCTACTCACATCAATGTGGCTTTTACTATGAACTTCTACTAGACAACCTCAATCTTAGCAATTCCAGATTAGCCATCGAATCCAGTTGTTGAAACTCCCTTCACAAGACCAACGATTGTGGGGCTTTGGCATCTATTAAATCATACATTATTCTTCTCTAACTTTGTTAAGGAGATAAGGAGAAGGTGTCGTATAGGTTAGCTCTCAAGGACATGGTAGGAAGAGGAGAAGCTCATAAGAGGGGGGACCTACACTCCATTATATCCTTGCAAGAAACAACCAGCATCAAACTATGTAAGAATCCAATAAAATACGAGCAAGTAAAAGAGTAGAGAAGGGGAAGACCTCACAAGTGTTCTATTCAAGTGGTATTGCTTAATGTAAAAACTTGTAAACAAACAGCTAGTGTCCACACTTGTATGGTCATAACTTAAAAAATGGTCGACGTCCACTATCGGTAGCCTTAAAATACGAAAATTTATGACTTCCGTATTTGGCAATAAGCTCCTCATGGTAATGTTTCTTCATAAAGTCTAGTACCGTCTCATAAACGATAGGCTTCCGTTACGCAAGGTAAGAATGTGAAGCATGTCATGGTAGAAGAGCCTCTGGAGTAACCTCTAGAATGGTTAATAGATCTCATAAATAACCGTTGGGTGAAAGATAGCCCCTATTTTTCCCCTTGTCCAAGGGTGAAAAACACATCCAAGGTGCTAGGAGGAAGTACATAATATTTCTTATCCACCTCAATTGAATTCCTAACCAACGCCTTACAAAGAATTACCCCTTATGAGGCTTAGAATAGCAAGAAGCCCTCAGGGCCACATGCCAACAGCAACTTTCTCAAGGGCCTCTTGAAGTATATCAGCTACGCATCTCCAATCGCACAAGCACATGTGCTTCTAGCCCTCTAGCCCTCTAAGGTTTGTACGCAGTAAGGACTCGTGTTTCAAAGACAAAGATTACATGACCCAGTCACACTCTTGACCAAGCGCAACTGCCCACAACTTACCCTTTTAACTTATGGATGATACATCCATCACCTAAAAGTTTTGCACACACCCAATATTTCCTCCAGTACCCAAAAACTTATTTTTATGAATCCACAATACCAAACATAAGCATTACTCTATTCATTGGAATACATGTGTTCTTTGATTTTGCTATCTATAGAATCTATTGATGATGATATCCACATTCTCTATGACATGTAAGATGGACCAAGCCACACCTACACACACAAAAATTATTAATGGTGATACAACATACTAGGGAATAAGCCACAAATACATGCACACACCCACACATGCACACATAGGCATGGCCATTGCATTGTTTTTGTGTGTGTGTGTGTGTGTGTGTGTGAGAGAGAGAGAGAGAGAGAGAGAGGAGAGAAAATCCCTTAAGAGAGAGAGAGAGAAAGAGAGGCCACGCGTAGATTTTCAGCATGCAGAGTGTTTGTGTTTGCCGTAATTTCTTTATGGGCGAGCTTAGTGTTTGTGTTTGCACTAATTTCTCTATGGGTGAGCATGAAAGCGGTTCCACCAGCTATGCTGGCTATGTTGGAGTTTTAGCTCCCTTTTGGAGCCATTCGTGTAGACATATTTTCCATCTGGCAGCAGCAGGAGAATTCGTGATCGTGGTCGTGCACAGATTTTCAGCTTGCAAAGTGTTTGTGTTTGCCCTAATTTCTCTATGGGTGAGCCTAAAGTGGTTCCATCAGCCATGCTAGGGTTTCACCCCCCCTTTGAGAGCCATTCGCGCGCTGACACATTTTCCTTCTAGGCAGTGGATAATTTGCGGTCGCGGTCACGGTCGCGCGTAGATTTTGAGCCCATAGAGTGTTTGTGTTTGCCCTAATTTCTCTATGGGGGTGAGCCTAAAGCGAAGAAAGGTGCTCGCCAGATAGCTACTTCTAGTGGTAATTAAAATGTGGGTGCTGGTCATGGCGCCTCTTTATCATTTCATCCTAGTGCCACAAGATGGACTCGAGACAAAGATAACTAAGGTAGGCTATCACACTTGGTATAATTTGAGACCTCGAGTTACGAAAGAAAATCAGGTAAATTTTTCTCTTGTATTTGATAAAAAAGGGGCTACGGTCTCAGCCTAGGACAAGAAGTATCCGGATGTCAAGTGGAGACAGAAGTATTCGGATGTCAAGTGGAGACAGAATACATTACCTAGTGATGCCCGTACTTTAGGTGAGAAGGCATGGGTGGATGTTTTGGTACGAAGATTATGGGAACAGATGGAGAGAGAAGGCAGGATCCTATGCAATATTTTAAGGAAAGAGAGGCCGATGGTGGTACCTCTCATTGATTGGCTTTCTGTTTTGATGGATTATGAAGATTGCTCTTTGGAATGTAAAAGGTGTGTGTTCACCGTCCAAGAATTATCGCATGTGGCGTATTGTGTTTTAAGCTCAATGGGAAATGTTTTGTGCTATGTGGAGCATAAATAACGTTCCATGGATGTACAAGTATATGACTACAAGAAATTTCATGTGTTTTATAGTGGGCACCCCACTACACAATTAGGGATCATGATTGTAGTGAAATCTCAGTTTAAGCCATCATTGGTTATGCAGGATGTCTGGGGGTGGTTCATTGTTGTGGAAGTAGAGTTTATGGATGAAACATTATGGCTTGTGGCACGGTATGCACCTAATTGGTGTTGCACAATGTCAATCATGGGACTATTTATTGTGTTTGTGCAACGCTAAGCCTGGCTATGTGTTGGGCGATTTTAATGTATGTGAATTGCCGGAGCATGCCTCTACACCTCACTCTATTATGGATGGGCCGGAGAGGCTCAACTGGAATGTATTTTTGCCAATAAATTTTTGAAACAAAATATATGGTCATGGCTACACCTGCATGAGAGAGGATTTACATGTCTCTCAACAGTATGTGGGTATAAGAGCTCGTCTCTCCGATTGTATATTTTCCAGCATGATTTGTTTCTGCTAGAGATATTGTCCATGCAAGTGGAATACAATCATATTTTGTTAGATCGTTTCCCTTTGGTATTGAAGATGCATAGGCATATAGGCCATTATTGGGAAAGGCTCCTCTTAAGGTTAACCAGACTTTCTTGGAGCATACTATTTTCCATCAGCTTATATTTTAGGTGCTACAAAACTTTCGAGGCCATGTAATCTACACTGGGATGTCAGATTGGGAGTTTTGTATATTTAATATTCAAAAGCTTTCTCGTGAATATGGGATTCATAACGCATCATATTATAGGTAAAAGTTGCGAAACCTAGAATCGTTATTGGTTGATTTGAACCAGGTGATTCAAGAGGATAGTTCTTGCCCTAACATTGAGATAGCTATTGATTGGTTGTCCCATCAAGTTGCAACATTGCATGATAATCAATATGTGAGATATAAGCTTATGGCTCGAATGGATACCTTAATGGATTCTAATTGTCAGTTACATACGTTCTTTGCTCGTTTGCATTGCTCGTTTGTTGCAGCAAAAACATGCATGTGAGAATATTTTCATGATGCAAGATAGGCAAGGAGTATTGATTATTGATCCTGCTTGTGTTCTAGATGTGTGTATGAACTTTTATCTCTTTGTTGGGTCTACAGCTCTTGATGTCATTGCAGCTCGAGAGTATTTTTTTCACTTGGTTTGTCAACACGTATCAGATGTTTCTACAAATGAATTGGTAAGAGATATTTCTGAGGATGAGGTGGAAGCTATGTTGAAGCATTTGCCTAAAAGAAAAAGTCCAGGATGGGATGGGCTCCCCAATGAGATTTTCACATAGCACGTTAGTGAGTTGAGGGCCCCTCTCACTTCTATTTTTCATGAGGTGTGGAATAGAGGTATCATTCGTGCGAGTTGAAAGATTGGGCTTGTACGTTTGCTACCTAAAGTTCCATTCCCAGTTAATCTACGTTAATGAATACCAATCACATTGATGGGGGTCATGTATAAGATATTTGCAAAGGTCTGGCGGCCAACAGGTTGTAGTGTTTTCTTCTTACTTTGATTCATCCAAGGCAATATGGATTTATTAAAGGCCAAAATATTTTGCATAATTTGCTGAATGTAAAAATTAGAATTGATTATGCAAGGGATTTGAGACAAGAGGTGTTTTTGATTAAACTGGATATTGAAAAGGCTTATGATTATGTTGGTTGGCCATTTCTTTCACAGCTTATGCAGGCTATGTGATTTGGCCCTTGCATGTCTTCTTTGATTTATACTTTTAGTCAACATGAAGTGGCTAGGCTTATGATTAATGGTTGGGTGACTGAGCCCATTCATTTAACAATATCAGTCAGGAAGGGATGTCCACTTAGCCCTCTCTTGTTTGCAATTGTTACACATCGAATCTTATCTTGGCTGGATGAGCTAGTGGAGGACGGTGAAGAGATTGTAGGGCTTACACTTCCAAGTGGAGTGTAGATGGTTGGCCACGCATTGGCAGATGATTCTTTCATGTTTCTTGAGTCTCAAAGAGATAATGTTCAAAAGGCTATGGCTATTTGGGATACTTTTGGTCTTGCTCCAACGTTATGAATTAATATGCAAAAATGTGCTCTAATAAATTATACCGAGAGCGATTTTCTTGGTTTGGGATGGAATGGAGAGGTCATACAAAGGGGATGCATCACATGCCACTTGGGCTATCCTATTGGAGTTGGTGTTGATTCACAGGCTTTGTTGGCATGGACTTGTGCAAGGATAAATGATAAGATTGTGCATTGGAAATCTTACTGTTGGCCTATGCATTCTCGACTCAAAGTGGCACAATCCATTAAGATTAGCATGATATCTTTTTTCTTGGCTTTATTACCATGGATGGGAAAAGCTTTGCATTAGATACAACACCCAATTCGATTTATGCTATGGGCCCTATTAGATGTCAGATTACATATGGTCGCTCTCAGAGATGGCCTTTATTGGAAAATATGTGTGTATCTCAAGAGCCATGGGTGGTAGTGGCTAAGGCCCTCATAGAGGAGGTTGCACTTGTGCATGGTAATACCAGGATTGATGGTACCTGTAGCGAAAGGTTCCCAATAGGTTCGAGTGGTGGATTCACCTCTCTTTTCTCATTTGATGATCTCATGGAAGGAGGTGTTGGCACACACTAAATGGAAGACTTCACATCAGTGGCGGGCGGCGGTTGCGGTTGAATTCTATGGCAAGTGAGGTGTTGGCTACTTCATGACTTTTGGAGTGGCTTGAAAATTTTTTTGAGTGGCCAGAATTCCATAAAATGGCTCGATTGGGACTAGTGAGAAATCTCGATGCTTTGTTGCCACCACTACACAGAGGTTGCTTATTGTATTTTCAGAAAATCCATCAATATTTTTGGGTTCCGCCGTGGATTGGGCATTTAGAAAGCCTCAAGACATTGTCTAGCATACAACAAATCAAGTGTACCATATGATGGTAGAAGATAAGCGCTCGATCACTGAGAAGGCTAATACTGTATGGAACATCAGGAAGACTAGGTCGTGGTGGAAGGAAGTAATCTTACAGGGCTGGTAGTCTAAGATTCCATATCAAGGGAGGTGTTCCTATGGTGCATGTTAGTTGGAGGCCTTACATTGGGGGACCAATTACGAAAGCAATAGATTACTTCTGGTAATTGTGTGTTTTGTAGTACATGCTTGGAAACATGTCTGCATCTTTTAATTTCATGTTCAGTGTGGCAAAGAAGGTGTGGGATTTCCTTTCTCACATATGGACTCCGTTGACAAATAGGCCCGTAAAGGTTAAAGAATTAACTTTTGGCAAGATTCTCAATGGGCTAGATAACCTAGAACATTTAGTTTTCTTTCATTTTTTAGGTGGACAAGTTTGTGGCATATCTGGTTAACTAGGAATGCCTTCTTATTTGATGCAAAAGTTGGTGTTACAGCTCACATAGGTCGTATAAAAGGGCTACTATTGTGGCTAGTCTCTTCCTTGCAGTCAACTCATTTGGTGGAGAATGAAATAGCTATATAATGGATGAGGGTACTCTGAGCTACACCCGTGGCTTGGAGTAATTAGTGAGGGAAACCTAGTACATCACATAGTGGCCATGTGGTCATTTGTAAAGTAATTTTGGTAATACATCTTCTATTATAAAGAAAAAAGAGAGAGACCCTTAGCAGTACCTTTTTATTTTGTTATGGCTAGTTTTAAGGGCTGTGTACACCATGCAAGCTTACTCTCGGCTTATTCTAAGGAAGTCTAATTTAAAAAAAAATAAATGCAGAAGATATGTGTTGTAAAATTTATTTTTTGTTGGTAATCACTAAAGACTATACCTTTTCAAAATGAGGCTCATCTTAAATGCTATTATGCAAGGCATGGCCTAGCTTCCTCCTCTTTTCTGATCACCTTCATGGAAAAGTCACTGCCTCCCTCTTGGGATCCGAATAGACATTCCTCTGAACCCAAGGGGGTCTAAACAAGTCGTCGATGAATTTCGACCAATTTTATAAAACTGACGCTATGCAATGGAATACAAATCTTAGCTTCATTATTCATTGCTTCCGTCTCGAAGTGGAGGAGTAACTTGAACCTTGGTGATCAATGCCCCAATGATCCAGCCACCACCATCCTGCCACTTGGTCTAGAGGGATGGATTTAATTCATTTCCCTCAAGTTTATTTTCAAATTTAAAGACAAATGTGTAATTTCTAAACATCCAATTTCAAACATATACATCATGATGTAGTTTTTGCACTTGAGGCAAAGTCATCATTGTTGTACAAGTTCATTGGTTTCCCATACTAGATTTTTCTCTAGATACCTTGGTTACTTGATCTTGGTGTATGACCATCACATAAACACTTGATAAAGGAGTTCAATCCTAGAAACAAAGGCAACCATTGTGATTCAATTCGATATAATAATCCCTTTGTCCCCATAAATCCACATGCCTTTTCCCTGCATATGTCTTTTCTTACATTATTAATTATTGCGTCAAGGAAACCTTTGTCCTCTATACATAAGTGTTTTAAGTTGAAGTTAATGTATCTTTTCTTACTTTGTGTATTCTGAATTCATTACAATCATTGGTATACATAACTTGTAAGTCATAACAATAAAACCATTCAATTATAAAAAGATAAGTTTTTTCCTAAAAACTTTGAAAACATTATTCATATTATATATCATTAAACAAATTATTTTGTTAAATCCTTCAACAAAACATAACATTCAGATTTTCTTAAGATTACAAAAAATATAGAATATTGACCTTAATAGCTTTGTTCTTCTCTAAACTTGTCATGACAAAAAAGAAAAGATCATTTGTTGGTTCCAACATTTTGGCTCCACAAAACCAACACATTATGCATCTTTAATAAATTTTCTAACCCTTATCTCTACTGATTGGAAAATTCTATCACCATGAATGTAAGAAAAGAGTTAAGAGAGAGAGAGAAAGAAAGAGAGAGAGAGAGAGAGAGAGAGCTGCCCACCACCACAAAGAAAGGAGGGAAACTAGAAGTCGTAGGTTTATTACATTTTTTAAGGAGCACTTTTTAAGACCTTTGAAGGATTGCACTAATGTAATATCAGTAACTTGCTCATTCTCATTAGTTAGTCTTTTCTTCTTCTTCACCATCTTGCAAGCACTATAGGCATCGGGCTGAGGTTCAGATCCCCACATCTCTCTCCCCTTTGCTCCCTACCCCATGTATAAGGTGTGCGAGATACAAGACCGCAGATTCTCCACAAGAGAGGGGTTGTCTTTATAGATGTTGAAGGCTATAAAGGGAAACATGCCTCTATAGCACCCTCTACTCCCTCACTGAAAGGCAACAAATTGAGCAAGAATGGAGCACTCCCTCTACTCTCATCATAGTGCTCAACACACACAAGTCAAACCATTAAGGAAATCTTGAGAATAGTTAGTGAAGCACAACAAACTTGTAGACTGATAATGGACTAAGTTAGATGAACAGAGAAGAGATAAAACTCCACGAACATCATCTTTTCTTGTTGTATATCGTTCCTCTTTATTGCTCTTGTTGGGGATAGACCAAGCATGATAAAAAATCTTTCTATTCTTGCTTCCCATATAGAGATTCATAAGAAAAACACATGGAGTAATTTTAAGAGATGCTCCTTGCTTTTGGAACACGAGGAGGTAAGCTGGCTCGAAGAAAAAACCCACATCAATGTATAGAAGCAAGTGCCATTATTGACTTTTGTATTATACTTTCTTGTCGTCATGCTTATACTTAAGTCTTCCATCCAAGTATTAAGAAAAAATACAGATATTAGATATAAAATTCAAAAAGATTTTACATGTATATCCTTCCACCAAACAACAAAAGGGGTTTATTTTTCTTGTCAGAAGATTGGTCCAATTATGTAACATATATATATAAGTCCTTGTTTTATCACACTGTAACACGTCGGGGCCACAACAGTGTTTTCTAGCAGTGCTTTTTTTGTAGGGATGTCAGGGATTACATTCGCTGCTGCAAAATGTCACTGCTCATCAGCAGCGTTGTTAGCAACAAAAGTTTGCTACTATACTGTGATTTCACTACTGTGAACAGAGAGGATAGCAGTGAGATTACGCTGCTATTTTTGTTGCAAGAAATTCCAGAGAGTTGTTAGATGCTGAATTATGAAAATACATGTCACATGCACATAGAAAATGATATATAGTTTTAAAAAATCATCCATTAAAACCCTTGGAGCCATGTTTCGAGCAAAAAAAAAGATAGATAAAAACTTTTGAGAAGCAAAACAATGTCAAGATCATGAATCTATCCCATCTTGTAATAAATCCATATGTGTTGCTTCATTAATATCTATATCTAATGGAAGCTCAATGAAAAGATGGGATTCTATATCAATATCAATATCACTATCATGATCTAATGAAGCCTTGTCATGATTGATAGGTGACTCATTATCTTCTTCCGATTGATGTTCCTCATGCTCTTCATTGGCCCCCTCCCAAAATGTTTTCTTCATCATCTTCTTCCAATGAGCTGATTTAAGGTAGTACTTGCACCTCATCCATAGATTTGGCCTCCACATCTTGATCTTGAAAGATATGTTTTGAACGAGCGAAAACTTGTATAACATACCACCACTTTGGATCAATTCGATCGTCACTCATGAAACATAACCTAATATCACAAAAGCAAAGGGGTTACACTTTTATTATACTACATTCAAATTTAATTGGGGATTGGTTGGATTACGAACCTATTGACAGTGTTGAGGTAGTATGAAGGTATCTTCCTCATCATTCTAAAACTTGGTGGAATCAATTTGGAAGAACCCATTTGGATGTTTCTTCACGGTTTCTTGAGCACCTGTATATATCACCTTGAACCATTTGACATCAAAGATGAATAGGCGCTCTAAATCCAACCTCAAGAATATCCTGAATAGTTCCACAATACTCAAGATTATCCTCTATGACATTGGTATCATGTCTACTGGCTTGATTTTCTTGCTCAAAAGTTACCATCACACCATAATCAAATGTGCTTCTTTTAGAATCCACACGCTCCGTGCGAAATTGTCTTCCCTTTTACCATATTGCATTATATAGTTTGTACTAACATTAAACAAAAACATGATAATTAGTATATATAGTGCATTAAACAAGGTATATATGTGAGATAGAGATGAAGAATGTACTTACTTGAGGTTCACATACTCTTGCATACTCATGCTCTTCTCTTGTGAGATCATCTCTCCATTTTACAATGCCATCAATATTGCCATACGAAGCGATTCTATATTGATCACATTTGGTAGAGGTTCCAAGCTAGGTGGGAATGGCAAGCGTCTATTTTCTCTTCTGAAAGTACTTCTCTCATCCTTTCATCTATTGATTGCATCCTTGTATCTCCCAATCCACTTCTCCATGATGGGACTATTTAGAATGTAGAATGTATTCACCTTGTGTGGCGTAATGCTTCATCTAGTCTTCGTTGCCTTCCTTTTCTCTCTAAGGCACATTAGTGATTAGTCGGTCATCCTCCTCATTGCTCCATAATCGTGGCATTGAAGGATCTATGCGAGATAGATATTTTGAGATATACACAAGAGACTCTTGCATAAACCATCCCTCTGCCATGCTTGCATCTAGCCTTGCTCTTTGTCTTACAAAGTCCTTCAAGGTTTTCATGAACCTTTCAAGGAAAAATAGCATTAAACATGAACAATGCCGCATAACGCCACTTCATCAACCAAATGCACCACAAGATGCAATTGGCTAGTGAGAATTGTTTAGGGAAGTTGTCCTCGATCATACACACATCCTCAATACCATTGAGACGAGCCATTTTAATGAATCCTTTAAGGATATGTACCTACATACATAGCAGTTACATGTACTATCTACCAATACATAACTTGTGAGCGCATAAGAATTTAAAATAAGTAATATAACTTAGTGAATTGAAGAGAAGATTCATACCTCACCAAGTCTCCCATTTTGTAAATAGCCTCTCATCTTCTTGTCTCCACAACCAACTATAGCAATTGGAATAATAAACTATGCATAGAAAAAAATGGAAGTTATTATATGAGCTTACAAATTATGTACCACAAAGAGAAAATGAAAAAGTGAATATTTATATCCCTATAATATCTTGTGCCAATCATGTGTGTCTCGAGGCCATATAGTTGTTCCTCTCCTTTCTTTTTGGTCTTTGTGAAGGCATGCTTCAATGAATGCATTACTCCCGTTGGTGTACGAAAAGCGGCGATCACACTTTTCACCTTATTGTTCTCCCTCTTAGTTAATATCCATGGCACCTTTCGTAGGACTATTTTACCACTCTCACTTTCAATTGGCCAAGCACGTTGAAGACATCCACCAATGTTTTGTAAGTCATCCCTTGCACCCTTTGTATCTCTTTTACCAATTAAATGGTCCCAAATATTTATTACCACATTCATATGCATGGGATCTAAGAGATGATTGATCTTCATGTTACACCAATATGGAAGTCGAAAGAAGATTGAGTGTCTAGACATCCCATTTGGTGGTGGATTGGGAGTGCTTCTCCATGTCTCAAACCAATCTCTACCTCTCACCACAAGTGGTGAGACATCATGTGGCACATACTTGGGATGTGAGGGAGTAAGAAATCGATGATGTTTGTCATACACCACCTTCTTAAGTGTAGAGGGTCTTTCCAAAACAAGTGATGGTCCACAAATATCAGACATGCATGATCTCCAGAGGTTGTCAGACCTATTTTAATTGAGATAGAGATATAAACTTAAAATTTAAAGGCTAAAACTTATGCATATAAGATTCAAGTAGGTACCTGAGCACTCCGAGAACCCAGGATAGTCATGCATCATCCAAAGAAAAACTCCTTTCACCAGTGCCTCACGCCTATTTATTGGCCTTGAAACATCATGTACTTTGATACCTCACCATAGTGTCTCAAGATCCTCAACCAAAGGCTCGGGGTACACATCCATTTTTACCACCTTATATTTATCTAGTACAAGGAGAGTAAGCATGATATGACCTTTCTTCATTTCCACCCATTGAGGGAGGTTGTAATTCACCAATACAATAGGCCAAGTAGACCATGATGTGGACTTGAAGCCAAGTGGGTTAACACCATCCATGCCCAAGCGAAGACGTAAGTGATGAGGCTCATCTTTAAACTCTGGCCATTGATGCTTCACATGTTTCCATGCCGGTGAATCAACTATGATCCTCATGATGGCATCGATTGAGCGATGAGTAGCATGCCACATCATGAGTTCTACAATCCCTTTACATTTAAACATGTGTTGGATGTGAGGAATGATAGGGAAGTGTCTCAAAACCTTTCGGCGGGGAACTTTATCACCTTGTAAATCATTCCTATAGTGTCTCTCCCCACATTGTAGACATTGTGTTGCATTTTTATTAACCCCTCTAAAAAGCATGCAATCATTCGGACATGCATGTATTTTTGTGTAATCCATACCTAGCATAGAGAGAAATTTACGACACCCATCTCGTGAGTTCGGTAATAGATTTTGAGAGAAAAGAATCTTCTTGAGAAGCCTACAACATAGGGTAAGAAATTATATGTCAAAATATTAGCTAGGACAATATATAGAACATAAAATATTTTCAATAAAATGAGGCAGTCTTACCAAAGAAGACTTGTGACACTTGCATCACTCCATCCATAAGTTTTTTGCAAGTTCAATAGCTCCAAGTTTGTTCACAGTGTGGAGTATGAACATCCCTTATACAAAGGTGTGCTTGCCTCTCTATGCAAGGTTTTCTCTTCTTGTGACATTGGAGCTTGCTCACTACATCTATGACCTCCCGTCCCAACGAAGTCATTCACCATATCAACCATGATGAGATTCTCTTCCTCCTCATGTGGCAATGGTGGAGGCACTCCATTCATTGGTTGGGGAAGATGAGTCTCAGCCCCATGCTTTCCATATGAAGCATTGCCACCTTCCACACTCTACCTGATGTCACTGAATGGTGTGGCATGTTACCTAGAACTCTCCTATGGTTCTCCTCTATGTTATCATCCACACTTGGTCATGCCACTGTCTCAAGAGCATATGTTCGGACATGCTCAATTATTATACGACATTGTCGTCGTGTATACTGGTCCTTGCATCGATCACACACACATCGAATTTTCTCTCTTTTCCATGCCTCGGATCCAACTTTTGCGGCCCTTGATGATCATTGTCAGACATCTTTAAACTGGCCAAAAATGACTTAGGGTTCATACAAAACACACAACAATATCCAGTTTTGTAAGATTCCTCCATCCAGATTTTGAAGTGTACATGTGTAAGAATCTCCCCTTCTGATCTTATAATTATTCCCCTCTTTGAGATAAAAGAAAGATCCTCTTTTACCCTGTTTTGGCCTAGAGAAAGAAAATGTCTAGAGGGAGGTAATCCAAAATTGAGATATTTTTTGATATAAAAATCCTCCTGGTGTCTAAAATGGTTTCCCTGAAACAAAAATTCAAAAAGAACTTTCCAATGTGCAATTGGAATTAATTGAAAAGAGGTATAAAGGACCTTAGCCTAAGGGTCTAGATTTTCAGAAATTTTTGGATTATGGTCCAATTAAGGTTCCTATGGGCCAATAGGATCAATCCAAGTGTGGGGAGGAGATGAATCCAATTTGTAAAAGAAAAATACCCAAAAATGAGTAAATCCCACATAAGATGAAGAGTTGACTGAGTACAAGGTCTATTAGTAAAAAAATATGAATATTACTAAAAAAAGTATATATTTTGGGTATAATAATACATTTTTGACACCTTGGTAAGGAGAAGGGGGCTCTTCAAGGAGGACATGTGTGGTGGAGTCTTAAACTCAAAAATAATAAGATATTTTTATCTCTTCTCTCTCCTGGATCAAACCAAATCAAAAAGGAAGCCAAATTGGTCCAAATCTTGTCCAAATTTAGCCAAACTGAACCTGAAAAATTCTAGAAACTAGTTGGACTTGGTTAGAGGCCTCCCTCACCTATAAATAGACCCTTAGCCCTTTGTAAAAAAATATGTGAACTGTACCATGCCAGTATTATACTGAAATAATGATATTTTCTATTATCCTCTAAAATTTGGAGAGAATGGAGTTTCTCTCTCTCATCAACCTTCTTTGAAGGCTTCATCAACATACTAAACCAATTGATTGGTTGGGGGCCTCTCCTTAGACTAAAGAATCAAGCAAAATAAGAGATAAAGTGTGATTTATGATCTTTTTCTTAATCTCTAAATGTTTCTCACTTCTCAACCCCTCCCAAGCTTGAGAAGTATTCAATTGAATGGCTCTTTAATGTAATTGAAACTCTCTAATGAATTTTAGTGATAAATCTTATAAAGTTTTCATTTATGCTTAAATTAAAATGTTTTTTAAGTATATCTCTCTCTCCCCCAAAGAATGGTCATTCCTATGATCTATTCTATATTCAATTAATGCTTCTCATGGAGAAATTCTCTATTCACAAGTCAAACTCTAGACTTGTGAAGCTAGAGGTTTTAAAAAATGATTTTTTTACTTATATGCTTGAAAAATATGGTAATATTATGGGATAAATCCATAAATTGGACTTAATGCTAAAATATAGTTATATTATCATAATTTTTTTACTGTCTTATTCTTTTCATAAAAATTAAAAATTACTAGTAATAGTAGTAGAGCTATGGCAAAATTTTTAAGAAATTGATGCATAATTTAATCTTATGCATAACGTGAAAAGAGGACTTCCTATCATATTCTAGGATTCAATATCCTAGGTTAAAAGAATGGTTTTTATCACATTCAATGGAAAACTAATTTTTAAGTTTATGTGTAATTAAATAATTAAGAAATGAGAAAATTATGGTAAAAATATTTAAATGGTAAAAGAGGAATTGCTATGACATTTGGAAGTCAATCAATTAGAAGGAAAAAGAGAAATTCCTAGCATATTGGAATTATTGGATATTTTATTTAAATTCAAAGATAAATTTTAGATAAATTTATTTTATCTATGAGAAATATTTAAATGGTAAAAGAGAAATTCCTATGACATTTGAAATTCAAACATTTAGATGGAAAAAGAGAAATTCCTAGCATATTGGAATTATTGGATATTTGATTTAAATTAAAAGATGAATTTTAGATAAATTTATTTTATCTATGAGAAATATTTAAATGGTAAAAGAGAAATTCCTATGACATTTGGAATTCAATCATTTAGATGGAAAAAGAGAAAATCCTAGCATATTGAAATTATTAGATATTTTATTTAAATTCAAAGATAAATTTTAGATAAATCTATTTAATCTATGAGAAATATTTAAATGGTAAAAGAGGAATTCCTACGACATTTGCAATTCTATCATTTAGATGGGAAAAGAGAAATTCCTAGCATATTGAATTAATGGGTATTTTATTTTCGATGAATTTATTATATGAGAAATATTTGATGATAAAAGAGGAATTCCCATGACATTGGAATGCAAATAATTAAATGTAATAAGAGGAATTCCCATGGTATTTTAGATCCATGAAATCAAATGGGAAGAAGAGGAATTTTTAGTATAATTCAATTTATGATTATTCATCAAAAGTGTAAATATGGGTAGAATTGATTTTTGTAAATCCCATGAATTCTTTTTTTCAAAAGAGGAATATTGAATATAATTCAATTGAGGAATTGAGAAGGAATATGAAAATAGTCGTCGAGAAAAAGAATCTTTATCTAAGCCAAGCAATTGGCAGAAATTTAGAAAAAGTCCCATTGTCGGTATCAAAGTAGAAAAAGCTACTAAATAGGAATAGGATGTGGAATGGATGTGATAAGATGTAAACGGGATGCGATAGGATGTGAATGGATGTGATAAGATGTAAATGAGATGTGATAAGATGTAAATGGGATGTGATAGGATGTGGTCTAATGAAAATGAATGTGGATGAGATGTGAAGTAAATGGATGTGGATGTGAATGATGAGATGAGAATAAGAAGAGAGGATATGTGAAAGGGTGAGATGGGAAGTAAATGGATGTGAATGTGTATGTGATGAAAATGGATGTGAATGTGTATGTGAAGAATAGATGTGGATGTGTATTGAAAAGAATGGATGTGGATGTATGTGAAAGAATGGATGTGGATATGTATGTGATGAAAATATATGTGAATGTGTATGTGAAGAATGGACGTGAATGTGTATGTAGTAAAAGAATGTATGTGGATGTATGTAAAAGAATGGATGTGAATATATGTGAAAGAATGGATGTGGATGTATGTGAATGAATGAGATGAGATGTGTATGAATGAGACATGATGTGGATGTGATGTAATGTGGATGGGATAAATGAGATATGATGTGGATAGATGTGATGTGATGTAATGTGGATAGAATGTATGTGATGGGATGGTGATGAGAATGAATGCGATGGATATGAATGAATGTGATGAGATGGATGTGAATGGATGGAGGTGATGTGATGTGAAATGGATAGATGTGAGTGAATGAGATGTGATGTGAATCGGGATGTGAATGAATGATATAGGATATCATGTGAATCAAGATGTGAATGAATGATATGGGATGTGAATGGATGAGATGTGAATCGGGATGTGAATGAATGAGATGTGATGTGAAATGGATGTGATATAAATTGGGATAGATGTGAATGGATGATATGTGATGTGATGTGATGTGATGAGAAACGGGATAGATGTGAATGAATGAGATGTAATGTGAATGGATGAGATATGATGGGATGTGAATGGGGATAGATGTGAATGAATGAGATGTGAGGTGAAATGGATGTGATGTGATGTGATGTGGATCGGGGTAGGTTTTGACATGTGCTCTTTCTTATTATCTTTTTTTAAAAAAAATTGTTAGTCGGATATTTAGTATGTGTATAGGTACTATATTGTTGTACATATTGATACAAGCTATATTATCATGGGGTAGCTTTTTCCAACAGGCTCCCTCTTGATATAGACATGAACTTTGTTGGGAAGCAAAATGTGGGGTGTAAAAGTAATGATATTAGCATGGGTCCCCCTTCTTGCTTTCTATCATACCTTGACCTCTTAAAGGGTATTGTAGATTTTTTGTAACCATCCCTTCAAGTGCTCCATCAACTTGCTTTCAATGGATCTTGGTTTCCATTTATTGCCTGTGTGAGAGAGGGAGAAGGGAAGAGAAGAGAGAACATCTCAAAAAACAACCTTTGAAAATGAGAATTTAGGGGAATCTATTATCCTGCCACACACAGGAGCCTCCCTCAACTTTTTTCCCTAGTTTACTTTTAATACCCACCACATTGTCGTGACGTGGACGGTATCGCTGGGAAAGTACAAGACTTCTAGCTGTGAGAGTAGGTACCAAATTTAACAAGGAAACTCACACACAAAATTTCCCCAAGGAGCATAGGACATATCCATTTTTAATGACATATACATGTGTCAATTCACCTGAATACATCCTTGAATTCATCCTGATGATTGCACAAAATTGTATACCAAGTGCTTGTCCCTTTCCAAGCATAGATTCACTTGCTCCTTTTTCCAAATCCTTCAAGCCAATCACATGTAGGCATAGCATAACCTTCAAATAATTCCAACATACATGTAACCATTTTCATTCCATACTTTTAGTATCTCCAATCCCATCATCTCATGATGTTCTTTATCACCTGAAAACCTGCCTATAAATTCCAACAACTCACAAGTACAAGACGATATATGGCATAACTATAACATGCTCACATGATTTTTAAGAAATTCCATAGCTTGCATTTCAGATCAACTAGGGTAGAACAATTCAAATTTACCAAAAGCCTTGCTGCATTTTCTGATATTTTGATCCCACGAATTTTGATGCATTAATATCTTAGCTCCTCACACCAAGTCATTCTTGATTTACAAAACCTTTAAGGTTTTATGGACCTTACGATTTTCCAAATCGTGGGTAGGTAGAGTGGTGAATTTAAATAAAAGTAAATCAACACTTATCTGAAGGCAGGAAGGCGAATTTCACATGATTTTTTATTGACTCCATACGGCGCTTCGCTGCAGGCCGTGAAAGATTGGAAACATATATATATATTTGAAAATCCCTTCATTTGATAGCACTCAATTAGCTCATCAATTCAAGCTCCTACATGACATGAACAGTCGCCGCCAGCTTGCAACTGAAAATTCTAGTCGAAGGCGTCTCTGCTCTCCTTTTTTTTTCTGCAGACTCCCCTCAGATATGCGCTTCCCCCCACACTCTGGTTTTTTCTCCTTTTTTCCGCAAGGGAATCCGCGCCCCCACCACCTTTTGCAGCTAAAAACGCGTTTTTTCCATTTTGAATTTCCACGCTGCGCCTACCATTCCACGCATCTATTTTAGAGTGATAACCATAAAAAAATCAAACTCCTTCACACCACAACCTTGCTAAGGGTGTTTCCCACGCCACATCAAAAGAAGCTTCATTTGGCATCCTTATTACACATATGACCTTGCCATCAGAAGCATATGATCATGACCATGACCATTATATACCATAAAAGTTTTCTGTCTCAGTGTTAATATCAACTCAACCATGATACACACGGCTTATGAGCATTTCACCATCTCATGGAATCAATAAAAGCAGTCAAACCCACAAGCATAATCCAGTCCTATCAAGGCACAGGGTTTCTGCTATCTCCAAAATTCTCCATAAGCATAAAAAACTCCACGATTCAAACCACACTGTCAGAGGCTTCGAGACCTGGCTCAGCCTCAGCTTGTCTTATTGAGCCTCATTTACAATATGAACATATGTACTCAGGCATCATATAATGACTCGTCATGGCAGTTAACCCCATGCATCTGGATTTGCATTTGATGGATTCACATGCATGGTTTCACACCATAGACGTGCCATGGCACGACATCCACCCCCTCTAAACCTGCACATCCTCTGGTATGTGCCAAATCATCATCAAGATTTACATATAACTGGATGTCGTCTTCATCTTCTACATTACCAGGAAGATCATCCTCTTCCTCTTCAACCATATCTATAGTACCACTGTCAAGCCTCTCATCCTGAGTCTCTTGTGAATCAAAAGGATCACTATCATGCCTTCTTTTAAACATCTTGATTCTTTTGCCTGCCACAAGATTCTTTATCTCTGATCCATCAAGCTCACACAGAGTATACGTGGCATTTCCATGCACATGCTTGACAATGTAAGGGCCAAACCATCTTTTTGCAAATTTTCTTTGAACAGTGAATTGGTTGTCAAGGCTACTATCATACATTAGAACCCAATCACCTTCTTCAATAGGTTTTGGCCAGAGTCTGTGTCTTCTATCAAATCTTTCTTTATTTTTCAACCTTGCATCTTTCAAGCGAGCTTTAGCAAGCTCTACATCTTCTGGCCTTCTCTCCAGTTGCCTTATTCGCAATGCAAGGAGGTCTTCCCTACTCAATCCTTCCATCCAGGGCAAAACATTCCAAGTTGGAACTACTTCTTCAACTGGCATTACTGGCTTCTAACCATACATTAATTCTGCAGGCATGTATCCTGTCACTGAGCTATGAGTTGTACGGTCGGCCCACAAGGCATATGGTAGCAGCCTTGGCCACTCTCGCATTCTTTCTCTGCATGCCTTAGCCAAAGCTTTAATGATTGGAGGATGCCCTCGCTCACTTTTACCATTGCCCTCAGGATTGTAAGCACATGTTAGGGACAGTCTGATGACAATTCTAGAGAAGAATTCCCTTGCTTCTTCAACATCTAGCTCACCCCTATCAGCTGTTATTTTACCAACACAACCATATCGACAAATCACATCTTCCAAGAGAAATTTGCATACTGTTTCCGTACTCTTTGTTCTAAGAGCACGCCCTTCTACCTGATTTGTCAAATCTTCTCTTGCAAGTGCTATGTACCGCATCTGCCAAATTCCAAAAGGCATTGTAACTAGATCCACTACCCATTTGTGGTGCATGGCAGTTGGGTAGGTTGGTTGCAAGCCATCACGATGCCGCACATTTGAGTACATTTGGCATACCATGCATGTTTCCACATATTGGGAAATATCCTTGTACATTACTTTCCACCAATATTTTTCCTTTAATTTGGTAAAGGTGGCCCACACACTTCGATGTCTAGCCCAGAGACTCTCATGGAGTTCTTTCACCAGCTTCCCTTGAGTTTCTTTATCACATATGACTCTCTGTGGCATAGCATTCCTCTGCTTAGGATGCTTCCAGAGGTACCCATCCTTTAGGAAATAACCATATGCTTTTCTGCGGATCCTCTTAAATTCTGAGTCAGACCAACTTTCCTGTCTTGTCAGAGTACTCAAGTATTGACCAATAAGCAACCAATCTCCTTCATACATTTCCTCAGTAAAAGACTCAAGTGTATTTGATAGGCAAATATGGTCCCCCTTTGCATATGCAGTAGTGTAGAACTTTGTACCCACATCATCAATGTCACTAATCATCTCTTTTTCATCTTCATACCTAGCTCTTGATAGCATATCTACAACTAGATTATCTTTTCCTGCAATATGCTCAAACTCAGGATTTAGTGACTTGATATAAGCAATTCACCTAAGCATAGCAATATCTGGAGTGGTACAACTTGCTATCATCCCAAGAAGTGGCAAACAATCAGTTTCCACAAGTACAGATACCCCAATAAGATATTCTTTTTCACATTTTAGAGCAATGACTATTCCCCATAACTCTCTCTTGATCTGCGGATATTTTCTTTGTCGGATGCTTAATACTTTTGCTCCAAATCTGATTACATACCTGTGATCATCCTCATCATCTTGCCCTACTGCCCATCCTATCCCAGTAGGACTAGTATCAACTGTAACAATCACAGGCCTGCCACACTCATAATCTGCCTTTCTCAGAGTAGGTGATGATTGGAGCAAACATTTCAGCTTTCGCATAGCTTTAATATGTACTGCACTCCACAGAAATTTTTGATTTTTCCTCAAAAGTTGATAAAGAGGATCTGCTACATGTGCATAATGTGGGATCCAAATAACATAGAAGACACATGCTCCAAGAAATCTCCTCAGCTCTGTAACATTAATGCATGTCTCTTTCATTCTTTGTATTGCATCTATCTTGGCTGGGCAAGGTCGGCGTCCACTAGTACTACAAAGATGTCCCACTATTAGCACTTCACCAACCCCAAATACTGATTTCAGTCCAGACAAAGTAAGATTCACTTCTTCAAGTCTGGATAGAATCATATCACAATCCTTTATATGATCTGCCACAAACTTGCGGCACCCCTTTGAATCCAAATCCTCATCTTTATCTTTCTCATCACAGCCTTTTATTGGCACATCATCCAGAAATGGCATAGTTATTTGTGGTATGAAGTCTCGTAAGACTTTATTCATTCCATTCATCATATGTGCCACCGAGTTGGTGGCTCCCTGTGGTAAGGTACACATCCTTACTAACCCCAAAGGAGTTCTCATTGTGGTCAAGTCCCTGCTTTGTATATCCAGCTGGAACTGATCATATCCCGAATACAGATCACCCATAGAGTGTATAGCTTTCCCTGCAAATGCTTCTGCAAACTCATCCACAATCGGACCTGCTCCCACATTCCTGATTGTGACTTTGTTTACAGGTTGCATGTCTTGAATAAAGCGCAATGTCCCATTTTTCTTTGGCACAGTAAACCATCTGTTGGAATATGGAGCACATGATGGCTCCAAGATTCCCATCCTGATCTTTTCTTTTAGTAATTCCATCAGCTTTGGCAAGAGAGCCTTTGGTACTGGAATTGGCCGCAGGTTCCAGGGCACATGTGGAACAGTAAAGATCACCATTGGTGCTGTTACACTTGGATCAACACAGCCTATCTCATGCGGCTGAAAAGCAAAGGCTTTCCCATGTTTTACAAGCATCTCCTCAAAGCATTCCCTTTCAACTGGCAACAGAAAATCCTTCTCACCAATCTTCAGCTCTTTTAGAGTTTCTTGAGTAAACTTATGCCCAATTTTCTTCGGATCTCTGAGATTTGGTTGCATAGAAGCTTCATCTATCTTCTCCTTGCTTCCTGGTGGCAAAGGCAAGGCAACTGGTTTCACCTTCTTTGCAACTGTTTTGTACTTTGTATCAACATGAGCATCCATCTCGCAATTCATGTTTTTACATTCCACCCCCTCAAATTCCTGGATTATATCATACATCTCCACAGATGACACCTCTATTATCTCATTTTCATCCTGTAAGCATGCTCTTCCCATATCTAAAAGCACATCCATAGTATCTACAAATGACACCTCATCAAGCACCCCTGAAATAAACTCATTCTTCTCCAAAAGACCACATTGCTCAAAACTTTTTTGTTCATTTTGTACATGTCTTCGCATGCCACGCTTCAAATCCTTGCTTTTTACAAAAACCAGTGACCCATCGCTGGAGAATCCCTGAAATTTGCTGAAAAGTTATTTACATTGATTGAGTCCTGCGAGAACTCATTTCCCCTTGTACCATTGGAATCTCGCTTTACAATGGCACCTGGCCAAAATCCCTCATCTCCCTGTAATTCATGAATTCTCTATTTATCTTTGGGAGTGACTGTGCTCGAAGAGACTCACGATTCCTTTCATGGTTAATGCAAACTGTCAAGAACTGAACAGCTTTCTTGCCATCTTTACTCCTTATTCTTGCATATGCCGAGCCATCGTCCAAAACCTTTGTTTCCATCCTCACAGCTATAATGTAGGGTTGCCCAAGGATGAGGGGATACGATGACATCTCCTGAACAAAGAAGTTCTGATCATCTTTCACATCCCCTATAGTTACCCTTACATTTGGACATGCTGCATAAAGCTCTCCAGATGAGTTATTAGCTGCTTTAATCATCCACCCATGATCTACATCCATTGGCCACTTACATTTGTTGTAGAGATTTTTAGCCATAAGATTTATTTCAGACCCATGATCAATTAGAGCGACATATGGCTCTTCCAAATCACCTATCTTGACAAGGGTTTCAGTAGTTGCTCTTGCCCAATGGCTCCTGGAGTAATGACTCTTTGTAAGAACTTCTTTTTCATCATCCTCTTCCACAAAGCGTACTTGTCGTGCCCCATCAGCAGAGTGATTACATTCCACCATATTTTCTCTCTCTTCCTTTTGCTGTACCTGTACTCCATGAGTCTTGGAAGTGCTTGCCTCCCCTTGTGATGGAATAGATTCAATTATGGACTGCCTTTTCCTTCGTATAACATCAATTATCTCATCATGAAATTCTTTCTTTGCAATCCCCAAGACTTCCCCTAGTGTAAATTCCACCCTGCTATTTAGAATCCTCTCTTCAAGCACCTTTTTGAGATCTGTTGCAGCTTCAATATCAGATTGAAGCTTGTAGAGTGGACTTTTCCCTTTACCCTTCTCCTTCTCATGCTTCATTTTTGCTGGCACTTCTTCCATTGATACTTCCTGTGGAGGTTTGCTATGCGGTGGAGGCGTATGTGATGGCCCAGGATCCTTCTTTTCACTTCCACGTGTAACTCTTTTTGATGGCCCTCCTTCCTCATTTTCCCTTTTACGCTTCTCCTCTACCTGTGCCTCATTATTTTGGCATTTAGCAATGTAGGCATGAACAGATAAAGAATCCACAGGCTCCTCCCAGCCAGTCTCAAGACGTATACAATCACCTGCCTCATGCAAAGCTTGCTTAGACACCTTCTTTGACGCAATTAATTCCATTGTTGATGGCCAAAAATCCTCATTCTCATAATCTTCATCATTCTCAAATCCCTGCTTTGATTGACCAACCTTTAATCCATAGATTGCTGCCTCAACCATAGAAATGGCATGACTAGCAGCCATATCCTCAACCAGCTTTTTCATCCCTCCTTTCCCAAAGTTTGTACTCAATGGAAGACCAGTCTCTGTAAGATGGATTTTCCCATCTTTGAAAAACACAAGTTGATTTTTAAGAGCTTCTTTATAGCTAGCACAATCTTTCTTTGCATGTTCTTGGTCATCACACCATATGCATCTGTATGTAAACCCTTCTTTGCTTTGAGGCCTTTGCATAGAAGCCTGCCCTAATGGTAGCCCCTTTTCTTCAATCCTGGACATCTTCAATTTTAGGTCACGCATACCCTTAATAAGCTCATCCATCGGCCCTTATACCTTTGGGATTGTAGGAGCTGGTTTTGGTAGATTCTCAGGGGTAACAACAGTTATAGGGGTTGCGGAGCTCATCACCATTTTATCCCTCCTTCGCTGCCGCTTTGCTAACATGGTGACCGCATCCTCAACATCATTCCAATCACTCTTTAGTCCCTGCTCTGTATCCTTATCCTCAAGGAGGATTTCCAATTTCTCTTGGGACACAATTCCACATTCATGCTAGGAGCATTGATTCCACTTGGTGGATACCTCAGGTTTTAGATTCATACTATAGTCATGTGGACGGGCTTAGGAGCTTTCCCTTCGACCCTTGCACTACCACGACATCAATATCAAGGATCCCTAATGTGTACCTTTCTATTTGATCTTGGAGGGTACACGAATAGCTACACCATCAAGGGTGGTTCGTTAGCCTCTCCATTCACACTAGATTGGCACATGACCACTATCTTGGATTCAGAGTGCCTTGGATTTACATTCATCCATACAAGAGTCCATTGACCTTTCCATTCGATCCGGGTACTGTTGGAGATTACCTTTTGACAGTGGGGTGGAATTACTTCATTTTTGACCTAGGTGGCCATATGACCTAAAATTGAGAGGTGTGCCATAGGTTCTGACCTTGTAATTGCAATAGGGTTTCAAAAAGAGAGTTGCACATTGCTAATAGATTCCTTAAAGCAAAGATTTGTAGACAATGTGGTCTTGGCCAACTTGTTTATGTCCATCTTCATTCCTAAGTGGGAAGCTTTTGAAAGTATATGGGGTTGATGAAATGAATGTCTTGGTTGACTTTTATGCATGGCCAAAAGAGACAGTCAGTGAAGAAATGCGTTTAGACCTTGTAGATGAGAGCTGCATAAAAAAGGAATTTCAAGTGTTTAAAATGCAAGCAGATTTGGATTGGAAAAAACTCCCTTTGCATGAAACTTGGACATGCATAGGTTGGAATACTTTTCTTAAGGAAAAATATGCAAACTTATTGTTCTTGAGTCAAATTGCCATGATCCAGTGTGCTGTAGTACGACAATTTGTGAAAGGGGTTTTTCTACACAAAGTAAGATCAAAATACGTTGAAGAAAAAAACTTTAGATGAGAAGTTTGGAATCATTGTTGCATATATCAATTGAAGGTCCAAATGTGGAATATTTTGATGTTGTTCAAGCTATGGAGGCATGGAAGGATGCCTCCATACAATGTTTTTGAAATGCAAAGCGATGTTAGATATTTAAAAATAAGTTTTAAAAATGGTTGATACTCAAATGACATTTTTTTTTCAAGTGTGAGATTTTGAAAAAGAGGTTTTGGATTATTCATCTAATTGAAAACCTTAGCATAGTTAAAACCAAAGATTTTTGTATTGGTTGTAAAAAATGTTTTTCGTGAACAGTGTTCCATGTTCCAATAACACCACATTTCTTAAGGAGCATCTAGGTCTCTGGAGGGGGGTTTACCATCGTCCGGATTGGAAATTGCATTGAATCAGAGCTTTATTGTTTCAGTAAGGGCTGCTCTCGGGAGGCAGTCCCAAGAGCATGCGCGCGTGCACGGCCCTTAAAGCTAGCCACCATAAGAAACGAACAAGGTACTCCTAAGGGGCTCTCTCTCGTCTCTTCTCTCACACTCACACAGACGCCAACTCCACCCAAGAGGGCGTATAGGGGAGTTCGATAGAGGGCTCTTGGGTTTGGTGCAGAGTTTCTGATGTCTTTCATGTGTGTGTACTACTACTTTGTGCGCAGGAAGACAAGGGTGTGGCTGAGCACATTCCAGAGCCTGCCAAGGCCTACGATGAGGTAGCCCGCTTGATGAAAGGGCCACATGCCAACACCAACTTCCCTTTACTTTCCTCTTCCAGCTACAGTGCAGTGCAGTGCATCCTCCATCAGTAACAGCAAAATTGCAGCGACGTTGCAACTGCACGGCTATCCTAGATGATAAGGGCCCTCCTCAGAACTAGCAAAGGTATCATCAAAGCTGGTGAATGCAGTAGGAGGAGGAGCCCTTCTTAAGTCTTTGTCTTATGCAAGGGCAACTGCCCACAACTTACCCTTTTAACTAATGGATGATACATCCATCATCATCTAGAAGTTTTTCACACACCCAATATATCATCTAGAAATTTCTCACACCCGATATTTCCTCCTGTGCCCACAAAATCACTTTCCTGAATCTTCCGTATTGTAACAAAGTATATTTTAGGATGCACATGTATATGGGATCGGTTGGGTGTATGGGCTTAGGGTCATTTACATGTAGGATTACGGTACATGGGCCTTGCAACTATAAAAGGCATGTGCTCTAGGACAATTATGCTAAGTTAATTAGATTAATTAGGCTAATCCAAGCTAATTATATTAATCAAGCTAATCCAAGACTAATTAAATTAATTAGGCTAATTAGATTAATTAGGCTAATCCAAGCTAATTAAGCTAATAAGCTAGATGTTGCTTTCTTTCATTAGTATTAGAGTTGTTGGCTTAGATTAGGATAACAATCATTTTTTGATTGCTGTTAACTCAGTTTACACAATGTACTTTCTTGATCATGATCATTTTCAGAATTGATTTTACAGAATTTTCAGGTTTGCTAATTTCTTGATTTGAGAAGATTAACAATAAAATTATATTAATCATTTTTTAACTTGTATTAATCACTATTTTCAGAACCCTAATCCACTTTACTGCGTGATTTCTTGAAGTTCTTGATCTCCTTGATCCTCAGTTTTTGAATTCTTCTTGATTTTCAAAGTTAAGATTTACATAAGTTTCAACAACCAGTTTTCAATGATCTCTTGCATTGTCTTGCTTCGGGAGCATAGTTTTTTAGACATTAATCCTTAGAGCCCATATTTCTTCAAGAGTGAAATCCTAGGTTGCCAAATCTTTGAGTTCTTGAAGGAATATTGTAAGAAGACGAGTGGTTGTGTAACACTTTGCGCTGCAATTTCAAGAAAGTGTGCAGAATCTTGGTGTAGTTTCAAGAACTTTACAGAATTTAGTGTAAAAATTTCAAATTGTTGTGCGAGATTTGGTGTAGAAATTTTAGATTGTTGTGCAAGATTTGGTGCAAAAATTCAGATTACTTTGCGAGTCTTCTAGGTTGCTGTGCACAAATTTCTGGTTCTTGTGCAGTGTACAAGTTGATATGTAGATTTATGGGAGAAATGTACAATTTTCAAAGGTTGTTGTACACATTTTTTTTTCAAAGAGTTTTGTGTGGAATAGTGAAGCAAAGATTTATGTGCAGATTGATGGAAACAGTTGTAAGCATCGAATCTCTACTCTCTCCTCTATCAATCTTCTTAATTTTTATGCAAAACTTATAAGATCTTTATCAAGATTAAGTCACATAGAAGAGAGAACATAGAAGTGATGCAAGATTTGTGAATCTTGTTAAAATTCAAGAAAAAAGGGATACTTACATATAACCTTGGTTCATGCAAAGCAAAAGGATTGAATCATTTTGCAAGAGTTTCGTGCAATATTGATGTATGCAATGCAATCTTGTGTATTCTTGGTATTTGATCAAATTTTATGTATTGCAACCTTCCCAATAATATTTTTACAATCCCCTTGTTCACAGAAAGTCATGAGGAATGAGGTTCTCATGAAAAATTTTCCCTCTTCAGAATTGCTACATTCAATCTTAACACTAAGGCATATATAGTTCTCACAAACTAGTAATAGGCAGAGAAGCCAATTGTGCTTATCAGCACAAAGAAGCAGATAATAACCATGTAGCCAAAATACAGCACACCAGACACTAGAAGTAGAATGCGGCATATAGCAATAGATAGAGTGTTGAACACCCAAAGGTCAAGCATTTCCTCTACCACCAGTGGTAGTCTTCAATGCAGAGTTGGAAGTAGCAGAGCGCAATCGTAACCTCTTCATAAGTCATGATCAGGATTTAAAAGACAATGAAAAAGAACCTAAAGATGTAGTAGAACTAGTTAAGCCATATGGAGGTGAGTATGACGAAGAACTCAATGAACATGGTCCCAAATGGTGATATGCCGGTTGCATATACCAAGCTTGCTCTAGAATTTGTATCAAAATCTTATTTGTTCTTACTGGATCTAATACCCAAAATAGCTTCACAGAGATTACAAACCACAAGAATACCAATGCAAACATGATACCAAAAGGCACTACTCTAGAGGATTTGTCACCCCAAATCAATGCATTAAGGATAAAGAAGGCAACACCAGGAAATAAGAAGGTTGCCTTCAGTGTTCTTTCATGAGACAAAAAGGTAAAGCAAATAACATCAAGACCAGCATTCGATTGTGCTACGCTCTATAGAACCATCATGCAACGTCATGAAGTTTTCTACTAGTGTGCTTTAGCAACTTCAAGAATAGCATCGACTATGATATCTTATGCGGAACCATCAAGCAACATCATAATGTCGTCTACCAACGTACCTCAACAACGTCAAGACCACCATCAACTTTGATACACTCATTTGCAATGTTCCATAGCTATAAAGCTTGGGAGAGGAACATATCCAACACTCCCTCAAGGTGTATGCAACACCATAGTAACAAGCGCACACGGCATGCATTCAAGCTCAAGTTCAGACTGCACCACATCACAACACATTGCTTTTGCATTTCCAACCATGCAAAACAATCGTTTCATGTTGGTGAGCACTAGAGCCACGCAAAATTGCATCGTCTAGCTATAAAGAGGGTAGCATGATCTCACCAACATAGCAGCGCTTCATCGCATTGTCTAGCTATACAGAGCATAGTAGGATCTCAATAGAACTATTTGGTTAAAAATACATATAATAAAAAAAAGCATTCTGACTGGTCGTGTTTTTCACCCCATGAATGGCCCTATCCATCGGATCTTGAATTTTTTGGGGTGCAAGCCCAACTTGGAGTTGTAGACCAATACTAGGTCCCCTTGCTTGAAAATTTTGTCCTTGAGATGCATGTCAATCCAGGCTTTCCTTCTCCATTGCACTATGTCACCTTGTAGCGAATTGTGTTGTCTTTCGTCCTCTAAGGTTAGGAGCTCATGTATTCCGTGCTCCCAAGATTCCTCCATTGGTAGCTTTTCTTGGATGGCCACTCTCAAGACTGGGCACCACAAATTCAATGGGCATTACTACCTCCAGCCCATAAACTAGTTTGATTGGCGTTTGAATGACTTTCTAAGATGTGTGGAATACCCATAGGGCAGCATCTAGCTTCTGGTCCTAATCATTTTTGTTGGCATTTATGATCTTTAAAATTTTGGTCAGAAACTTGTTGGTAGATTCTGCTTGGCCATTGCATTGTGGGTAATAGGCTAAGGACTTCTTGTGATAGATGAGGTACCTTTTCATCAACCCTTTAATTACCTTGTTCATAAAACGGGTACCCTGGTCACTGACTATTTCCACCGAAAATCCATGCCTAGCAATAATTTCCTTGAAGAGTAACCTCACCACCTCTTTTACAGAATTTCTTTTCACAACTTTAGCTTCCGGCCATTTGGTGAAATAGTTGGTTGCCACTCATGAACGAAAACAATAGCAGTATGGGCAAGATGGCCAATCTATTAGAATCACTAGGTTGACCCATCCGCTAACAAACATCACATTGCTTTGTTGCACTATTGGCATCTTGCACGACTGTTGGCACCAGAGGCCTACTTGCAAAAAATTTCGGGCTGTGATTTCTCCAACCATGTGTCCTCCAGTTATGCCACAGTGTGTGCTTCCGTCAATACGGCTTTCTTCTCATGGTCCAGGACACACCTTTGTAGAATCTGGTCTATGCCTCTTTTGTAGACTTGCTCGGCAATCATTGTGAAGTTTCTTCTCCTCAAGGCGATCCTTTTCTTTCTATCAACAATGTAACTTTATGGGAATGTTCCATCCTCTAGAAACTGCATCATATCATAAAACCAATTCTTGTATGTGATTTCTTGAGATAACCTAAAATCTCCCAAATCAATCAACATGGTTTTTGGCCAGATCTATCTCCACCACTTAGGCTTGTGTGTGCCACTATGGTTTAATCTCTAGCATTAGCTGGGTGCCTAGTAAGCATCCAAGAGGTTCTATAAGATTCTTGAGGAAGGGTGAAAGATGGAAGTGGAGAAAGCGGAGCTCCAGTCAGATAGGGCACTTAGCTAGCTTTGGAGTTGCCGGGGAGAATTTTGAGTAACATCTGAAAAAGGGACAGGGCAAGTTACAGATCGTCCAAACCATCTCTTCCTCTTTAAACATAAATATGTAGTTGTTAGGGAGGAATTCCACTCTTTCCACCCAAAGACCTTGACTTTCCCAATTGTCACACGAATCCATCTTTTGAGAATCACAACTAGGGGGTGAGCGCTGAAGAAGCAAACCCCAATGAGTGTCCTTGCTTACATCACAACCTAATCTTAAACCAAATGAAGTATTCAGGAGATGAAAACAGATGTACCTTTGTTGGTTGAGTCATCGGCTCTTATGCGATCTTCCTTCTCCTTCTTCGTCACCTGTAGATCTCTGGGTAGCTCGATGCCTGATGGGAGCAAACTAAATACCATCTGTAGTTGACAGATTTCCTTCTCCAAAAGGGATGACAGGTCAGCCCCAATCATCCTCAAGAAGTATCGTGTGATGGGCCCCTTATCAGAGACAGAGGTGTCAGGAGGAAGCTTGGGGGGGTTCTTCCATGATTCAACCGATAGAGACAAGGGCAAAGAGAAGGCAAGGGAACACAGGGCTTCTCTAGTTCCTTCCTCTGGCCCTTTGAGAGGTCTAACAAAAAAAGAAAAATTGGGGCAACCTTGTGCCATTTGTTCCTTCTGAAGTGACATCGGGTTAATATGCATTTTCAAGCGAGTCATGGTGGGCAAAAGGGGGGAGAGGTCTACTCACCAAATCACATCCTAGACCATGCCACACAATGCACCTTTCCTTTAGTCCTAAGTCAGAGAGAGGTCTAGTGGCCAAATCACATCCTAGACCATGCCACACGGTGCACCTTTCCTTTGGTCCTAAACCAGGGAGGCTTTGCCAAACCTTGAAATTTCTCACCTAATGTGGGTTGCCTTGCCATGTGGGGGGAACAAGACTGAGAGATCTTGACATGCAAGTGAGGGGAAGGGGAAGCAGAGGGGGGAAGGGGAGGTCAGCAAGACAACTTTCATCCATTTGCTCCACAACCGACCATCATTCCAAGTTCCGACCATCTGTTAAAAAGGCTTGTTTTTTTCTTATATGAAGATTGGTCCAATTTTATAACATTTATATAAGTTGTAATTTTAAATCACATATTTCAAGGAACAAATGTAGTAACTCGTAATTTGACCACATTTGTCAGGAGCGTCTTTTGAGACCTTCTAGGTCTCTAGGGTTTACCTTTGTCGGGATGGAAATTGCATGGAATCTCTAGGGTTGCACCTGAGAGTAAGGGCCGCGGCCCTCAAATCTGGGAGCCGAGAGCTAGCCATACGACTGCTGAGAGGCACAAGCGGCTCATCACTCATAATAATCGCATGAGGCTGGGCACATGCGAGTGCGCTAAGGAAGCTGCCAAGGCTTACGATGAGGCCACATGCCAACACCAACTTCCCTTTACTTTCATCAAAGTGCTCCAGAGCTGATCAGCACATGCAGTATGCCCTTCTAGCCCTGTATGGCTTGTACGCAATAAGGAGTCAAAGATTACATGAACCAGTCACACTATTGACCAAGCCCACAACTTACCCTTTTAGCTTATGGCTTGTACCCTCTAAGGCTTGTACGTAATAAGGCTTGTCGTGTTTCTAAGACAAAGATTACATGACCTAGTCGCACTACTGCCCACAACTTACACGTAGAAGTTTTGAAACTCCCTCGAGTACCCAAATACATCCATCACGTAGAAGTTTTGAAACTTCCTCGAGTACCCAAACTTCCTCGAGTACCCAAATACTCATTTCCATGAATCCACAATACCAAACATAAGCATTACTCTATTCATTGGAATACATGTGTTCTTTGATTTTGCTATGTATAGAATCTGTTGATGGTGATATCCACGTTCTCTATGACATGTAAGAGGGACCAAGTCACACCTACACACACACAATCAATACACGAGTTCCTTGATTTTTCTATATTGGAAAATTATTGATGGTGATACGACATACAATCAATACACGAGTTCCTTGATTTTTCTATATTCGAAAATTATTGATGGTGATACGACGTACGAGAGACCAAGCCACAAATATATGCACACACCCACAAATGCACACATAGGCATGGCCATTGCATTGTTTGTGTGTGTGTGTGTGTGTGTGTGTGTGAGAGAGAGAGAGAGAGAGAGAGAGAGAGCCTTATTAGCAATACCTTTTTCTTTTTTATGGCTAGCTTTAAGGGTTATGTACACCATGCAAGCCTTCTCTCGGCTTATTCCATAAGGAAGTCCAACTTTAAAAAATTCAAATGCAAAAGATTTATGTTGCAAAATTTTGTTTTTAGTGATAATCTCGCTGAAGGCTACACCTTTTCAAAATGAGGCTCTTCTTAAGCCCTATGAGAGGGCCTGGCCTAGCTTCCTCCTCTTTTCCGATCGCCCTCATGGAAAACTCGGTGCCTCCCTCTTCAGATCCGAAGAGACATCCCTATGAACCCAAGGGGGTCTCAACAAGTCATTGATAAATTTCGATCAATTTTATAACTTATGGCTAAGCAATGGAATGCCGATCTTAGCTTCATTATTCACTGGGAAGTGGGGGAGGAGACTTGAACCTTGGTCAACACCCCAATGATCCAGCCACCACCACCCTACCACTAGATCTAGAAGGATGGATTTAATTTATTTCCCTTAAGTTTTTTAAATTTCAAGACAAACGTGTAATTTCTAAACATCCAATTTCAAACAAATAAATCATGATGTATTTCTTGCACTTGAGGCAAAGTCCTCATAAGATTCTTCGATAGGAGAAACTCTTTGCATATGTAGGAGTTTAAAAAGAACCAAAGGACTTTAAATGAACTTTCAAGATCACTATATATTAGATTTACCTTAGCTAATATATTAGCAAAATAATACAATTTTCAAGAAGTGATCATTTAGGTTAGATTTAATCTTAAACAAATCATCCCCTAACTAAACATGATTTAGAAGCATATATTTGCTAAATCCACTATTAAACTTATTGTTTTAAGAATAAAGGAAACCCTACTTTTCAAATCTACGACTCTCTTTCCTTTTAGCATGGAAAAGCACTTTAAAGCACTAATATACATATATATATACCTACTTAAATAAAGAAAAATTTGCCATAATTTGCATCAAAGTGATTACCTATGAAATTAGTCTAATTCATAAGACAACTAGTTCACATGAGAAAATTAGTTAAAGCATAACAAGCTTAACCACACGTAACCTATCCCCTAAATCTAATTCTCACCTCTCCCTCTTTCTTTACATACTCAAAATAAAATGAGGGAGAATATTGGAGTGGTTAAGTCTCCATGACCTTGTAAAAAATGTGGAGTTCTACTTGCAGAGCTCAATTATTCATCGCTTGAGAAAGATTATTCAACACATCACAACACCATAGTAGACACTTGGAATAAATACAAATGAAAAATAAAAACTGAGATTGAAATCAAAATTTACCTAAGAAAAAATGGGGGATTGTGGGGGGAGTGTGTTTGTGTTATGTACCTAAGGCTAAGGTTGACAAATCCTAGGGTTAGGTTTGCTAATATATGGGTTAAGGGCCCAAAAGGTTAGTAAGCAAGCTGATTTTAAGGGTCAAGTGCCTCATAAAAGCTTATAAGTTAATAATCCCATAAGTATAGCTTTTATTGGCTATTGACAAAAGGCTATCTAAGTATGGAAATTATATTTTTTTTCATGCAAATAAATACTACAATTTTATTTCAACTCAAGGCAACAAAATCAAGATTTAATTTAAAAGAAAGAGGTGAAAGAAAATACCTTGATAGGAGTAGAGATAGAGATAGAACTTGATAGGTCGTGAGAGTTATTGATGGTTTCCCATAGCTTCAGAAGAACAACAAAGAGCCTTGAAAATATTAATTGATCCCACTTTAAGAATCTTTTTCCCATAATCTTCAAATTGCTAAAGCATATACTTTTCACTAAATTTGATGCTGAAACTTTATTTGAGCAAGATTAGTGAAGAGGTAAAGTTTTGGCATTTCTTTGAATTGGGGCACCTTAATCAATTTTGTGGAAGCCTCTATAGCAAGTAAATCTTATCTTATGGTGTGGAAAACCACTTGGGGCTTGCCCACTAATTTTAGAAACTGGATTGAAGCTTTAATAAAGAGCTTAAAAGCATGGCTAGAAAGATCGCATAGCATGGCATTCAAAGCTCAGTTGTTTGATAGGTGAAGTGTAAGAGAGGCACCAAAGGGGGACAAGCACAGGGTTCATTCCATAGCCACCTTCTCAACCTCCAACAAGCACCCATCAATTTGCGATTATATAAGTTTTACGATTATAAAAGACTAGTATATTTACGAACAACTATCATCTCTAGAGTCTCCGTCCATCTGTGCAAGTGATGAACTAGCAGCATATCCTTTTCGATTAGCTGCTATCAAGGTATCACCAAACATATCTACTACGAAAGCCTCCACAGCCACCTACAAAGTATCCTTTTCTTGTGTTGTCCATCGGTATGGCAACTACCAATCTCCTTGTGCCGAGCCCAAAATTTGTGGTTTCTCCTTAACCTTAAGATGTTAGGAATTTCTCGTATGACTCTCATGAATGTTGCATTAGGAATTAAGCTGTGTATTGTTATTTCATAGTGCCTGATTTTCTGCAAGGCCATAGTACATGTCCTCCATCTCTATTTGTGGTGTCTTCGCTACGGTCAAGGCTGGGGATGAGGTTGATGTGAGGGCTTGGGTTGGGGCTCAGGTTCAGGCTGGGGTTGCACCTCATCTTCCAATTGGTGTGGGGCTTGGGTGAGGTATAAAGAATTAGGCTGGGCATGGTGAGAGGAGGTTCTAGCTTTTGAGTCGGAGTCTTGCGGTAACGACATAGGCCTAATCTCTTTTGCAAGTCACACCCTACATAGGGTTTACTTTGTGTGAGCCATGAATTAAAAAGAAAATAAACAAGAAATGAACAAAACGAGGGAAACTTTTGTTAATATAGTCAGTCAAGAGCTTAAATCCATCAAATTTGATGGAATTTCAAAGGAAAAATCTAGGAGGTTAATTAATCAAGAGAGTCACATCAACAAGCTACACATTTTGAGTTCAAATAGAAAATACTTTTTGTTATCTTTAAAATCTAGTCCCAATCTTAAAAAATAGGTGAATCTATTATAATATAACAAAAACGTGATCTTTTAGATCCTAAAAGAGAGAGAGAGCTAATATTTTATAGTTCTTTTTGCACTTTTCCTTGATTCGTGGAACAGGCAGAGAGCCCTTATAGGGCCCATTTTTGAGTCCATGTTTTTTCTAATGCCTTTCGTGTTATAGGAGTTTATTTTTACTTGACTCATTTTCTTTGAGTTTTGGAGGGGCTTTGAGTCTTTGTTTGCGAGAGATTCTTCTCGAGTGTGGTTAGGATTGCATATATCCAACCTGAGATTTCCTTCTATTGCTAAGGTACTAGCATTTGTTCATGTAGGTATCCAAGGATGCTTTGCCTTTAGTCACGTCTAACTCCTTCTCCATAACCTCTTCTTCATCATCCTATTTATCAATATTTGGGGGAGAGGGGTCTCATACTTCCATCATTAATGTTGTAAGTTCGCTAGAAAGCAAGCATTAGAGGGAGGTTCTTTTATATGATTTCTTAAGAGAAAATAAAATCTCCCAAGATTCAATCAACATGGTTTTTGGCCAGATATATCTCCACTACTAAGGCTTGTGTGTGCCACTATGGTTTAATCTCTACCATGGGCCGAGTATCTACTAGCAAGCATCCAAGAGGTTCTATAAGACTCTTAAGGAAGGGTGAGAGATGGAAGTAGACAAAGGGGAGATCTAGTCAGATAGGGAACTTAGTTGGCTTTGGACTTTCCTGAAAGAATTTTGAGTACCATCTGAAAAAGGAAGAGGGCTAGTTAAAGATTGTCCAAGCTATCTCCTCATTGAACATAAATATAAAGTAGTTTTTAGGGAGGAATTGCACTCTTTCTACCCAAAGACATCGAGTTTCCCACACTACAATAGAATGAGGGTTTAGCAACAAAAATTGTAGTGCTTTTATAACTAGAAGGGTGCGGAGATGTTGGGCCTATATCGCTCCTAAACACACTGCTATTTTTGCCGCACAGGTTTGTTGCTCAACATCAAAACTAGCAATGATTTTTTGCTACTCAACAGCGAATCTACTGCATAATAAAACAATCTGAGGGAGATTGGAGAGTCTGCACAAGACTCCCCAATCTACCCCAACTCTTTTTTTGACATAGTAAAACTAACATAACTTCACATCATCATGGACAAGTGTAATGTAAAACTTACAAATACCAAAAATAAAAGACATTTGCAAACCATGGTTTTAGGAATGTCAAAATTCAATAACAATACTTGGTGGATTACATAAGTCTATGTTTCCAAAAAACTCATATACAAGATAAAGCGTAATAAATACCTATGAAGCTAGGGGACATCTAGAACTCATGTTGTCCGATTGGTATTGTTCCATGCGGCTCCAACCCCTTTACTTCTCACATTTCCATTGCTATTGGCATGGACATTGGAACCACCATTTCGAGTTATATGATCCTAAAACATAATAAAACTAACACAAGTGAGAATCAATTTTGTAAAAAAAAAAGAGGTTTAAGATTTAGGAATGTACTTACTTGCCATGCTTGCCAAGCATCTCCTCCAATAATAATAATCCATCCTTCATCTTGCACCCTATCAAATAGATCTTGCAAACCCCGTTGTAATGCAAAATCATATTCCTCTTGCATAGGGGGTGGTCCACTGCTTCAAGCTTTAGTTCTACAAACAAGTGAACATTTTAGAAACTTGTTATTTAAGATAACCTTCTTTAATTAAAAGATAAGATATAATTTCAGGCTAATATATACTTACAAATATTACTCCTCCTTCATGTATAACATCACACCTCAAGTTATTTACCATCTATCCAAGAAAAAACATAAATACTTAAAATTCTTATGTATAGGAAGCTGAAGAGCGGTTCTCTCTACCGTGCAATATAGTGCTCATAGAGTACTACCGATCAACAAATGTGTTGAGAAACACAATGTCAATCTGAGGACTCGACCCGATTAGTGCATGAAGGCTTATCCCTTGCAGGAGAGCTCACATACATGAACCACCACTTGACAATTCAACCATTCAACACCTCAATCAATCTCTCAATCCCTTAAACCCACTACACTAATCAAGAGAACAAGCAATGCATGGCAATCTCTTAATCCCATTCAAACATTGATTAAATCTTAGCTTTCTCTAATGCCAACAAACCCATAAGTGTGCATCTACTAACCCATAAGCTTAAGCAAGCATAGAATGTAACATTCACAAACCCACAAGCTCATAGAGAGAGTCTATCCATGAATAACTCATTGCCAATGAAGTGGGCAAGAGAGTGCATCAATGGAGACAACACACACATATACTACAAGCATGCATACACAAGAGAAAGAAAGAAGCATTCAACTAATCATAGATTAATCTACTTCAATGATGCTAAAATAGATTAAGAGAAAGAAGTGGAGCTATACTCATTGGAGCTTCATGCTCATTAGAGTACAATGGAGAGAGTTAGAGAGTTGCCATAGCTTGAGAGCTCAAGAGCTTCACTCAATAGCTTATGAGAATGGCCAAAAAAAGTCCCCTTTCTTTAGCTAACATCTCTTTTATAGAGATGTCACTAACCCTAACCCTAGGCCTCTTTCACACATGGGCGGACAACCCCATAAGTGAGCCTTGCTTAATACACTTAGAACTCTCATTTAGAACCCACATTGGCCTAAAATGATTTACATTGCACTTCGGCACAAAAATATGAAAAAATTATGTGCGTCTTTATGTTCCCATGGCTACAATCCCGCTCGCTCGCATTAATTGCTTCCGGCCTCCTTCCATAATCCGTGTTCCCGTGAGTGTTTTCGTGGAACATTCCCCCCTTCCTAAATCGTGCACGTCCTCGTCGGGGGCGGTAGAAACAAAAGCTATAAAAAACAATGGAAGACAAGTAAAGCCTTTTATTGAAAAAAAAAATAGCAATGACAATCTCACACGTGAGCATGCAAGTGAAAGGCCAATTAGAGTTTTCAAGAGTGCTAAAAGAAGCGAGTAAAGACTAGTCAAAGTGAGACTAAGTGGTAGATAGTGCTATGCAAAGGCAAGTGTGTTTGTACACTACAGGTTATGACCGCAGTCTCAATGTCCTACAAGTGTTTAAGTTATTTCTAAGTGGCAACCCTACTCCTAAATACAAGCCATGGTGATTGGACCTTTCTTTCTTTCTTTTTTCCTTCTTCTTTTTTTTTTTGTAGAGAGCAGAAGATTAAAGAGAATTATTATTTTTAGCTTGATAATAAAGAGGAAGGTTCCATCCCCATGAGACCCAAGGAATGGCTAAGAGACCTCCACCAAGAGAATCTAAAGGCCGCTAAGTATCTCAAGGGGGCGACAGACCCTTTTCTTTCTTTTTGACATAAGGAGTACCCCATGAAGATGAGGGCATCGGTCTCGAGGGCCCATAATGTACCCAAGAGTCCTACCAGCATCTATCAAGGCGATAGAGTCCTTGTAGGTCTTCTTCTTAATCTTTTAGACGTCAGTGTTCACCCCATGGAAACCAAGGCATCAGCCCCAAGGTGCTAAAACAACCCAAGGTCCTACCAAGCATCTTACATGGCTGTAGACACGTCATGTCTCAAGTCACTTCTATATATTTCTAGGGCATGTGTTTCGTAAATTTTTGTTTATCATAGCACCTAGTCCATACCTAAGAGGTAGCTACCACTAGGGATAACTAATATACTTCTAGAGCATAAGAACTTGGCATACTCTGTTGGTATATATCTTACACCGTCTGCAAATAGAAATACCTTCTACTAAGTCCTCTAAGAATCTAAAAATCACTCACCCCATAGTAACAACTAATTTAAAACTTAAACCAGCAAACTGTGTGTGAACATGCAAACAATATATGCAAAAGTGAAAAGCACATAAAGAACAAAAGATTATGATTTGAATACACCTGTTGCAGTGCTCGTTGATGTGGTGCATTTGTCTTGATGCATTGCTGATGTGCAGATTGCTTCTTTTGCTCTTTGTAGGCATTGCATGTCTCCCCCCTTCCTAATTTATGCGTACGGTAGGTGGCTTGTTGATCTTATTGTGGAGTTGATGAGCTTATCTTTGCACTAGCGGTGGATCCGTGTCCACTTCTGCTGGAAATATTGTATCAATCACTTCAGGATGCAAGGACAACCCTGTACAAAAGCCGGCCTCTGGAGAAGGTGGTAGAGGAAGGAGTGCTTCCTCGCTAAAATATGGCATTGTTTCTATGGGAAGGTTAACCAGACAATGCTGATTTTGGAATTGCTCAATGTAGTTGCTCATAGTGATCCAAAATTGACATGTTGAGGCTAGGGGAAGAAGGGCTTGCAAGATAGGTGGTTGCAAGTCATTTATGCATGTATCCCTCCATTGTTGTGCTTGAACCTCCTCAGGCAATCTACGTTGATTTGGTCCTCGGTTTGGTACTCTCACATCAAGAAGGTTATGGTGTGGGGTGTAATTCCCACAATTTATTTCATTAAGCCCGTGCCATATCGTCGTCGAAAGTAACAGCAGCATAGCCAACAAATGTGTGAAGCTTTTCCTAATACGAGTCGTGCACACTCTTGAGTGTGACAATGTGGAAATGGATGATGCTGTTGATAGAATAAAGTGACAAAGTGATGCCCGCAGCAAATTTCACCTAAGGGAGCATAAAAGTACCTAGAATGAGTTTGAAAAGGAGGAGCACTATAATCCCCGCGATGTTCAGGTTGAGTACTATCAGGGTCAATGCATGGTGGACATGTAGCTCGCCAAGTATCCAGAAGGAGGTATCTGGGCGTAGAACAATGAAATTTAGAAACTTCAAACTTTATACACTCATATCCATCATTACAATCCCTATCAAAAACAATGTAGACAAGATCATCTAAAAAAGAACACAGTCCTGTAAAGGCATAAGGAACCACATTAGTAAAAGGGAGACTATTCAAACACTGATCTACCAAAAAGCTTCAGTTGTAGTGTTAATGCCTTACCTCTGGGTTTGGGTATATCCTTCTTAAGAGGTGGGAAGGATAGCAATTGTCAAGGAATTTGAGCAAGATAAGAGGATTTAGGCAGTGAAGTTCTAGAATCTATGCTCAAAGGAGACCCATGTAAAGTTGGATTTGTCTTAGGTACACAAGTTAATGGTGGAAGTGTGTAACAAGAAGAAGCTGTGACAACTGGTGATTTAATACATATTTGGGGAAGGTCAACACAAGTAGATTTGTAGGTGCTATTACAACCACCTATCCTTTCTTGAAGAGGTTGTGTTGATTTCCTTTGCATCCACCACTAATATGAAAAACCAAGAGTGGCTTTTGGAATCTTATTGATACACTCTTCTGGCTCTAGCAAACCATGGCATTTGGGAAGCCAAAGTGTTGTTGCACCCTCATAATAGCCTTGTGCTTTAAGAACATGCTTTGGGACCCAATGAGTAACAATGTGAGGCTTAGGCTTGGAAAAGATATGCTTTTTAGTAGGTTTAGCAACTAGGCTAGATTGTATAAGTTTGTACGCATCTTTGGGTAGCCAAATTGACAATTCCTTCTTGCCTGGCCTTCTTTGAGCAGGGACTAGAGTAGTTGCAACATGCCAGCCATGGCCCTCATTTGAGGACTCATCGATTATCCATATCATTTGTCTTGGAGCTCAAAGAGCAGATGTTGAAATTGGGTTGTGTAAGGTAAAACTACCACCCTTTTGACATGATAAAACTCGTGGAGCAGCAGATCCTAAGATGCAATCAGAATCAATTTACAATTTATATTGTCTATTCTTCCAATCTAATGAACAATTGGTAGCACTTAACCATGATCGACCAAGAACAACCTCTACCACTGCCTTGGACTTACTAGCCACATAAAAGGGAACTGACATCTGGTGATCCTGAATGGACATCATAATGACACATTTTCCCTCTATAGGGTTATCTTCACCTGAGAAGCTTCGTAAGTCAATAGGAATGTGAACAAGTGTTGGTTGTCCCAAGGCTACCCATGTGTCAAATGAGAGAACATTATAATCTCCACCAGAGTCAATTAAGGCAGAGACAATGTAGGGAGTCTCATGAAGATGAAGACACACGTGAATATTGAAAGGATCGACATATTGTTCATCAGTAGCCTACTGTAAGGTCAACACAGAAGCCTTGCCACGCTCCTTGGCTTTTGCAACTCTAGCTTTAGCTTCTTCTTAAGCCTGACATTTAAGTAGGTCATGTGCTTCTTTCCGTGTGTGGGTAGCATGCATTTGTTGAAGCATGGCTTCAGTTAATGGTTCATTGTATTTCTTGAGATAACTTCCATTAATGAAGTTAGGCATTTGCTCACCTTCTAGTGTCTCTAAACGCACTGCACCACTAGGAGTAAGCTCATTAATCACAAACGGTCTTAGGCCACGTTTCTTGAGCTTTTGCTTAAGCTTCTTAAGTGTGTACAAGAGCACAAGGTCCCCTTTTTTGAATCGGCCAGTTGTTACATTTCGATCATACCATTGCTTTTGTCTCCTCTTCTCGGCATACATCCCCATTATCGCCAATAAGCGGGTCTCATCAAGATTTTCCAATTCATCAATGCGTTGAGAAAGCTCATGACCACTCTAGTCCAATTGTTTAGCAACTCGTAGAGTAGGTACAAGAAATTCAATGGGAAGAATTGCATCTAACTCAAAAGCAAGCTCAAATGGGGTTGTGCCCACAAATGTTTTATAGGCTATTCTATATTCCCAAAGAACTGAGTGTAACTTTTTCTCCCAATTAGTCCTATGTCCCTCAACAATCTTTGTGAGTGCTGTGCAGAGAATCTTGTTAGTACTCTCAGCTTGACCATTGGTCTGGGGATGATAGGGTGCAGAATGCTTACCATAAATTCTTGAAGTAAAAACTCTATGACCTCATTCACAAAGTGCACACCTTGATCACTAACGATTTCAATAGGTAAGCCATAGCGTGTAAACACGTACTCATACAAGAACTTGGCTGTGGTTCTGGCATCATTTTTGACTGTAGCCTTTGCCTCTACCCATTTGGTCAAATAGTCAGTTGCGACTATAATATATTCGGCATGCATGTGACGAGCTCGAGGTTTAATGGGACCGACAAAATCAATACCCCATTTGGCAAAAGCATGTGTGCTTAACATAGGCCGCAATGGCGTATTGTCCTTTGTGATGGGAGGTTTTGTCCTTTGATAATCGTCACAATGTTTTACATATTCTTCGGCATCCATTTATAAGGTTGGCCACCAAAGCCTAGACCACCTAATCAACTTAGCTGTGGTATTGCCTGAAAAGTGTCCACCCCCAACACCTGCATGTACATGAGTCAAGATTTTCAAGTAGTCAGCTTCACATACACACATGCGCAAGTTGCCATCCTTGTCCCTCTTGTAGAGTTGGCCCTCTATCAGCATATATTTGGCCGCTCCAACTTCAATAGCACGCTTTCGATATTTAGGAATGGCTCGATCAGTATGACCATGCTGAAGATAGTCCACAATATACTTACTCCAACTTGGTGTAGTTGAAATTTAGAATAATGTGACATTATGAATTGGTTGTTGAATTTGACATGAATTGGTTGTTGAATTTTAGGTGAGTTTGCTATAAAATATAAATTTTAAATTGCTAGCCTATCCAAAAATTTAAATTTAAATTAAACTTTTAAATAAAAAAACGTAAAGTTTTCCTTGTCTTTTAATGACTTGATTTAGAATTTGTGGGAACTTTAAAAATGCAATGAAAGTGTATTAAACAAGATTGCCTTTTACTGTTGATATGAAATTTAGAGGGAAATTCAGAAACACGATGAAAGTGCATTAAATGCGATTGAAAGTTATTTTGAGACAATTATTTTGAATTGTAATAAAAAATATTTTTGGGACCCCTATATGGATGAGATTGATGATGTTTCGAGAGTTTTAGTGGCTAGAAAGAGAATCCTAGAGTGAAAATCCTAGAGAGGGAAAACTAGAGAGATCCCCTACTTTTAGGGCCAAAAGTAGGCATCATTATGAGGTTTGTCTCCTTAAGCCTCAAAAAAATTAGTCTTAATTCCTTAAAATTAGGGATCCTTACAGGGCCCTTTTTATGTTCAAATGCCCCCTAATGGTTATAAATGGTTTTTTATAACATTCCAACTGAGAGTAGATTCTTTGTTAAGAGGAATAAAGAAAAAAAATATATATCATCATTTTATACATTGGCGACATGCTGCTCACATGTCCTAATGAGGAGAAGATTTCAACCTCCAAGGCTGAATTACACATGTGTGATTTGTGATGACATATTTAGGCTCATTGCATTATTATTTGAGGATACAATTTATGTAGCGTGATGGTGGTATTGTGATGCTGTAGTTGGCTAGTGAAACCATGTGAACCTACAGAGTAACCTACACGATAGTGAAAAAAATCTCATAAATAACTGTTGGTCGAAATATAGCCCCGGCTATTTTTCTCATTGTACAAGGGTGAAAAAACATGTGCAGCCAAGGTGCTAAGAGGAAGTACATGAGATTTCTTATCCACCTCGATTGGATTCCACGATATATCTAGGTTGTATATATGAGCTTTGAAGAACCCTGGGCCATGTAAACCACGTTTGAGTATGCTTTGTTATATACATGCTCAAATACGGTTTATGCAATCACATCACTACAAGTTTGTTTTGTGCTTCGATATGTTACACATGATGATTACTCGCTATATGATTGTGCCTCCCCAACCTGAGGAGTTCATGTGCATATTGTTATGGTAATGGAAAGCATCGCGAGAGAGGGAGCATGTTATCAAGGTGAACCTTCTAAATCATCATCACTGGAGTTGCTCTTTGGGAATGGTGTGTGCTCATTTAACATGTTCCAATATTGTTATGTGGAGACGAGGTGGCCACCAAGATGTCGCCAGACACCAAAGCCAAATTAATTTAAGGCCGACTCTAATTTAAGGCCGAAACGCTAATTACACAAATATATAAAATCTAAACGGAGAAGAGCGAATATATATATATATATTCTCAACAACAACGATGAGAGTAATAAGCCTTGCATAATATAATATGAGGATGCACTATTATTATAATACGAGGGCGAAGAATAAGACACCATATCAACTTGGTACTTGACAAAGAATATTGCACATAAAGAAGTATTCTTCATAAAGCTCTATGTGCAAAAGGGAAGAAGCATGTAGATTTCTAGGTTCAGGGAGGTCTATTCCCTCTTGACCCATCAATTGGTAAGCCTCCATCATTTAGAACTTTGCGTGATCTTGTTCGATTCATTGGGGATGGTAGAGGGCACATACACATGCACTAAAACTGTCAACACACACACATGGCTAAAAATATTCTTGGTGTAACAAGCAATCTGTTAAAGGGCTAGAAGACATTGTGATCTCAGGAATTCAGTGTCTAACTCAGTTAGAAAAAAAACTTCGAAGCGGTAAGGGAGCTTAGACAAACTAAATTTTTTTAGAGAAAGATGCACTCCAAAAAACCCATTTAAAAAGCACTCTTTTTAGGCTAATGCACTTGGGATAAGGAAAGGACAGCCATGCGGGTGTCGAAGAGTATGCCAGAATGGTTGGTGCAAACATTGCGAGATAGCAAATCAATACTCCTTTACCTCTAGGACATGTGCGTGGATTCCCTTTTGTGGATCATGATCTCATTGCCAGTATATGTAATGAAGAGGGATCTATTTATTTGGAGGAAGCACAAGAAAGTGATCCATTGCATGCAAGCCAAGTAGGATGAGGAGAGGACAAGTAAGACTCAATCTTCAAAAATGACAGTTGGTGTTTAGCAGATCTACCTTATGGTAAAAAGGCCATTGTTGGTACAAAGTGGGTATATGAGCCTAAGTACAAAGTTGATGGTAATGTCAAGATCACTACAAGACAAAGCTTGCTACAAAGTGTTACGCTCAAGGGTTAAGGGTAAAGATTTTGATGAGACCTTTGCATCTACGTCTTGTATGACTACAATTAGGTGCATTATTATGTTGGCATCCCATCATGGTTTGAATGCACATCATTTGGATATCCACTCTGTCTTCTTGAATGGTGACTTGCATGAGGACGTTTATGTATCTCAACCTCATGGTTTTGTTGAGAGCAGGTAGAAATCTAAAGTATGCAAGTTAAGGTATGAGAAAATAAATGCATACTTGGTTATAAATGGTTTTTATAACATCCCAACTCAGAGTAGCCTCTTTGCTACGAGGACTAAAGAAGAAAAAAATTGTCATCATTTTATACATTGGCGACATGCTGCTCACATGTCCTAATAATGAGGAGAAGATTTCAACCTCCAAGACTGAATTACACATGTGTGATTTGAGATGACATATTTAGGCTCATTGCATTATTATTTGAGGATACAATTTATGTAGCGTGATGGTGGTATTGTGATGTTGTAGTTGGCTAGCGAAACCATGTGAACCTACAGAGTAACCTACATAATAGTGAAAAAAAATCTCATAAGTAACCGTTGGTCGAAGGATAGCCCGAGCAATGTTTCTCGTTGTATAAGGGTGAGAAAACATGTGCAACCAAGGTGCTAAGAGGAAGTACATGAGATTTCTTATCCACCGCAATTGGATTCCACGATATATCCAGACTGTATATATGAGCTCTGAAGAACCCTGGGCCATGTAAACCACGTTTGAGTATGCTTTGTTATATACGTGCTCGAATACGGTTTATGTGATCACATTGCTCTGCAAGTTTGTTTTGTGCTTCGATTTGTTGCACATGATGATTAGTTGCTATATCATTGTGTCTCCCCAACATGAGGAGTATAATGTTATGGTAGTGGAAAGCATCGTGAGAGGCAGGTGAACCTTCTAAATCATCGTCCCTGGAGTTGCTCTTTGGAGTTGCTCTTTTGGGAATGGTGTGTGCTCATTTAACATGTTCCAATTGATTGTTATGAGGAGAGGAGGTGGCCACCACGAGGATCAAAGCCAAATTAATTTAGGGCCGAAACGCTAATTACACAATTATAGGAAGTTTAAAGGGCGAAGAGAGAATACATATATATATATATATATATATATATATATTTTCTCAACAACGATGAGAGTAATAAGCCTTGCATAATATAATATGAGTATGCACCGTTATTATAATATGAGGGCGAAGAGCGATTCAACAACAACGATGAAAGTATGCACCTCCTTTATCCTACATAATTACCTCCTGTATGAGGGCGCACCGTTATTATATTGCAACATCACATCCCGCCGCCGATGATGTTTTAAACAGCTGATGAGCTGAGGTGTGAGTGAAGAGTTTATCTCAGTAGTAGTAGTTGTTGTTGTTGCCGCCAAACCTTGGCCTTTTAAAAACTCATATCGATGGGGGAAGGGCCTGTGCAGTGTCGGTGCTACGACGTCCAATTGTCTTACCAACACACGTTGACATTGTTGGTGCTTGCAATTCTAAATAAGACCCACCACCACCACGAGGGGAAAAATTATTACATGATGCCGTGTGTCAGAATTTTGTCTGTAAAGGTGTTTTGAGTCCGTGTACATATGGGATGCGTGGTGTGCAATAAAACTTTGCCCTGAATGCCCTGGCAAATGTACAGGCTGAGTGGTTTTGTTGTGAGCTAGTATATGCACGTGTTTTTTTTAAGGGAACAAATGCTGGGGATCTGGAAGTTTATGGCAACGGTGTGATGTGCGGGTGGTTACTAAATGCATAGCACCGACTGGAAATTGTCATGTTTGGTATGATGATGCTGATGACGAAGACGGCGGGGAGCTCTTATTTAGGAAAGGTTAGGGGCGCCGTATATTAAAGGAAAGGAAGGTTTAAAGATTGTAATGGTGGCCATTAGTGAGGCTTTTTGGAGAAAAATAAAAATAATAAAAATATAAAGAAGGTGGCTACCTTGTAAAGGGGCTACGTGGAAGCTTGGGTGACTGCCAGCATAAACATCTCGAAGCTGGCAAGGGTCTAGAAGCTGGTGGAGCGATCGAAGAGAGCGAAGAAAGAGGACGGGGGGCTCTGGAAAAAAAGGGCCCGGGTGTTCATAAGTGGGTGTGTGTAGGCGAAGAGGAGCTCACGACTGTTGGCAGCTACAGTGGGTCTGCAGAGGCGAGGGGACAGAGAGTTGCTGCCCAGGTGTGAAGGACTGATCACAGACACCTGGCGTGGTGCTGCAGTAGCTGGCGTGAAGGCGAGGAAGCCTGGAGGGATGCAGCAGCAGCAGGAGAGCCGCCTTAAGATAGCCGCCGTTGAAGCCACAGTGAGCGGGCAGAGCTGTAGTAGAGGAGGTTACCGCGTAGAGGAGGAGGACTCTTGGGCGCAACAACGCAGGTGAGTGGGAGCTGTGAGGTTCGTCGCCATGAAGAGGTGATGCTGTATGAGCTGCTGGCATTCAAAGGCAACGGGCTTGTGTGGAGCTGCTGGTTGGCGACGGGGGAGGCGCCCTGGTCATAGACAGAAGGCGTCAAAGGGCTGGCGACAGGCTGGTGAAGCCATCATGGCGAAGGTGACTGGGGCAAGTATAGTCCACGCTCACTGCACCAAGTGAGTGAAGGTGCTGACCGCTTGGCGTAGAGAAGCGCAGCTACCGGTGTGTGCAAAATGGAGCCGCCTAGTAGGTGGGGCGCCCTCTGGTGATTGTGTAGACGCATTCGTATGGTGTGAAGGGAGGCAGCGAGAGTGTTGGCCGCCTTATAAAAGCTAGGTGTGACCTGTAAAAAGGATGACTGCAAGCAAATGATTTCGAGCCACGTGGGTGGTGCGAAGGGCTGCAAGAGTTGGCGATACAGGTAAGGCTGGCAATTGAGAAGCCAGGCTGGTTCTGCAGAGACGCCAGGGAAACTGTCGAGAGCAGTGTGAAAGGAAGCTGAGGCTGGTGAGTTTGAGGCTGCTGGTCGAGCTGCTCTGCAGGCATGGAAAGCAGAGGCCAAGGTTCATGTTGGTAACCAGAGAAACTGCTGGCTTTTCTACTGGAGGTAGCTACCATTAGGAACTCAATGGAGTCTTCTTGGGCCCTTTTATTTGGCAGTTTAAGGGAGTCAAACCTTTTCTCTTAAGAAGAAACGTTTTCTAATTTGAAGCTTCAAAATGGCTACTTTATTCGAATTTGAATTTTGGGGGGAAAATGAAATTTAAAATCTAGCGGATAAAACCATATCATGTAACATATCTATGGAAAGCTCTTGATGCGTAGATCACGGATCTGTAATCTCCGCTCAAATCGGAGCTTGTATGTAGAAGTTATGGAGGTCCAAAAACTGTAAAATTGTCCCCTCCCCTTTTTGGGGGAAAAGTGCACCCTTTGACCACTCTTACAACTCTCTTACAAACCCATGGTTTTTGCTTACATGGCGGGCTCCTATTTGTCAAAAAGTTAAACGTTTCCATAACCTCATGGCAAATTAAAGGGCCAAAAAAGACACCATTGATTTCCTAATGCTTGTTTTGAGACTTCTGGTGTGAGATCAAGAGCAAGCTTTGGGCAGTGTGTGTGTGAGTTTGTTTGCTATGATTGTGTGATAAAGGAGAGTGCGAGGGAGAGTGGGTTGAAGTTTGTCAATTAATAAAATCTATGGTGATGGATCACCCCTTGTAGATGGTCAAACAGGGTTTGTATAGATGATATGTGAGTGGATTAGCCTTGCTGACGAATAAAAGGCTTTTATAATGAGATATGTGAGCTGTTAAAACTGCCTTTCTTTGGGTATCTCTGGTGGTAGAGAGAGAGAGAGAGAGATTTATCTTTCCAGCTAGAGAAGCTGGGTGGTGCCCCTTATGCTTGTGAGTGTTCTCAAGGTGGTGAGTCGGCGAGCTATAGTGGTGTTCTTGTTTTCCTGAGCTGCCTCACATCTTTCTGGTGCCCCCACTGAGGATTGCTCTGTTATTTTCTTCAGTTTACCAGGGTGTAGGCCCTAGGTGTTGAGAGTGTGAGGGAAGGTATTTTCTTGGTATCTGAGGTGAAGTTGGGGGTTAAAATGATGTCTTATCCAGAGTTTTATGGTAGCCCTAATGAGGATGTGGTAGATTTCTTGGAAAGGATGGAGGTTGCATGCATAAGCAACCATATTAATGAGTCGGTACAGGTGTTGCGGCTACTGAGCATCTGTTTGAAAGGGGATGCAAGGACCTGGTACAGGACTTATGAGGAGTCATTGAGGGTTGCTGTTCCACATCTTGATATGATGGAGAATGCATTAAAGACAGCACTTAGCAACAGGTTCAAGAAGGTAGAAGACCCCGACAAGGTTTGGCATGAGGTGCAAGCTCTGACACAAGGTGAGTTTGAATCATTAGATGATTATATGAAAAAATTTTCTTTGTTATGGGAGACTCTATGCAGGGCTTTAGGGGAAGACCAGGTGCCACCTGATATGATGAAGAAAAACAAGTTTGTAGCCGGGCTTAAGAGGAGTATTCGCTGGAAAGTGGAATTGAAGAAGCCCAGGTCTTTTGAGGATGCGGTGGAAATTGCTAAATCAAAAGACTGGAAGCTGCAGCGGATGAATCAACTGGGGATGATTCCAGTTGTAGCACAGCCGGAGATTCGTAGAGTGGAGGCTACACCCATGAATGCAGTGATTGAGAGAATGAAGCCCACTGAAGCCCAAGCTATGCAGATGGTACCACAAGCTAGTCAAGGAGTACCTATGGTTCCTGCAGGTTCTGATGAGGGATTGCGACAGGATATGAAACAGATGGTTGATCTTATGAAGAATTTGAGCTTAAATTTAATGGGAAGTACAGGTGGTGGACGTGGTAGAGGCCGTGGCAACAATCATGAGGGGGGAGATTTACAAGCAGGGTATGGATGTGGTCGCGGTAGGGGCCGTCGTTTCATTCCTACATGCTGGAACTGTGGCGAGCTTGGTCATCTGAGTACCGATTGTGATAAGCCTCAGCGTATGGGTGGTGATATGTACCCACTACCTTCACAGCTACCTTAGAGGTCAAATGATTATGGTATTGATATCAGGGATCAAGCAGGCCCCAGTGGAATCACAGCTGAGGAGAAGAGGAAGGCAAAGGTCATGAATGTTGTTACTCTGGAGAATGTTCAGGTGAGAGAAGAAGGGGATGTGATGCCTGTTGGCAAGCGCACAACAGATGAAAGAGAAGGAAAAGGGGTGGCTGGACCCAGCCGTAAGAAGGGGAAGCAGCAGGAAGGAGAAGATGTGAAAGCTAAAAGGAAACGGAAGCCTCGTAGAAGGTTCCAGGTGTCAGACTTCCCATTGGGGGATGGGCAAACCAGCTATGACTTGAAATCTGATTTGGTGAACAGGAAGGCCAACATTACCTTTGGGCAGTTGGTGGAGATGGTGCCAAAATTGAGAAGGCAATGGAAGAGACTGGTGAATCCAATGGAAAAGGAGTCAGAGAAGAGGTCAGTCAAAGTACTATCTTTAGAAGAGCTTCCAGATATTTGCCCTATTGTGGAGGTGTGGAGTAATGGTAGGAGCCTTGGTCAGGCCTATATAGATGGAGGAGCTCAAATCTGTGTGATTACCCAATCATGTGTGGAGCAGTCAGGCTTGAGGGTGTCTGGGGTTTCTGGTTTTCGAATCAGGATGGCTAACCATCAAAAGGTAAAATGTCTTGGTATGATAAAGGAATTGGAAATTGAAGCTTTTAATGTCAAAGCTACTGTAGATTTTCATGTGATGCCTGCGGGTCTTGGTGCTTTTCCAATTATTCTTGGACGACCCTGGTTGCGAGTGGTGGGTGCAGTACACGATTGGAGGTATGGGACCATTTCTTTGCATAGTAAGCAGGGTAATAAAAAATCTTTTGAGATGCATAGTAGGAGATCTTTAAATGATGTGTGGGAGAGGCCACAGGATTCAAGTGAAGAGGAAACTACCACCACTACTTCTGAATCAGAGATGGATTCATCGACCACTGCTTCTAGTGGAGAAGGGGCAGATGTTGCTTTTCTTATATCAGAGCAACAAAGTAATGAAGATAAAGAAGTGCATAAAGTGGGTGCTGAGGGAGAAGATACTATGGGGTCATATGAAGTGATCGAGGAATTACTACAGCCAAAGATAGAAGTGAAGAAGAAGCAGGAGTTGATTGAAGGAATGCTGAGTCCGGATCTCTCGAGTGGAGAAAAGGTTAGATATGTTAATATGCTGTCTCATTTTCCAGAATTGTTCATCACTTCTTATAAGGAAATTCGAGGATTTAAAGGGCCAGATTTGAGGATTGAATTGAAAGAAGGTGTAAAAACAGTTAGGCAGAAGCTTCGCAGGATGGGACGAGAACAAATGCAGGCCCTGAGAGAGGAAGTTGATAAGTTGTTGAGTGCAGGTTTCATTACACTAGTGGATACAGCTGAGTGGGTAAGTCCTACAGTGGTGAGTCCAAAGAAAGATGGCAGGTGGCGTATATGTGTGGATTTCAAGCCTTTGAATGCTGCTACAAAGAAGGATTCTTACCCCCTACCTTTTTTGGATGAGATCTTGGATACTGTAGCTGGTTATGAAAGGTATAGTGTTTGTGATGGGTATTCAAGTTATTTCCAGTTAAAGATTGCAGAAGAAGATCAACACAAGACGACTTTCATTACACTGTGGGGGTGTTTCTGCTATAAAGTTCTTCCTTTTGGATTGATGAATGGGCCAGCCTACTATCAAAGAAGGGAAAATTGGGTATTATATCCTTTTTTGAATAAGTTTGTGAAGGATTTTATTGATGATTTTTGTATATACAGCTCCAGGCAAGAGCATTGTGATAAGCTGGCTACAGTTTTTCAGCGTTATGATGACAATTAAACCCAAAAAAATGTTTTTTAGCTCAACCGAGGGTGAAGCTTTTGGGTCATGTTATTTCAGAGAATGGTATTGATCCAGATCCTGATAAAGTCAAGTCTCTTCTTCTTCTTCCTACACCAAAGAATACAAGGCAACTGGCTACTTTTGTGCAAAAGGTGAAGTATATGGCTCGATTCATTTCTCTATCTTCACAGTTGTTATATCCTTTGCAGCAAACAGCAAAGCAGGATCCTTTGCATTGGACGGAGGAGTGTGAGGTAGTCTTCCAGAAAGTGAAAGAGGTGTTGGGAGCCATTCCTACAATGCAGGCGCCTAATTGGGAACAGGTATTTTATGTCAATCCTTCAGTAGGTGAAGATGCTATTGGAGCTATGCTGTTACAAAAGGGGAAAGAATCACATTATATGCAACCAGTTTACTGTGCTAGTAGAGTAAAACTTGCCAGAGAAAGGTTGTTATCAGAGGTGGAACTTCTTATGGAATTTACTTTCTCATTCTTGGTGGAAGAGAGTACCAGGGCTACCTTAGCTGATCTACTGACATATAAGGAGAGTCCTCTTCTTATAAAGGAGGAGACCATCAAGAAGCCAGTTGAGGATGCGGCTGAATTGGTGAATGCACACTTATTATATTTTGATGGTACTTACAGGAAAAGCCATGATGCAGCCTCAGGAGGTTTGGTGCTTTATGATCCACAGGGTTGCCTTGTTTTTAAAAAGGGTGTTAAGGTGGATGCACATAGCAACAATGAAGCAGAGTATCTGACTCTGGAAGTTGGATTGCAAATATGCTTGAAGCATGGTGTACACAGGGTTCGCATTAAAGGAGATGCATTGCTTGTGGTAAAACAGGTATTAGGAGTTTGGAAGTCAAAGAATATGTTACTCAAGGAAATGTGTTTCAAGATTAAGGGTCTACTGAAGGAATTTGAAGCTTGGAGTCTTAAGCATGTGGATCGAGGCCATAATGAGGAGGCTCATGAAGCAGCTCAGGGAATGATTGGTGCAGTTTTTGTTCTTAAAGCTCATGCATCATTTTATTGTGGCAGGGAGAATTTACAGGATGTTGAGGAGTTTTTGTTAAAAGGGATGATTCCTAATAGTATTGACAAATCAAAAAAATATGGTTTTATCAGGAAAGCTACAAGGTATGTGATGGTTGGTGATGCTTTGTATTTGAAAGGAATTGATTTGATAATGCGACGGGTACCTTGGAAGGAAGAAATCTACAAAATTCTTAAGGAAAACCATGAAGGAGCATGCGGTGGACATTTTGCCTCAAAGATTACCTTGCATAAGGTATTGCAGGAAGGTTATGTATGGCCAAGTGTACATAAGGATGTTAATCATTGGTGCAGGTCATGCAAACAATGCCAAGCTCACAGTAGACGGATATTAAAGCCTGAGATGAGGAAGACAATTCTTGCTTATGATGTTTTTGAAAAATGGGGAATTGATGCTGTGGGACCATTGCCTATTACCAGCCGAGGGAAGTGCTACATCTTGACTGCAGTTGATTACCTTTCTAGATGGGCGGAAGCAAAGGCACTGAAACAAATTACTGCTAAGGAGGTGGCAAAGTTTGTATATCAGGATATCTATTGTAAATTTGGTGTGCCATTGGAATTGCTTTCTGATCAGGGTCCAGGTTTCAGAGCAGAGCTTATGGACTATTTGTGTACAAAAATGAAGATCAGTCGCAACTTTACCACACCTTACTATCCATAGTGTAATGGCCTGAATGAGCGTTTCAATGGTGAATTGATCAAGATTTTATCTAAGGTGACAGAGCAACAAGGCAAGAATTGGGATCTGGAGTTGCCTACTACCTTGTGGGCATACAGGATAGCAATTAAAACTGGTACGGGTTTCACTCCATTTCATCTTGTTTATCATGGGAAAGAAGCCTTATTGCCTATTGAGGTGGAGATACCAGCTGTTAAAATGTTGGAAAAGCTTTTGGAAGAGCCTAAAGATGCCTTTAAAGAGCGGCTGTTATATTTACAAGAAGCACAGCTGAACAGGGATAATGCTTTGAAGCATTATGAAAATATGCAGGCAAGGACAGTGGAGAAGTTCAATAAGAAAATAAAAAGCAAGGGAATTATGAAGGATGATTTGGTATTGCGTTATAATAGCAGGCTGGATAATGCCTTTCATAAGAAGTTTCAAATTAAGTGGGAAGGACCCTTCTTGGTGATGCAAAGATTTGCAAATGGTACCTATCAATTGGCAGATTTAGATGGGACTTTACATGCTTCCAGGGTAAATGGATACAGGCTAAAGAAGTATTATGCACGTTTGATGGTGATTATGCAGGATGCAGTGTCTTAAGATGTGATTCCAAATGAAAGGTAGTTTTTAGATATGGATTTACGTCTTGAAATGTTTTTTTCTGCTGATCATGAATGATTCAGCAGGCTGGGGGTTGGGCAAAGTATGTCAGGTTTTTTTTTGTAAAGGTGTTTTGAGTCCGTGTACATATGGGATGCATGGTGTGCAATAAAACTTTGCCCTGAATGCCCTGGCAAATGTACAAGCTGAGTGGTTTTTGTTGTGAGCTGGTATATGCACGTGTTTTTTTTTAAGGGAACAAATGCTGGAGATCTGGAAGTTTATGGCAATGGTGTGATGTGCGGGTGGTTACTAAATGCATAGCACCGACTGGAAATTGTCATGTTTGGTATGATGATGCTGATGATGAAGACGGCAGGTAGCTCTTATTTAGGAAAGGTTAGGGGCGCCGTATATTAAAGGAAAGGAAGGTTTAAAGATTGTAATGGTGGCCATTAGTGAGGCTTTTTGAAGAAAAATAAAAATATAAAGAAGGTGGCCACCTTGTAAAGGGGCTACGTGGAAGCTTGGGTGACTGCCAGCATAAACATCTCGAAGCTGGCAAGGGTCTAGAAGCTGGTGGAGCGATCGAAGAGAGCGAAGCAAGAGGACGGGCGACTCTGGAAAAAAAGGGCCCGGCGGGTGTTCATAAGTGGGTGTGTGTAAGCGAAGAGGAGCTCACAACTGTTGGTAGCTACAGTGGGTCTGCAGAGGCGAGGGGACAGAGAGTTGCCGCCCAGGTGTGAAGGACTGATCACAGACGCCTGGCGTGGTGCTGCAGTAGCTGGCGTGAAGGCGAGGAAGCCTGGAGGGATGCAGCAGCAGCAGGAGAGCCGCCTTAAGATAGCTGCCGTTGAAGCCACAGTGAGCGGGCAGAGCTGGAGTAGAGGAGGTTACCACGTAGAGGGGGAGGTCTCTTGGGCGCAACAACGCAGGTGACTGGGAGCTGTGAGGTTCGTCGCCGTCGTGAAGAGGTGATGCTATATGAGTTGCTCGTGTTCAAAGGCAACGGGCTCGTGTGGAGCGGTTGGCGATGGGAGAGGTGCCCTGGTCATAGACAGAAGGCGTCAAAGGGTTGACGACAGGTTGGTGAAGCCATCATGGCGAAGGTGACTGGGGCAAGTATAGTCCACGCTCACCGCACCAAGTGAGTGAAGGTGCTGACCGCTTGGCGTAGAGAAGCACAGCTGCTGGTGTGCGCAAAGTATAGCCGCCTAGTAGGTGGGGCGCCCTCTGGTGATTGTGCAGATGCAGTCGTATGGTGTGAAGGGAGGCAGCGAGAGTGTTGGCCGCCTTATAAAAGCTAGGTGTGAGCTGTAAAAATGCTGACTGAAAGCAAATGATTTCGAGCCACGTGGGTGGTGCGAAGGGCTGCAAGAGTTGGCGATACAGGTAAGGCTGTCAATTGAGAAGCCACGCTGGTTCTACAGAGATGCCAGGGAAACTCTCGAGAGTAGTGTGAAAGGAAGCTGAGGCTGGTGAGTTTGAGACTGCTGGTCGAGCTTCTCTGCAGGCGTGGAAAGAAGAGGCCAAGGTTCATGTTGGTAACCAGAGAAACTACTGGCTTTTCTACTGGAGGCAACTACCTTGTTTTGAGACTTCTGGTGTGAGATCAAGAGCAAGCTTTGGGCAGTGTGTGTGTGAGTTTGTTTGTTGTGAGTGTGTGATAAAGAAGAGTGCAAGGGAGAGTGGGTTGAAGTTTGTCAATTAATAAAATCTATGGTGATGGATCACCCCTTGTAGATGGTCAAACAGGGTTTGTATAGATGATATGTGAGTGGCTTAGCCTTGCTGACGAATAAAAGGCTTTTATAATGAGATATGTGAGCTGTTAGAACTGCCTTTCTTTGGGTATCTCTGGTGGTAGAGAGAGAGAGAGAGAGATTTATCTTTCCAGCTAGAGAAGCTGGTGGTGCCCCTTATGCTTGTGAGTGTTCTGAAGGTGGTGAGTCGGCGAGCTATAGTGGCCTTCTTGTTTTCCTGAGCTGCCTCACACCGTGCCGTAGATGAGATCGTTGAGCGAGAGTGAGAGTGCTACTTTTCAAATCACCAACCAATCTATCTAGCAAATTCATGTTAATATTGTGAGATATGGTACTCTAAAATTACAATGCCATCACATAGCACCTCTTGGGAGCTATCACATCGTACCTCTTGGGAGTTGGGTAGAGATTTCAACATACTACCTCTTGTTAGAATTGACGGTCGTCCTATTCATGTACAAAGATGTATAAACCCACCATGAGGGATAAATTACTACATGATGCCATGTGCCGTATATGAGGTGGTGAGAGTGAGAGTGAGAGTGGGACTTTAAACAATGCCATCACCTTTAGAGGGACTTTCCATCGCTAGATTACAATACCATCACCTTTACATTGTGGCTCCTTTACAATACCATCACCTTTACATTGTGACTTTACAAGGAAGCATATCTATGTGTAGATTAGTACCTCAAGACATGCACAGCTATACTTTTCACCTGTGCATGTCTCCACTCACATATCTATGTGTATCTACATTAGTACCTCTAGACATGCACAACTATTGAGCAAGATATCATAGCTTCACTTTATAATCTATTGCTTAGTATTTAGGTGAAATTTCAAGTTGGATATCAATGCCCCACCCTCTTATTATATGACCAAGGCTTCGGCTAGCTCATGTTTGTATGGCCCTCATAACACTCCACACATCGAGTAAGTAGGATTTTTTTACTCTCTTGAACACCCTGTCTTGACATTACGAGGCCTGCCACATGAGCCCAATAGTTGGTCATGTCTACATTGCACCTAGCCATGATTGTGCGCAAGTATACTTTTTTTCTCTCATGAGGGCACCCTCCCCGGACATTGCAGGCTCTGAACAGGAGGCCTAAGATGAGCCCGATTGGCAATGTCTACACTACAAAGGGTGGCTCTGGCTATGATTATGAACCTATGTAGTCATGTCATGGGCCATCTCACTTATACGTGCCTATAGAGATACGCAGCCAACCCCTTCTCTACTCACATCAATGTGGCTTTTACTATGAACTTCTACTAAACAACCTCAATCTTAGCAATTCCAGATTAGCCATCGAATCCAGTTGTTGAAACTCCCTTCACAAGACCAATGGAGAAGGTGTCGTATAGGTTAGCTCTCAAGGACATGGTAGGAAGAGGAGAAGCTCATAAGAGGGGGGACCTACACTCCATTATATCCTTGCAAGAAACAACCAGCATCAAACTATGTAAGAATCCAATAAAATACGAGCAAGTAAAAGAGTAGAGAAGGGGAAGACCTCACAAGTGTTCTATTCAAGTGGTATTGCTTAATGTAAAAACTTGTAAACAAACAGCTAGTGTCCACACTTGTATGGTCATAACTTAAAAAATGGTCGATGTCCACTATCGGTAGCCTTAAAATACGAAAATTTGTGACTTCCGTATTTGGCAATAAGCTCCTCATGGTAATGTTTCTTCATAAAGTCTAGTACCGTCTCATAAACGATAGGCTTCCGTTACCCAAGGTAAGAATGTGAAGCATGTCATGGTGGGAGATCCTCTGGAGGAGTAACCTCTAGAATGGTTAATAGATCTCATAAATAACAGTTGGGTGAAAGATAGCCCCTATTTTTCCCCTTGTACAAGGGTGAAAAACACATCCAAGGCGCTAGGAGGAAGTACATAATATTTCTCATCCACCTCAATTGAATTCCCCACCAATGCCTTACAAAGAATTACCCCTTATGAGGCTTAGAATAGCAAGAAGCCCTCAGGGCCACATGCCAACAGCAACTTTCTCAAGGGCCACATGCCAACAGCAACTTTCTCAAGGGCCTCTTGAAGTATATCAGCTACGCATATCCAATCGCACAAGCTCATGCGCTTCTAGCCCTCTAGCCCTCTAAGGTTTGTACGGAGTAAGGACTCATGTTTCAAAGACAAAGATTACATGACCCAATCACACTCTTGACCAAGGGCAACTGCCCACAACTTACCCTTTTAACTTAGGGATGATACATCCATCACCTAAAAGTTTTGCACACACCCAATATTTCCTCCAGTACCCAAAAACTTATTTTTATGAATCCACAATACCAAACATAAGCATTACTCTATTCATTGGAATACATGTGTTCTTTGATTTTGCTATCTATATAATCTATTGATGATGATATCCACGTTCTCTATGACATGTAAGATGGACCAAGCCACACCTACACACACAAAAATTATTAATGGTGATACAACATACTAGGGAATAAGCCACAAATACATGCCCACACCCACACATGCACACATAGGCATGGCCATTGCATTGTTTTTGTGTGTGTGTGTGTGTGTGTGTGTGTGTGTGTGTGTGAGAGAGAGAGAGAGAGAGAGAGAGAGAGAGAGAGAGAGGAGAGAAAATCCCTTAAGAGAGAGAGAGAGAAAGAGAGGCCGCGCGTAGATTTCCAGCATGCAGAGTGTTTGTGTTTGTCGTAATTTCTTTATGGGCGAGCTTAGTGTTTGTGTTTGCACTAATTTCTCTATGGGTGAGCGTGAAAGAGGTTCCACCAGCTATGCTGGCTATGTTGGAGTTTTAGCTCCCTTTTGGAGCCATCCGTGTAGACATATTTTCCATCTGGCAGCAGCAGCATGAGAATTCATGATCGTGGTCGTGCACAGATTTTCAGCTTGCAAAGTGTTTGTGTTTGCCCTGATTTCTCTATGGGTGAGCCTGAAGTGGTTCCATCAGCCATGCTAGGGTTTCACCCCCCTTTGAGAGCCATTCGCGTGCTAACACATTTTCCTTCTAGGCAGTGGATAATTTGCAGTCGCAGTCACGGTCGCGCGTAGATTTTGAGCCCGTAGAGTGTTTGTGTTTGCCCTAATTTCTCTATGGGTGAGCCTGAAGCGAAGAAAGGTGCTTGCCAGATAGCTACTTCTAGTGGTAATTAAAATGTGGGTGCTGGTCATGGCGCCTCTTCATTATTTCATCCTAGTGCCACAAGATGGACTCGAGACAAAGATAACTAAGGTAGGCTATCACACTCGTTATAATTTGAGACCTCGAGTTACGAAAGAAAATCAGGTAAATTTTTCTCTTGTATTTGATAAAAAAGGGGCTACGGTCTCAGCCTGGGACAAGAAGTATCCGGATGTCAAGTGGAGACAGAATACATTACCTAGTGATGCCCGTACTTTAGGTGAGAAGGCATGGGTGGATGTTTTGGTACGAAGATTATGGGAACAGATGGAGAGAGAAGGCAAGATCCTATGCAATATTTTAAGGAAAGAGAGGCCGATGGTGGTACCTCTCATTGATTGGCTTTCTGTTTTGATGGATTATGAAGATTTCTCTTTGGAATGTAAAAGGTGTGTGTTCACCATCCAAGAATTATCGCATGTGGCGTATTGTGTTTTAAGCTCAATGGGAAATGTTTTGTGCTATGGAGCATAAATAACGTTCCATGGATGTACAAGTATATGACTACAAGAAATTTCATGTGTTTTATAGTGGGCACCCCACTACACAATTAGGGATCATGATTGTAGTGAAATCTCAGTTTAAGCCATCATTGGTTATGCAGGATGTCTGGGGGTGGTTCATTGTTGTGGAAGTAGAGTTTATGGATGAAACATTATGGCTTGTGGCACGGTATGCACCTAATGGTGTTGCACAATGTCAATCATGGGACTATTTATTGTGTTTGTGCAACGCTAAGCCTGGCTATGTGTTGGGCGATTTTAATGTATGTGAACTGCCGGAGCATGCCTCTACACCTCACTCTATTATGGATGGGCCAGAGAGGCTCAACTGGAATGTATTTTTGCCAATAAATTTTTGAAACAAAATATATGGTCATGGCTACACCTGCATGAGAGAGGATTTACATATATCTATCAACAGTATGTGGGTATAAGAGCTCGTCTCTCCGAATGTATATTTTCCAGCATGATTTGTTTCTGCTAGAGATATTGTCCATGCAAGTGCTATACAATCATATTTTGTTAGATCGTTTCCCTTTGGTATTGAAGATGCATAGGCATATAGGCCATTATTGGGAAAGGCTCCTCTTAAGGTTAACCACACTTTCTTGGAGCATACTGATTTCCATCAGCTTATGTTTTAGGTGCTACAAAACTTTCAAGGCCATGTAATCTACACTGGGATGTCAGATTGGGAGTTTTGTATGTTTAATATTCAAAAGCTTTCTCGTGAATATGGGATTCATAACGCATCATATTATAGGTAAAAGTTGCGAAACCTAGAATCGTTATTGGTTGATTTGAACCAGGTGATTCAAGAGGATAGTTCTTGCCCTAACATTGAGATAGCTATTGATTGGTTGTCCCATCAAGTTGCAACATTGCATGATAATCAATATGTGAGATATAAGCTTATGGCTCGAATGGATACCGTAATGGATTCTAATTGTCAGTTACATATGTTCTTTGCTCGTTTGCATTGCTCGTTTGTTGCAGCAAAAACATGCATGTGAAAATATTTTCATGATGCAAGATAGGCAAGGAGTATTGATTATTGATCCTGCTTGTGTTCTAGATGTGTGTATGAACTTTTATCTCTTTGTTGGGTCTACAAGGGGTCATATCTCTTGATGTCATTGCAGCTCGAGAGTATTTTTTTCACTTGGTTTGTCAACAGGTATCAGATGTTTCTACAAATGAATTGGTAAGAGATATTTCTGAGGATGAGGTGGAAGCTATGTTGAAGCATTTGCCTAAAAGAAAAAGTCCAGGATGGGATGGGCTCCCCAATGAGATTTTCACACAGCACGTTAGTGAGTTGAGGGCCCCTCTCACTTCTATTTTTCATGAGGTGTGGAATAGAGGTATCATGCGTGCGAGTTGAAAGATTGGGCTTGTACGTTTGCTACCTAAAGTTTCATTCCCAGTTAATCTACGTTAATGAATACCAATCACATTGATGGGGGTCATGTACAAGATATTTGCAAAGGTCTGGAGGCCAATAGGTTGTAGTGTTTTCTTCTTACTTTGATTCATCCAAGGCAATATGGATTTATTAAAGGCCGAAATATTTTGCATAATTTGCTGAATGTAAAAATTAGAATTGATTATGCAAGGGATTTGAGACAAGAGGTGGTTTTGATTAAATTGGATATTGAAAAGGCTTATGATTATGTTGGTTGGCCATTTCTTTCACAGCTTATGCAAGCTATGTGATTTGGCCCTTGCATGTCTTCTTTGATTTATACTTTTAGTCAACATGAAGTGGCTAGGCTTATGATTAATGGTTGGGTGACTGAGCCCATTCATTTAACAATATCGGTCAGGAAGGGATGTCCACTTAGCCCTCTCTTGTTTGCAATTGTTACACATCGAATCTTATCTTGGCTGGATGAGCTAGTGGAGGATGGTGAAGAGATTGCAGGGCTTACACTTCCAAGTGGAGTGTAGATGGTTGGCCACGCATTGGCAGATGATTTTTTCATGTTTCTTGAGTCTCAAAGAGATAATGTTAAGAAGGCTATGGCTATTTGGGATACTTTTGGTCTTGCTCCAACGTTATGCATTAATATGCAAAAATGTGCTCTAATAAATTATACCAAGAGCGATTTTCTTGGTTTGGGATGGAATGGGGAGGTCATACAAAGGGGATGCATCACATGCCACTTGGGCTATTCTATTGGAGTTGGTGTTGATTCACAGGCTTTGTTGGCATGGATTTGTGCAAGGATAAATGATAAGATTGTGCATTGGAAATCTTAGTGTTGGCCTATGCATTCTCGACTCAAAGTGGCACAATCCATTAAGATTAGCATGATATCTTTTTTCTTGCCTTTATTACCATGGATGGGAAAAGCTTTGCATTAGATACAACAACCAATTCTATTTATGCTATGGGCCCTATTAGATGTCAGATTACATATGGTCGCTCTCAGAGATGGCCTTTATTAGTGTGTGTATCTCAAGAGCCATGGGTGGTAGTGGCTAAGGCCCTCATAGAGGAGGTTGCACTTGTGCATGGTAATACCAGGATTGATGGTACCTGTAGTGAAAGGTTCCCAATAGGTTCGAGTGGTGGATTCACCTCTCTTTTCTCATTTGATGATCTCATGGAAGGAGGTGTTGGCACACACTAAATGGAAGACTTCACATCAGCGGGCGGCAGTTGCGGTTGAATTCTATGGCAAGTGAGGTGTTGGCTACTTCATGACTTCTGGAGTGGCTTGAAAATTTTTTTGAGTGGCCAGAATTCCATAAAATGGCTCGATTGGGACTAGTGAGAAATCTCGATGCTTTGTTGCCACCACCACACAGAGGTTGCTTATTGTATTTTCAGAAAATCCATCAATATTTTTGGGTTCCGCCGTGGATTGGGCATTTAGAAAGCCTCAAGACATTGTCTAGCATACAACAAATCAAGTGTACCATATGATGGTAGAAGATAAGCACTCGATCACTGAGAAGGCTAATATTGTATGGAACATCAGGAAGACTAGGTCGTGGTGGAAGGAAGTAATCTTACAGGGCTGGTAGTCTAAGATTCCATATCAAGGGAGGTGTTCCTATGGTGCATGTTAGTTGGAGGCCTTACATTGGGGGACCAATTACGAAAGCAACAGATTACTTCTTGTAATTGTGTGTCTTGTAGTACATGCTTGGAAACATGTCTGCATCTTTTAATTTCATGTTCAGTGTGGCAAAGAAGGTGTGGGATTTCCTTTCTCACGTATGGACTCCGTTGACAAATAGGCCCGTAAAGGTTAAAGAATTAATTTTTGGTAAGATTCTCAATGGGCTAGATAACCTAGAACATTCAGTTTTCTTTCATTTTTCAGGTGGACAAGTTTGTGGCATATCTGGTTAACTAGGAATGCCTTCTTATTTGATGCAAAAGTTGGTGTTACAGCTCACATAGGTTGTATAAAAGGGCTACTATTGTGGCTAGTCTCTTCCTTGCGGTCAACTCATTTGGTGAAGAATGAAATAGCTATATAATGGATGAGGGTACTCTGAGCTACACCCGTGGCTTGGAGTAATTAGTGAGGGAAACCTAGTACATCACATAGTGGCCATGTGGCCATTTGTAAAGTAATTTTAGTAATACATCTTCTATTATAAAGAAAAAAGAGAGAGACCCTTAGCACTACCTTTTTATTTTGTTATGGCTAGTTTTAAGGGCTGTGTACACCATGCAAGCTTACTCTCGGCTTATTCTAAGGAAGTCTAATTTAAAAAAAATAAATGCAGAAGATATGTGTTGTAAAATTTATTTTTTGTTGGTAATCACTAAAGACTATACCTTTTCAAAATGAGGCTCATCTTAAATGCTATTATGCAAGACATGGCCTAGCTTCCTCCTCTTTTCTGATCACCCTCATGGAAAAGTCACTGCCTCCCTCTTGGGATCCGAATAGACATTCCTCTAAACCCAAGGTGGTCTAAACAAGTCATCGATGAATTTCGACCAATTTTATAAAACTGACGCTATGCAATGGAATACAAATCTTAGCTTCATTATTCATTGCTTCCATCTCGAAGTGGGGGAGTAACTTGAACCTTGGTGATCAATGCCCCAATGATCCAGCCACCACCATCCTGCCACTTGGTCTAGAGGGATGGATTTAATTCATTTCCCTCAAGTTTATTTTCAAATTTAAAGACAAATGTGTAATTTCCAAACATCCAATTTCAAACATATACATCATGATGTAGTTTTTGCACTTGAGGCAAAGTCCTCATTGTTGTACAAGTTCATTGGTTTCCCATACTAGATTTTTCTCTAGATACCTTGGTTACTTGATCTTGGTGTATGACCATCACATAAACACTTGATAAAGGAGTTCAATCCTATAAACAAAGGCAACCATTGTGATTCAATTCGATATAATAATCCCTTTGTCCCCATAAATCCACATGCCTTTTCCCTGCATATGTCTTTTCTTACATTATTAATTATTGCGTCAAGGAAACCTTTGTCCTCTATACATAAGTGTTTTAAGTTGAAGTTAATGCATCTTTTCTTACTTTGTGTATTCTGAATTCATTACAATCATTGGTATACATAACTTGTAAGTCATAACAATAAAACCATTCAATTATAAAAAGATAAGTTTTTTCCTAAAAACTTTGAAAACATTATTCATATTATATATCATTAAACAAATTATTTTGTTAAATCCTTCAACAAAACATAACATTCAGATTTTCTTAAGATTACAACAAATATAGAATATTGACCTTAATAGCTTTGTTCTTCTCTAAACTTGTCATGACAAAAAAGAAAAGATCATTTGTTGGTTCCAACATTTTGGCTCCACAAAACCAACACATTATGCATCTTTAATAAATTTTCTAACCCTTATCTCTACTGATTGGAAAATTCTATCACCATGAATGTAAGAAAAGAGTTAAGAGAGAGAGAGAAAGAAAGAGAGAGAGAGAGAGAGAGAGAGAGAGAGAGAGAGAGCTGCCCACCACCACAAAGAAAGGAGGGAAACTAGAAATTTGTATGACAAAGTTGATAGTATTTTGAAACCCCAAAAAAATATGATTATTGAAAATAAAGCTTGCAATGAAAGAATACTTGTAGAATTGCTTAAACTACTAGTAAATTAAAATACTAAGCTACATAATATTATTTGTTTAAAGCAAACAAATTTCAGATAGTTAGAATGGCAATAGCATTAGAAGTCGTTAGTTTCTTTGGATGTGGTCATGTGGACAAGAGGTCAGTGGTCGATCACAAATACATTTATTATATGTAAAATTCAAAAAACTTTTACATCCTTCTAGCAAACAACAAAAAGGATTATTTAAATTTCTCTTATCAAAAGAATGGTTCTATTTAATAACATTTATATAAGTCGTAGGTTTATTACATTTTTTAAGGAGCACTTTTTAAGACCTTTGAAGGATTGCACTAATGTAATATCAGTAACTCGCTCATTCTCATTAGTTAGTCTTTTCTTCTTCTTCACAATCTTGCAAGCACTATAGGCATCGGGCTGAGGTTCAGATCCCCACATCTCTCTCCCCTTTGCTCCCTACCCCATGTATAAGGTGTGCGAGATACAAGACCGTAGATTCTCCACAAGAGAGGGGTTGTCTTTATAGATGTTGAAGGCTATAAAGGGAAACATGCCTCTATAGCACCCTCTACTCCCTCACTGATTGAAAGGCAACAAATTGAGCAAGAATGGAGCACTCCCTCTACTCTCATCATAGTGCTCAACACACACACGTCAAACCATTAAGGAAATCTTGAGAATAGTTAGTGAAGCACAACAAACTTGTAGACTAAGAATGGACTAAGTTAGATGAAGAGAGAAGAGATAAAACTCCACTGACATCATCTTTTCTTGTTGTATATCGTTCCTCATTATTGCTCTTGTTGGGGCTAGACCAAGCATGATAAAAAATCTTTCTATTCTTGCTTCCCATATAGAGATTCATAAGAAAAACACATGGAGTAATTTTAAGAGATGCTCCTTGCTTTTGGAACACGAGGAGGTAAGCTGGCTCGAAGAAAAAACCCACATCAATGTATAGAAGCAAGTGCCATTATTGACTTTTGTATTATACTTTCTTGTCGTCATGCTTATACTTAAGTCTTCCATCCAAGTATTAAGAAAAAATACAGATATTAGATATAAAATTCAAAAAGATTTTACATGTATAGCCTTCCACCAAACAACAAAAGGGGTTTATTTTTCCTGTCAGAAGATTGGTCCAATTATGTAACATATATATATAAGTCCTTGTTTTATCACACTATAACACGTCGGGGCCACAGTAGTGTTTTCTAGCAGTGCTTTTTTTGTAGGGATGTCGAGGATTACATTCGCTGCTGTGCAGTAAAATGTCACTGCTCATCAGCAGCGTTGTTAGCAACAAAAGTTTGCTACTATACTGTGATTTCACTACTGTGAACAGAGAGGATAGCAGTGAGATTACGCTGCTATTTTCGTTGCAAGAAATTCCAGAGAGTTGTTAGATGCTGAATTATGAAAATACATGTCACATGCACATAGAAAATGATATATAGTTTTAAAAAATCATCCATTAAAACCCTTGGAGCCATGCCATCTTGTAATAAATCCATATGTGTTGCTTCATCAATATCTATATCTAATGGAAGCTCAATGAAAAGATGGGATTCTATATCAATATCAATGTCACTATCATGATCTAATGAAGCATTGCCATGATTGATAGGTGACTCATTATCTTCTTCCGATTGATGTTCCTCATGCTCTTCATTGGCCCCGTCCCAAAATGTTTTCTTCATCATCTTCTTCCAATGAGCTGATTTAAGGTAGTACTTGCACCTCATCCATAGATTTAGCCTCCACATCTTGATCTTGAAAGATATGTTTTGAACGAGGGAAAACTTGTATAACATACCACCACTTTGGATCAATTCGATCGTCACTCATGAAACATAACCTAATATCACAAAAGCAAAGGGGTTACACTTTTATTATACTACATTCAAATTTAATTGGGGATTGGTTGGATTACGAACCTATTGACAGTGTTGAGGTAGTATGAAGGTATCTTCCTCATCATTCTAAAACTTGGTGGAATCAATTTGGATGTTTCTTCACGGTTTCTTGAGCACCTATATATATCACCTTGAACCATTTGACATCAAAGATGAATAGGCGCTCTAAATCCAACCTCAAGAATATCCTGAATAGTTCCACAATACTCAAGATTGTCCTCTATGACATTGGTATCATGTCTACTGGCTTGATTTTCTTGCTCAAAAGTTACCATCACACCATAATCAAATGTGCTTCTTTTAGAATCCACACGCTCCGTGCGAAAGTGTCTTCCCTTTTACCATATTGCATTATATAGTTTATACTAACATTAAACAAAAACATGATAATTAGTATATATAGTGCATTAAACAAGGTATATACATGAGATAGAGATGAAGACTATACTTACTTGAGGTTCACATACTCTTGCATACTCATGCTCTTCTCTTGTGAGATCATCTCTCCATTTTACAATGCCATCAATATTGCCATACGAAGCGATTCTATATTAATCACATTTGGTGGAGGTTCCAAGCTAGGTGGGAATGGCAAGCGTCTATTTTCTCTTCTGAAAGCACTTCTCTCATCCTTTCATCTATTGATTGCATCCTTGTATCTCCCAATCCACTTCTCCATGATGGGACTATTTAGAATGTAGAATGTATTCACCTTGTGGCATAATGCTTCATCTAGTCTTCGTTGCCTTCCTTTTCTCTCGAATGCACATTAGTGATTAGTCGGTCATCCTCCTCATTGCTCCATAATCGTGGCATTGAAGGATCTATGCGAGATAGATATTTTAAGATATACACAAGAGACTCTTGCATAAACCATCCCTCTGCCATGCTTACGTCTAGCCTTGCTCTTTGTCTTACAAAGTCCTTCAAGGTTTTCATGAACCTTTCAAGGAAAAACAGCATTAAACATGAACAATGCCACATAACGCCACTTCATCAACCAAATGCACCACAAGATGCAATTGGCTAGTGAGAATTGTTTAGGAAAGTTGTCCTCGATCATACACACATCCTCAATACCATTGAGACGAGCCATTTTAATGGATCCTTTAAGGATATGTACCTACATACATAGCAGTTACGTGTACGATCTACCAATACATAACTTGTGAGCGCATAAGAATTCCAAATAAGTAATATAACTTAGTGAATTGAAGAGAAGATTCATACCTCACCAAGCCTCCCATTTTGTAAATAGCCTCTCTCATCTTCTTGTCTCCACAACCAACTATAGCAATTGGAATAATAAACTATGCATAGAAAAAAATGGAAGTTATTATATGAGCTTACAAATTATGTACCACAAAGAGAAAATGAAAAAGTGAATATTTATATCCCTATAATATCTTGTGCCAATCATGTGTGTCTCGAGGCCATATAGTTGTTCCTCTCCTTTCTTTTTGGTCTTTGTGAAGGCATCGTTCAATGAATGCATTACTCCCGTTGGTGTACGAAAAGAGGCAATCACACTTTTCACCTTATTGTTCTCCCTCTTAGTTAATATCCATGGCACCTTTCGTAGGACTATTTTACCACTCTCACTTTCAATTGGCCAAGCACATTGAAGACATCCAATGTTTTGTAAGTCATCCCTTGCACCCTTTGTATCTCTTTTACCAATTAAATGGTCCCAAATATTTATTACCACATTCATATGCATGGGATCTAAGAGATGATTGATCTTCATGTTACACCAATATGGAAGTCAAAAGAAGATTGAGTGTCTAGACATCCCATTTGGTGGTGGATTGGGAGTGCTTCTCCATGTCTCAAACCAATCTCTACCTCTCACCACAAGTGGTGAGACATCATGTGGCACATACTTGGGATGTGAGGGAGTAAGAAATCGATGATGTTTGTCATACACCACCTTCTTAAGTGTAGAGGGTCTTTCCAAAACAAGTGATGGTCCACAAATATCAGACATGCATGATCTCCAGAGGTTCTCAGACCTATTTTAATTGAGATAGAGATATAAACTTAAAATTTAAAGGCTAAAACTTATGCATATAAGGTTCAAGTAGGTACCTGAGCACTCCGAGAACCCGGGATAGTCATGCATCATCCAAAGAAAAACTCCTTTCACCAGTGCCTCACGCCTATTTATTGGCCTTGAAACATCATGTACTTTGATACCTCGCCATAGTGTCTCAAGATCCTCAACCAAAGGCTCGGGGTACACATCCATTTTTACCACCTTATATTTGTTTGGTACAAGGAGAGTAAGCATGATATGACCTTTCTTCATTTCCACCCATTGAGGGAGGTTGTAATTCACCAATATAATAGGCCAAGTAGACCATGATGTGGACTTGAAGCCAAGTGGGTTAACACCATCCATGCCCAAGCGAAGACGTAAGTGATGAGACTCATCTTTAAACTCTGGCCATTGATGCTTCACATGTTTCCATGCCGATGAATCAACTATGATCCTCATGATGGCATCGATTGAGCGATGAGTAGCATGCCACATCATGAGTTCTACAATCCCTTTACATTTAAACATGTGTTGGATGTGAGGAATGATAGGGAAGTGTCTCAAAACCTTTCGGCGGCAGCGGGGAACTTTATCACCTTGTAAATCATTCCTATAGTGTCTCTCCCCACATTGTACACATTGTGTTGCATTTTTATTAACCCCTCTAAAAAGCATGCAATCATTCGGACATGCATGTATTTTTGTGTAATCCATACCTAGCATAGAGAGAGTTTTACGACACCCATCTCGTGAGTTCGGTAATAGATTTTGAGAGAAAAGAATCTTCTTGAGAAGCCTACAACATAGGGTAAGAAATTATATGTCAAAATGTTAGCTAGGACAATATATAGAACATAAAATATTTTCAATTAAATGAGGCAGTCTTACCAAAGAAGACTTGTGTCTTGTGACACTTGCATCACTCCATCCATAAGTTTTTTGCAAGTTCAATAGCTCCAAGTTTGCTCACAGTGTGGAGTACAAACATCCCTTATACAAAGGTGTGCTTGCCTCTCTATGCAAGGTTTCCTCTTCTTGTGACATTGGAGCTTGCTCACTACATCTATGACCTCCCGTCCCAACGAAGTCATTCACCATATCAACCATGATGAGATTCTCTTCCTCCTCATGTGGCAATGGTGGAGGCACTCCATTCATTGGTTGGGGAAGATGAGTCTCAGCCCCATGCTTTCCATATGAAGCCTTGCCACCTTCCACACTCTACCTGATGTCACTGAATGGTGTGGCATGTTACCTAAAACTCTCCTATGGTTCTCCTCTATGTTATCATCCGCACTTGGTCATGCCACTGTCTCAAGAGCATATGTTCGGACATGCTCAATTATTATACGACATTGTCGTCGTGTATACTGGTCCTTGCATCGATCACACACACATCGAATTTTCTCTCTTTTCCATGCCTCGGATCCAACTTCTGCGGCCCTTGATGATCATTGTCAGACATCTTTAAACTGGCCAAAAATGACTTAGGGTTCATACAAAACACACAACAATATCCAGTTGTAAGATTCCTCCCTCCAGATTTTGAAGTGTACATGTGTAAGAATCTCCCCTTCTGATCTTATAATTATTCCCCTCTTTGAAATAAAAGAAAGATCTTGTTTTACCCTGTTTTGGCCTGGAGAGAGAAAATGTCTAGAGGGAGGTAATCCAAAATTGAGATATTTTTTGATATAAAAATCCTCCTAGTGTCTAAAATGGTTTCCCTGAAACAAAAATTCAAAAAGAAATTTCCAATGTGCAATTGGAATTAATTGAAAAGAGGTATAAAGGACCTTAGCCTAAGGGTCTAGATTTTCAGAAATTTTTGGATTATGGTCCAATTAAGGTTCCTACTATGGGCCAATAGGATCTAAACAAGAACCAAAAATTTGTGCACAGCAACCTAGAAGACTCGCAAAGTAATCTGAATTTTTGCACCAAATCTTGCACAACAATCTAAAATTTCTACACCAAATCTCGCACAACAATTTGAAATTTTTACACTAAATTCTGTAAAGTTCTTGAAACTACACCAAGATTATGTCGGGCATCGCAGAGTGCGGCCCGGGATCCTCAGGAATCTATTCCATGGAGGGGGCGGGGCCCCCCACCACGGGGGGAGGCGGGAGCAGGGTCTCCACGTGGGGGGCTCCACCGGCGGCCTCAACGAGCAATGAGACTGAATCCTCGTCCATCGGGGTGGGACCTGCTGGCTGCCTATCCCTGACTGGAGCATAAGTGCGGGTAGGTGCCTGGACGCCAGCCGGGGTCGCCTGTCCGCCAGCCTATGCTGCCTGCTTGGCATCTGCGACGGTCCCTGCGGGCCGAGCGTTTTCACCGACGAACCTCCTGCCATCTGCGAGCCTCCTGGATTTGCGCGGCATCCTCCGCCAGAGCCTGCTCGTCAGATGATGGCGCCTGCTGAGACGAGCCAGGGATGTCCGGTCTCTTAGGTGGATGGCCACCCTTCGGGCCTCTTGCCAGAGGCGGCAGAGCGTGAAGGATGAACCCCCTTGCGGGGGCAAGCGTGTGCGAGGCGGTCATCTCCCGACAGTTGTAGCACTGGTCGGGGAGGCCCGAATACTCCGCACGCTGTATCAGATGTCCCCCAGAAAGACAAGGGAGGAGGATCGTCTTCGAGAGGGACTCCGGTGAAGGAACCACAACACGAATGGCCGGGAGTCCTACTGCCCGAGCTATCACTGAGGCCGCTATCTGAGGCGTCTCCAACACCTGTCCGAACGCCTTGCCAATGGATGACAAGAGGGGCAAGTACTCCCTGCGGAGTCCAGGAAAGTAGATAGTGATGGGGAAACCTGTCTCGCCTACTAGCGGGTCAGAAGCGGGGTCGAAACCGTGAGTCCATCGCGCCAGGAATGCCCAGGATGAGCGGAGGGCAATGGGGCTCGAGCCAGCACCGTCTGAGCTGCCTGGGGGGACTCGAAATCCACTTGGTAGTAGCCACGTCCCAAAAAATTAACGCTGACGATCTTGGCAGGCACGCCAACGAGGCTGCCTTGCAGAAGGTCGCGAAGCTCTCTCCGCATCGGACGGCTACCCACTATCTTGGCAGGCACGCCAACGAGGCTGCCTTGCAGAAGGTCGCGAAGCTCTCTCCGCACATCGGACGGCTACCCACTATCTTACAGACCAAGGAGGAGGCCTCAAGAGCGGATACTGTAGAAACAAACAACTGCTGATCTGCAGTTGTGAACTCCAGATGGAAACCGGAATCGGCAGGGGTAGTCGGAGTGGCTTCCATGGAGTCCTCCAGAGGGAAAAAGCCAGAGACCAGGGTCACCAATGGGAGGGACACAGCCCTACGAGGAAACGGAGAGGCGGAAGGTGAGAGGATAGCGGGGGCGGAGCGGGGGGAGGGGGGAGCTAAGGCGGGGGGTGGGCGGTGGGAGGAAGGGTGAAACGGAGACGGAGGGGAGCTGAGGGAGAAGGCGGAGGGAAGAGCCTCGAAGCGGAGAAGAAGGCGGGGGGGGGGGGAGAAATGGCGGGGGAGGAAAAGGCGGGGGAGGAAATGGCGGGGGAGGAAGTGGCGGGGGAGAAAAGGCGGGGGAGAAAAGGCGGGGGGGAGGAAGCGAGGAAGGAGGCGGGGGGGAGAGATGGCGGGGGAGGAAGCGAGGAGAGTAGAAGGCGGGGGGGAGATGGAGGGGGAGGAAGCGAGGATGGCGGCGGGGTGGAGAGGCGGAGGAGAGGCTGGGGGCAGGGAGGGCGCGCGACGGCGAGGGGCAGCAAGGGGAGGGTAGACACAGGAGCAGATCGCGCAGCGCAGCGCTCAGCGATCCTTTTCTTTCTATCAGCACATCCTCTAGAAACTGCATCATATCATAAAACCAATTCTTGTAAGTGATTTCTTGAGATAACCTAAAATCTCCCAAATCAATTAACATGGTTTTTGGCCAGATCTATCTCCACCACTTAGGCTTGTGTGTGCCACTATGGTTTAATCTCTAGCATTAGCTAGATGCCTAGTAAGCATCCAAGAGTTTCAATAAGATTCTTGAGGAAGGGTGAAAGATGGAAGTGGAGAAAGCAGAGCTCCAGTTATACAGGGCACTTAGCTAGCTTTGGAGTTGCCAGGGAGAATTTCGAGAACCATCTAAAAGTGGGGATAGGGCAAGTTACAGATCGTCCAAGCCATCTCTTCCTCTTCGAACATAAATATATAGTTGTTAGGGAGGAATTCCACTCTTTCCACCCAAAGACCTTGACTTTCCCAATTGTCACTGATCCATCTTTTGAGAATCACAACTAGGGGGCGAGGGCTAAAGAAGCAAACCCCAATGAGTGTCCTTGCTTACATCACAACCTAATCTTAAACCAAATGAAGCATTCAACAGATGAAAACAGATGTACATTTGTTGGTTGAGTCACCGGCTCTTATGCAATCTTCCTTCTCCTTCTTCGTCACTTGTAGATCTCTGGGTAGCTTGAAGCCTGATGGGAGCAAACTAAATACCGTCTGTAGTTGACGGATTTCCTTCTCCAAAAGGGATGACAACTCAGCCCCAATCATCCTCAAGAAGTACCGTGTGATGGGCCCCTTATCGAATAGAGGTGTCAGGAGGAAGCTTGGGGGAGGTTCTTCCATGATTCAATCGATAGAGACAAGGGGGCGAAGAGAAGGCAAGGGAACACACGGCTTCTCTAGTTCCTTCCTCTGGCTCTTTGAGAAGTCTAACAAAAAAAGAAAAATTGGGGCAACCTTGTGCCACCTGTTCCTTCTGAAGTGACATCGTGTTAACATGCATCTTCAAGCGAGTCATGGTGGGCAAAAGGGGGGGAGAGGTCTCCTCACCAAATCACATCCTAGACCATGCCACACAATGCACCTTTCCTTTAGTCCTAAGTCAGAGAGAGGTCTAGTGGCCAAATCACATCCTAGACCATGCCACATGGTGCACCTTTCCTTTGGTCCTAAACCAGGGAGGCTTTGCTAAACCTTGAAATTTCTCACCTAATGTGGGTCGCCTTGCCATTTGGGGGAATAAGACTTAGAGATCTTGACACGCAAGTGAGGGGAAGGGGAAGTAGAGGGGGGAAGGGGAGGTCAGCAAGACAACTTTCATCCATTTGCTCCACAACCGACCATCATTCCAAGTTCCGACCATCTGTTAAAAAGGCTTGTTTTTTTCTTATATGAAGATTGGTCCAATTTTATAACATTTATATAAGTTGTAATTTTTTATCACATATTTCAAGGAGCGTTTTTTAAGTCCTGAAGAGTTTTGCACAAATGTGGTAACTCCTAATTTGACCACATTTGTCAGGAGCATCTTTTGAGACCTTCTAGGTCTCTAGGGTTTACCTTTGTCCGGATGGAAATTGCATTGAATCTCTAGGGTTGCACCTGAGAGTAAGGGCCGCGGCCCTCAAATCTGGGAGCCGAGAGCTAGCCATACGACTGCTGAGAGGCACAAGCGGCTCATCACTCATAATAATCGCATGAGGCTGGGCACATGCGAGAGCGCTAAGCAAGCTGCCAAGGCTTACGATGAGGCCACATGCCAACAACTTCCCTTTACTTTCATCAAAGTGCTCCAGAGCTGATCAGCACATGCAGCATGCCCTTCTAGCCCTCTATGGCTTGTTGTACGCAATAAGGAGTCAAAGATTACATGAACAAGTCACACTATTGACCAAGCCCACAACTTACCCTTTTAGCTTATGGCTTGTACCCTCTAAAGCTTTTAGCTTATGGTTTGTACCCTCTATGGCTTTTAGCTTATGGCTTGTACCCTCTAAGGCTTGTACGTAATAAGGCTTGTCGTGTTTCAAAGACAAAGATTACATGACCTAGTCACACTATTGCCCACAACTGACCCTTTTAGCTTATGGATGATACATCCATCACGTAGAAGTTTCAAAGACAAAGATTACATGACCTAGTCACACTATTGCCCACAAGCTTATGGATGATACATCCATCACGTAGAAGTTTTGAAATTTCCTCGAGTACCCAAATACTCATTTCCATGAATCCAAAATACCAAACATAAGCATTACTCTATATTCATTGGAATACATGTGTTATTTGATTTTGCTATCTATAGAATCTGTTGATGGTGATATCCATGTTCTCGATGACATGTAAGCTACACCACTTTCAAAAATTTTCAAGAGTCATGGGTCACTGAATGATTCCCTCACCTCCTCATCTTTACTTCAATGAATGAGTTAGTGTTATCATCGAAACGCTATCGTACACATAGGGATTAGTGTATGTCCCTCGGATTGGAAACCATCCCCTCCTAAACATTCTTACAAATTGCATAAATAAGATAATGAATGCAAATCAATGATATAAGTCTATTTATTCTGTTATACCCACATCTTCTATGTTTATGTGGCTCCATACTTAGGATTTGAGTCTCTGATGAAAGTTCATTTAAAGTCCTTTGGTTCTTTATAAACTCCTACATATGCAAAGAGTTTCTCCTATCGAAGAATCTTATGATATAGTTGAATAAAGTGTCGAGGACCTAAATTGTTGTTTATGCCTACGTCATCCATTTTAAAGGATATATTCCCAAGAGTCTAATTTCACTTAATGGAAGAAGACTTAGAGAACACATGCACCCCATTCAAGGAAAACAACCCAATTCTTCACATTTGAGCTTATTAGAAAAACATGAATTTTCTCTTATTTATGATACAAGAATTCATAACAACTCTAATTCTATAACTTACTCAGATACCATAGATTTGATTCTCATGCATTTACTTCATTAATAGTCTAAAATACTCTTGGGTTATCAATAGTGGAGTCATCATTTCTTACTTGAAATATGATTCCCATGATTATGAGATAATACCTAGATGACTCTAAAGTACTTCCCACATAAAAATTTCAAGATCACTATATATTAGATTTACCTTAGCTAATATATTAGCAAAATAATACAATTTCCAAGAAGTGATCACTTAGGTTAGATTTAATCTTAAACAAATCATCTCCTAACTAAACATGATTTAGAAGCATAGATTTGCTAAATCCACTATTAAACTTATTGTTTTGAGAATAAAGGAAACCCTACTTTCCAAATCTACGACTCTCTTTCCTTTTAGCATGGAAAACCACTTTAAAGCACTAATATGTAAATGTATATATACCTACTTAAATAAAGAAAAAATTGCCATAATTTGCATCAAAGTGATTACCTATGAAATTAGTCTAATTCACACAAAGACAACTAGTTCACATGAGAAAATTAGTTAAAGCATAACAAGCTTAACCACACATAACCTATCCTCGAAATCTAATTCTCACCCTTCCTCTTTCTTTACATACTCAAAATAAAATGAGGGAGAATATTGGAGTAGTTGTCTCCATGACCTTGTAAAAAATGTGGAGTTCTACTTGCAGAGCTCAATTATTCAGTCATCACTTGAGAAAGATTATTCAACACATCACAACACCATAGTAGACACTTGGAATAAATACAAATGAAAAATAAAAACTGAGATTGAAATCAAAATTTACCTAAGAAAAAGTGGGGGATTGTGGGGGGAGTGTGTTTGTGTTATGTACCTAAGGCTAAGGTTGACAAATCCTAGGGTTAGGTTGGCTAATATACGGGTTAAGGGCCCAAAAGGTTAGTAATAAGCAAGCTGATTTTAAGGGTTAAGCGCCTCATAAAAGCTTATAAGTTAATATTCCCATAAGTATAGCTTTTATTGGCTATTGGCAAAAGGCTATCTAAGTATGGAAATTATATTTTTTTTCATGCAAATAAATACTACAATTTTATCTCAACTCAAGGCAACAAAATCAAGATTTAATTTAAAAGAAAGAGGTAAAAGAAAATACCTTGATAGGAGTAGAGATAGAGATAGAACTTGATAGGTCTTGAGAGTTATTCATGGTTTCCCATAGTTTCAGAAGAACAACAAAGAGCCTTGAAAATATTTAATTGATCCCATGTTAAGAATCTTTTTCCCATAATCTCCAAATTGCTAAAGCTTATACTTTTCACTAAATTTGATGCTGAAACTTTATTTGATCAAGATTAGTGAAGAGGTAAAGTTTTGGCATTTCTTTTGACTTGGGGCACCTTAATCAATTGTGTGGAAGCCTCTATAGCAAGTAAATCTTATCTTATGGTGTGGAAAATCACTTGGGGCTTGCCCACTAATTTTAGAAATTGGATTGAAGCGTCAATGAAGCTTGAATAAAGAGCTTAAAAGCATGGATAGGAAGATCGCATAGCATGGCATTCAAAGCTCAGTTGATAGATGAAGTGTAAGAGAGGCACCAAAAAAGGGGGACAAGCACAGGGTTCATTCCATAGCCACCTTCTCAACCTCCAACAAGCACCCATCAATTTGCGATTATATAAGTTTTACGATTATAAAAGACATGTATATTTACGAACAACTATAATCTCTAGGAGTCTCCCTCCATCTATGCAAGTGATGAACTAGCAGCATATCCTTTTCGATTAGCTGCTATTAAGGTAGCACCAAACATATCTACTAGGAAAGCCTCCACAACCACCTACAAAGTATCCATTTCTTGTGTTGTCCATCGGTATGGCAACTACCAATCTCCTTGTGCCGAGCCCATAATTTGTGGTTTCCCCTTAACCTTAAGCTGTCAGGAATTTTTCGTATGACTCTCATGAATGTTGCCTTAGGAATTAAACTATGTATTATCTTTTGATTGTGCCTGATTTTCTGCAAGGCCACAGTACCTATCCTCCATCTCTATTTGTGTGTCTTTGCTACGGTCAAGGCTGGGGGATGAGGTTGACGCGAGGGGGCTTGGGTTGGGGCTCAGGTTCAAGCTGGGGTTGCACCTCATCTTCCAATTGGTGGGGGGCTTGGGTGAGGTATAAAGAATTAGGCTGGGCATGGTGAGAGGAGGTTCTAGCTTTTGAGTCGGAGTCTTGCGGTGACGACATAGGCCTAATCTCTTTTGCAGGTCACACCCTACATAGGGTTTACTTTGTGTGATCCATGAATTAAAAAGAAAATAATCAAGAAATGAACAAAACGAGGGAAACTTTTGTTAATATAGTCAGTCTCAAGAGCTTAAATCCATCAAATTTGATGGAATTTCAAAGGAAAAAGCCAGGAGGTTAATCTAGAGAGTCACATCAACAAGCTACATGTTTTGAGTTCAAATAAAAAATACTTTTGTTATCTTCAAAATCTAGTCCCAATCTCACACAAAGTTCTTGTCAGAATTAAAAAAATAGGTGAATCTATTATAATATAACAAAAACGTGATCTTTTAGATCCTAAAAAGAGAGAGAGCTAATATTTTATAGTTCTTTTTGCACTTTTCCTTGATTCATGGAACAGAGAGAGAGCCCTTATAGGGCCCCTTTTTGGGTCCATGTTTTTCCTAATGCCTTATGTGTTATAGGAGAATATTTTTACTTGACTCATTTTCTTTGAGTTTTGGAGGGGCTTTGAGTCTTTGTTTGCGAGAGATTCTTCTCGAGTGTGGTTAGGATTGCATATATCCATTGCCTTCTATTGCTAAGGTACTATCATTCGTTCATGTAGGTATCCAAGGATGCTTTGCCTTTAGTCACGTCTAAAGCCTTTGAGAAAGGGCTCTAATTTAGAAGAGGCTCTTCTCAAGCAGCTTGACTAGTTTAGACATCACCAATAAAGATATCCTTCTTTTTAAAATCTATAACCTCTAACTCCTCCATAACCTCTTCTTCATCATCCTATTTATCAATATCTGGGGGAGAGGGGTCTCATACTTCCATCATTAATGTTGTAAGCTCGCTAGATAGGGAGGTTCTTTTATATGATTTCTTAAGAGAAAATAAAATCTCCCAAGATTCAATCAACATGGTTTTTGGCCAGATCTATCTCCACCACTAATGCTTGTGTGTGCCACTATGGTTTAATCTCTGCCATGGGCTGAGTACCTAGCAAGTGTCCAAGAGGTTCTATAAGACTCTTAAGGAAGGGTGAGAGATGGAAGTAGAGAAAGGGGAGATCTCAGATAGGGAACTTAGTTGGCTTTGGACTTTCCCAAAAGAATTTTGAGTACCATCTGAAAAAGGAAGAGGGCTAGTTACAGATTGCCAAGCTATCTCCTCCTCATTGAACATAAATATAAAGTAGTTTTTAGGAAAGAATTTCACTCTTTCTATCCAAAGACATCGAGTTTCCCACACTACAACAATAGAACGAGGGTTTAGTAGAGCAAAAATTGTAGTGCTTTTATAACTAGAAGGGTGCAGAGATGTCGGGCCTATATCGCTTCTAAACACACAGCTATTTTTGTTGCACAGGTTCGCTGCTCAACATCAAAACTAGCAACAATTTTTTGCTGCTCAGCGAATCTACTGCATAATAAAACAATCTGAGGGAGATTGCGGAGTCTGCACAAGACTCCCCAGTCTGCTCCAACTCTTTTTTTGACATAGTAAAACTAACATAACTTCACATCATCATGGACAAGTATAATGTAAAAATTACAAATACTAAAAAAAAGACATTTGCAAACCATGGTTTTAGGAATGTGAAAATTCAATTACAATACTTGGCGGATTACATAAGTCTATGTTTCCAAAAAACTCATATACAAGATAAAGCGTAATAAAAACCTATGGAGCTAGCGGCCATCTAGAACTCATGTTGTCCGATTGGTATTGTTCCTTGTGGCTCCAACCCCTTCACTTCTCACATTTCCATTGCTATCGGCATGGACATTGGCACCACCATTTCGAGTTATATGATCCTAAAACATAATAAAACTAACACAAGTGAGAATTTTGCAAAAACAAAGAGGTTTAGGATTTAGGAAATATTGCAAACCCCATTGTAATGCAAAATCATATTCCTCTTGCATAGGGGGTGGTCCACTGCTTCAAGCTTTAGTTCTACAAACAAGTGAACATTTTAGAAAGGTTTTATTTAAGATAACCTTCTTTAATTAAAAGATAAGATATAATTTGAGGCTAATATATACTTACAAATATTGTTGGAATATCGACTCCTCCTTCACGTGTAGCATCACACCTCAAGTTATTTGCCATCTATCTAAGAAAAAACATAAATACTTAAAACTCTTATGCATTTGAGGCTAATATATACTTACAAATATTGTTGGGATATCGACTCCTCCTTCACGTGTAGCATCACACCTCAAGTTATTTGCCATCTATCTAAGAAAAAACATAAATACTTAAAACTCTTATGCATAGGAAGCTACCAGCATGCATAGGAAGCTATCGACATACGTAGGAAACTACCGGCATGCGTTGGAAGCTACCGGCATGCAGAGGAAGGTACCGGCATCATGCAGAGGAAGCTACCGGAATGTGTTGGTTACTGTCGGCCTGTGTTGGTTGCTGTCGGCCTATGTTGGTTGCTACCGGTGTGCGTTGGTTGCTACTGGCATGCGTAGGAAGCTATCGATATGCATAGGAATCTACCGGCATGCGTAGGAAGCTACCGGTCAGTATAGGATGCTATCGGCATGCGTTGGAAGCTATCGGCATGCATAGGAAGATACCGTCCCATATAGGAATCTACCGCCATGTGTAGGAAGCTACTAGCCATGTATAGGAAGATACCGGCATGCGTAGGAAGCTACCGACGTGCGTAGGAAGCTACTGGCATGTGTTGGAAGCTGCCACCATGTGTTGGTTGCTACCGTCGTGCATTGGTTGCTGTTGGCGTGCGTTGGAAGCTACCAGCATGTGTTGGAAGCTACCGGCATGTATAGGTTGCTACCGGCATGCATCAGTAGCACTCGGCATGCATAGAAAGCTATCGACATACATTGGTTGCAATCGGCATGCGTTGGTTTTGCTACCAGCATGTATAGGAAGCTATCGGCATGTCGGTAAGTATCGGCATGCTTAGCACCCGTGTAATGGGAGCTTCCCCGGTGCATTCTGGTAGCTACGTGCATGCCTACGTAGCACTCGCCTAATGCATAAGCCTTATGCATAAGGCTCATGCATACTATGCATAAGGTTTATGCATAGCATTCATAGCTTGCATGAGGCTATGCATTTGTAGCCTACATAAAGCTATGCATAAGCCTCATTCAAAACCTTATACATAAGCTGCCGCATACATGAGGCTTATGTATTAGCCATATGGAAAAGCTTAATACATAAGCCTCATGTATACGGCTTATGCATGAGCTTATACATAAGCCTCATGTATGCAGCTTCTGTTACGTGAGGCTTATGTACCCAGCTTATGCATTAGCCATATGCATAAGCTTTATACATAAGACTTGTGCATACAGCTTTATACATGGCTTATGCATATGGCTTTATACATGATGCTTATGCATATGGCTAATACATAAGCCTCATGCATAAGCTTATGTATAAGGCTATACATAGAGGCTTATTGCTAATGCAAAGCTTTATACATGAGGCTTTATGCAAAAGTCTAACCTTATGTATAAGCCTCATGCATGAGGCATATACATTTAGTAATGCATAGGTCTTATGCATGAGGTTTATGCACTACCCTTATGTATTAGTCTTATGCATAAGGCTAATGCATAAGCTTTATGTACTAGCCTAATACATGAGGCTAAGGCATATGGCCACCTCTAGAGAGGAGCTATGCTATCCATAGGGGAGAAAAAGTAACAAATCCTAAAGCTTACAAATCCTATAACATGTAAAAGCATAAGAGAGGAAACATAAAAGGGAGAGATCTCTTACCTTATGAGACTTGTATGTGTGGATAACCTAGAAAATTAAACCAAATAAAGAAAAAAAAGTATTAGTAACCCTAATCTTAACCCTAATAGAAAGCATATACAAAACCCTAATCTTAATAGAAATCTTAATGAAAGATTTTGTATAACATAGAGAACTTATTGAATCTTTCTTTTTTCCTTCTCATTATAGCTTAACCCTAACCCTAGCTTCTAAATAAAAAACACAATAGAGAGCTTTGATGGAGAGCTCTCCATCAAATCTCTTTATTAGGGTTTCTATGTAGAAGCCCTCTCTCTCCCCTTGTGCTAGGCTACTTTGGCCTTTATGCTACTTTGGCATTATAGCTACTTTGGCTACAATCAACTATCTAATCAGATACTAATCCTAATCTAATCCTACACTAATGACAACACTAATCTAAGGTGGATAAAAATGAACAATACTCATGGTGATGAATGTGTACTATAATTAAGTTCAGAATCAAGTTCCGTTAGGTTACAAGATGCAAACTTGTACTCATAAAAAGACTTGAGATGTTGTGCTTGTATTTCAATGCTTCAAGTGTCCTCTTTTTATATGAGGAAAATACAACAAAGCTATGATAGCTCATGTGGGATAAATAGGCTAGGTGACTTGGCACTCTAGCATCACTCATTTCAACATCTTCCATGATTCAACCGAGAGAGGCAAGGGTAAAGAGAAGGCAAGGGAACATTGGGATTGTCTAGTTCCTACTTGTGGCCCTCCGAGAGGTCCAAGAAAAAAAGAAAAATTGGGGCAATCTTGTGCATTTGTTCCTTCTAAATTGACATCGGGTTAACATGCATCTTCAAGTTCTCCTTCGAGTCATGGCAGAAGTGGGGAGATGTCTACTGGCTGAATCGCATCCTAGACCATGCCATGCGGTGCACCTTTCCTTTGGTCCTAAACGAGGGAGGCTTTGTTCGGAACTAGGAATTTCTCACATGATGTGGGTGGCCCTACCATGGGCGCAAACATGACTGAGATATCTTGATAGGCAAGTGAGGAAAAGCCAACAAGGGGAGGGAAGGGGGGGTTATTAGGGCACCTTTCATCCATTTACTCCACAGCCGACCATCATTCCAAATTTCGACCATCTATTAAAAAGTCTTGTTTTTTTCTTATCTGAAGATTAGTCCAATTTTATAACATTTATACAAGTTGTAGTTTTTTATCACATATTTTAAGGAGCGTTTTTTTAAGACCTTAAGAGTTTTGCACTAATGTTAGTAACTCGTAATTTGACCTTCTAGGTCTCTAAGGAATTTGACCACATTTGTCGAGGAGCATCTTTTGGGACCTTCTAGGTCTCTAGGGTTTGCCTTTGTCCGGATTGGAAATTGCATTGAATCGAAGCTTTATTGTTTCACCTGAGGGCAGGCTTGTAATGCGTACACGGCCCTTAAAGCTAGCCAGAGATGCCCACCACACACAAGCAATGACCACGCGAACTCGATCCAAGAGGGAATGTGATTCTATCTGAGGCAGCCCGCTTGATGACATCTCAAGGGCCTCTAGCTCATGCGCTTTCTAGCCCTCTAGCCCTCTAAGGCTTGTACGCAGTAAGGACTCGTGTTTCAAAGACAAAGATTACATGACGACCCAGTCACACTCTTGACCAAGGGCAACTGCCCACAACTTACCCTTTTAACTTATGGATGATACATCCATCACCTGCACACACACCCAATATTTCCTCCAATACCCAAAAACTCATTTTCATGAATCCACAATATCAAGCATAAGCATTACTCTATTCATTGGAATACATGTGTTCTTTGATTTTGCTATCTGTAGAATCTATTGATGATGATATCCAAGTTCTTTATAACATGTAAGAGGGACCAAGCCACACCTACACACACAAAAATTATGAATGGTGATACAACATACGAGGGAATAAGCCACAAATACATGCACACACCCACACATGCACACATAGGCATGGCCATTGCATTGTTTTTTTTTTTTTGTGTGTGTGTGTGTGTAAGAGAGAGAGAGAGAGAGAGGAGAGAAAATCCCTTAAGAGAGAGAGAGAGAGAGGCCGCGCATAGATTTTTAGCATGAGAGAGAGGAGAGAAAATCCCTTAAGAGAGAGAGAGAGAGAGAGGCCGCACGCAGATTTTCAGCATGCAGAGTGTTTGTGTTTGCCCTAATTTCTCTATGGGTGAGCTTAGTGTTTGTGTTTGCACTAATTTCTCTATGGGTGAGCGTGAAAGCGGTTCCACTAGCTATGCTGGCTATGTTGGAGTTTTAGCTCCCTTTTGGAGCCATTCGTGTAGACATATTATCCATCCGGCAGGAGAATTTGTGATCGTGGTCGTGCGTAGATTTTCAGCTTGTTACCCTAATTTCTCTATGGGTAAGCCTGAAGCGGTTCCATCAGCCATGCTAGGGCTTCACCCCCCTTTCAAAGCCATTCGCACTAACACATTTTCCTTCTATTAGGAGGCAGTGGATAATTCCTTGTTGTGGTCACGGCCGCGCATAGATTTTCAGCCTATAGAGTGTTTGTGTTTGCCCTAATTTCTCTATGGGTGAGCCTGAAGCGAAGAGAGGTGCTCGCGAGATATAGATACTTCTAGTGGTAATTAAATGTGGGTGTTGGTCATGGCGCCTCTTCATCATTTCATCCTAGTGCCACAAGATGGACTCGAGACAAAGATAACTAAGGTAGGCTATCACACTCAGTATAATTTGAGACCTCGAGTTATGAAAGAAAATCAAGTAAATTTTTCTCTTGTATTTGATAAAAAAGGGGCTACGGTCTCAGCCTGGGACAAGAAGTATCCGGTTGTCAAGTGGAGACAGAATACATCACCTAGTGATGCCCATACTTTAGGTGAGGAGGCATGGGTGGATGTTTTGCTACGAAGATTATGGGAACAGATGGAGAGAGAAGGCATTAAGGATCCTATGCAATATTTTAAGGAAAGAGAGGCCGATGGTGGTACCTCTCATTGATTGGCTTTCTATTTTGATGGATTATGAAGATTACTCTTTGGAATGTAAAAGGCGTGTGTTCACCGTCCAAGAATTATCGCATGTGGCGTACTGTGTTTTAAGGTCAATGGGAAATATTTTGTGCTGTGGAGCATAAATAACGTTCCATGGATGTACAAGTATATGATCATAAGAAATTTCATGTGTTTTATAGTGGGCACCCCACTACACAATTAGGGATCGTGATTGTAGTGAAATCTCAGTTTAAGTCATCATTGGTTATGTAGGATGTCCGCGGGTGGTTCATTGTTGTGGAAGTAGAGTTTATGGATGAAACATTATGGCTTGTGGGGCTGTATGCACCTAATGGTGTTGCACAATGTCATCAAACATCATGCGATGATTTATTGTGTTTGTGCAACACTAAGCCTGGCTTTGTGTTGGGCGATTTTAATGTTTTCAAATTGCCAGAGCATGCCTCTACACCTCACTCTATTATGGATGGGCCGGAGAGGCTCGACTGGAATGTATTTTTGCCAATAAATTTTTGAAACAAGGTATGTGGTCATGGCTACACCTACATGAGAGAGAGGATTTACATATGCCTCTCAATAGTATGTGGGTATAAGAGCTCGTCTGGACCGAATGTATATTTTCCAGCATGATTTGTTTCTGCTAGAGATATTGTCCATGCAAGTGGAATACAATCATATTTTGTTAGATCATTTCCCTTTGGTATTGAAGATGCATAGGCATATAGGCCATTATTGTTGGGAGGAAAGCCTCCTCTTAAGGTTAACCAGACTTTCTTGGAGCATACTATTTTCCATCAGTTTATGTTTCAAGTGCTACAAAACTTTCGAGGCCATGTAATCTATATTGGGATGTCAGATTGGGAGTTTTGTATATTTAATATTCAAAATCTTTCTCGTGAATATGGATTCATAACGCATCATATTTTAGGTAGAAGTTGCAAAACCTAGAATCGTTATTGGTTGATTTGAACTAGGTGATTCAAGAGGATAGTTCTTGCCCTAACATTGAGATAGCTATTGATTGGTTGTCCCATCAAGTTGCAACATTGCATGATAATCAATATGTGAGATATAAGCTTATGGCTCGAATGGATACCGTAATGGATTCTAATTGTCAGTTACATACGTTCTTTGCTTGTTTGCAGCAAAAGCATGCATGTGAGAATATTGTCATGATGCAAGATAGGCAAGGAGTATTGATTATTGATCCTGCTTGTGTTCTAGATGTGTGTATGGACTTTTATCTCCATTTGTTGGGTCTACAGGGGATCATATCTCTTGATGTCATTGCAGCTCAAGAGTGTTTTTTTCACTTGGTTTGTCAATAGGTATCAGATGTTTCTACAAATGAATTGGTAAGAGATATTTATGAGGATGAGGTGGAAGCTATGTTGAGGCATTTGCCTAAAAGAATGGGATGGGTTCCAATGAGATTTTCACAAAGCACATTGATGAGTTCAGGGCCCCTCTCACTTCTATTTTTCAAGAGGTGTGGAATACAGGTATCATCATGCATGTGAGTTGAAAGATTCGGCTTGTATTTTTGCTACCTAAAGTTCCATTCCCAGTTAATCTACGTTAATGAATACCAATCACATTGATGGGGGCCATGTATAAGATATTTGCAAAGGTCTTGGCCAATAGGTTGTAGTGTTTTCTTCCTACTCTGATTCATCCAAGGCAATATGGATTTATTTAAGGTCGAAATATTATGCATAATATGCTAAATGTAAAAATTAGAATTGATTATGCAAGGGATTTGAGGCAAGAGGTGGTTATGATTAAACTGGATATTGAAAAGGCTTATGATTATGTTGGTTGGTCATTTCTTCTACAGCTTATGTAGGCTATGTGATGTTGAAATATACAAGTGAATAGGGTGTGTGCGGGAACAAGCCCTTGGTTAGAGGCTGTAAAAGAGAATGTGTAAATGTGAAAGAACCTATGAAAAGGGATCTTATCTTTTCATCAAGGGCAAAGATGCCTACATTAATCTATTTGTTAATTACCCACTAATTATGTCTTAATTATTTGCTAATCACTTTGTTAATGATGTTGATTCTAGTGTTTGATCCACCATAGCTCATCACAATGCTCAAATTTCAACATGGTATCAGAGCCATGCTAATTTGTGAGTCCATTATCTTGCTAATTAGGATTAGTAGAAAATTATTATTTTTCCTCTTTTTTTAACTCACCTCTGTACCCCAGCTAGTGGAGGAGCTCCCTCTCCTTGCACACATAAAATTAGACCAAACCCTTCTAGCATGTGATAGGTATCTCATAGCTCTTCAAGCTCATCCAAACAACGTAGCAAACCGCCACCGGATGAAGGAGAAATCGTTGTTTTTGCAGGCTACATTTTTCAGCAAAAGATCTCAGATCTACACTCACTCAGGGTGAATCACTCTAATTCCTCTTAGCCCAAGGTGTTTTCAAGCATGCTCTACAAGCTGGTGAAGACAGAATTCAGTTTCATCAAGTCTACAGTGAGATCCAAGCTCTTCATCAAATCTGCAGGTGACTTTGGTAAAACAGAGATTAAGCTTTCAATATTTGGTCAAATCTTGTGTTTCTTGGCTTAATCCTCTACTAGACTCATGCTATTGATGCCTTTGAAAGCATTTGAGCTCATTTGAAGTCTAAGGCACCAGATCTAGACTCCCCGCATACTCTATTTTTTGCACACAAAATAGTGGATTAATTTGCTAAAATCAATGATTAATCAGTACTAATCACTGTATTTTGGTACAATTGAGGGTTCAAATTAACCATTAGGTATCTGATACAGATCCCTATAACTTCAGATTGCGATTTGGAGTTGGTTTCATACTCCAACCATCCCGTACAAATTGGTTACCCTTGATTTAATGTAATTTCTGGTAAAATTGTGCTGATAAATTTGTGAAAATCGTCATTTTGCATTTAACCCTTGGTTAATGCCTACAAATTACACTCAAATTCAGGATTATTCACAGCCAGAGTTGCATTTGGGAATGTGCATAAGAATGGATGCTATACGCATTATGTATTGGGCACATTACATCAATGTAAATATGGGAACAGACACTGCCCTTGTCGAGAATAAGGCAAGAGGTAAGACCTCCCACATAAATTTGGGTTTGCATTGCATAATGATACAAGATAAACATGAAAAACCCAAAGGAACTGTCAGCAAATCATTTGAACATGTTGCTCACATGGAGCAAAAAGACTTGACGGACAAGCTCATGGCCCCAGCCATGAAAGAAGAAGAATATCTCTTTCCAAGAGGAAGATCCACACCAAGAAGATCTAAAGGAAGACATGGACACGAGAAGAGAAGCTGCCCCAAGAAGACTGAAAGAAGAGACGGACGCGTGGAGAGAAGCTGCCACGACAAGAAGACTGAAGACAAGAGAAGATGTGAGGCTCCAAAGAGTGAGGAGCCATGTGAAAATCTCTGAGAGAGAGAGACAGAGAGAGATCCCACAACCCAATGTAACCTACCCCAACAAAGTAAAACCACCTGTGAGCCACCGATGGTGTAGGCCACGTGGTAGATGTATGTGTGAGCACTTTAGTCAAGGTCGCAGACACTTATAGTAGCCTTGGACACATAGAGAGAGAGAGTGTCAAGGACTATGGAGTTTAGGGACTTGAGGCACTGGTTGCGGGCTATCAAGTAAGAGAGAGAAACTTGGTACAGGGTCCAGGTGTGCTAAGATAACTTGAAGGGAGGTGTGCTAGGCACTAGTCGCGGACTATCAAGTAAGGGGAGTCAAACTTGGTATAGGGTCTAGGTGTACTAGGAGTATTCACTTGAGGGGAGGTGTTGAAATATACAAGTGAATAGGGTGTGTGCGGGAACAAGCCCTTGGTTAGAGGCTGTAAAAGAGAATGTGTAAATGTGAAAGAACCTATGAAAAGGTGAGAAGAATCTACTGGGAGAGAATAAAGGGTAGCATGAGAAGATTTAGGAAGTGTGGATATATTCTGGGAAGTGTGGAGATATTCTGGGAGATATTCTGGGAAAAGTGAAGAGGTGGAGAGAATCAGGGAAAAGAGGTGGAGTGAATCATGGAGAAATCAGTGGGATTTGATGCTTGATGTAAACTCTATAAATTGAGGCATTGCCCTAATGAGAATTTGCTGGTTTTTGAGTATCCATGCCTACATTAATCTATTTGTTAATTACCCACTAATTATGTCTTAATTATTTGCTAATGACTTTGTTATTGATGTTGATTCTAGTGTTTGATCCACCATAGCTCATCACAATGCTCAAATTTCAACATGTGATTTGGCCCTTGCATGTCTTCTTTGATTTATACTTTTATCCAACATGAAGTGGCTAGGCTAATGATTAAGGGTGGGGTGACTGAGCCCATTCATTTAATGATATCGGTCTCAGGCCACTTAGCCCTCTCTTGTTTGCAATTGTTACACATCCAATCTTATCTTGACTGGATGAGCTAGTGGAGGATGGTGAAGTTGTAGGGCGGCTTACACTTCCAAGCGGAGTGTAGACGGTTGGCCAGGCATTGGCAGATGATTTGTTCATGTTTCTTGAGTCTTAAAGAGATAATGTTCAGAAGGCTATGGCTGTTTGGGATACTTTTGGTCTTGCTTCAAGGTTATGCATTAATGTGCAGAAATGTGCTCTAATAAGTTTTACCAAGAGCGATTTTCTTAGTTTGGGATGGAATGGAGAGGTCATACAAAGGGGATGCAGCATCACATGCCACTTGGGCTATCCTATTGGAGTTGATGTTGAATCACAGGCTTTGTTGGCATGGATTTGTGCAAGGATAAATGATAAGATTGTGTATTGAAATCTTAGCGTTGGCCTATGCATTCTCGACTCAAAGTGGCACAATCCATTAAGATTAGCATGATATATTTTTTCTTGCCTCCTTTATTACCATGGATGGGAAAAGCTTTACATTAGATACAACAGCCAATTCGATTTATGCTATGGGAAAGAGCAAGAAATATGCCACGATAGACATGGATTTCTTGGGAATTAACATGTTACTAATCCGAAGAGAAGTGGAGGGGCAGCCCTATTAGATGTCAGATTACATATGGTCGCTCAGAGATGGCCTTTTATTGGAAAATATGTGTGTATCTCAAGAGCCATGGGTAGTAGTGGCTAAGGCCCTCATAGAAGAGGTCGCACTTGTGCATGGTAATACCAGGATTGATGGTACATGGTGCGATATAGTGAATGGTTCCCAATAGGTTCGAGTGGTGGCTTCACCTCCCTTTTCTCATTTGATGATCTCATGGAAGGAGGTGTTGGCACACAGTAAATGGAAGACTTCACATCAGCGGGTTGGCAGTTGAATTCTATGGCAAGTGAGGTGTTGGCTACTTCATGACTTTTGGAGTGGCCTGACAATTTTTTTGAGTGGCCAAAATTCCATAAAATGGCTCGAGTGGGACTAGTGAGAAATCTTGATGCTTTGTTGCCACATAGAGGTTGCTTATTGTGTTTTCAGAAAATCCATCAATATTTTTGGGTTCCACATGGATTGGGCATTTACAAAGCCTCAAGACATTATCTAGCATACAACAAATCAAGTGTACCATATGATGGTAGAGGATAAGCTCTCGATCACCGAGAAGGCTAATAGTGTATGGAACATCAAGAAGACTAGGTCCTGGTGGAAGGAAGTAATCTTACAGGGCTGGTAGTCTAAGATTCCATATCAAGGGAGGTGTTCCTATGGTGCATGTTAGTTGGAGGCCTTACATTGGGGGACCAATTGCGAAAGCAACAGATTACTTCTGGTAATTGTGTGTTTTGTACTACATGCTTGGAAACATGTCTGCATCTTTTAATTTCATGTTCAGTGTGGCAAAAGAAGGTGTGGGATTTTCTTTCTCGCGTATGGACTCCGTTGACAAATAGGCCCATAAAGGTTAAAGAGTTAATTTTTGGCAAGATTCTCAATGGGCCAGATAACCTATAACATTCAGTTTTCTTTCAATTTTCAGGTGGACAAGTTTGTGGCATATCTGGTTAACTAGGAATGCCTTCTTATTTGATGCAAAAGTTGGTGTTACAGCTCACATAGGTCATATAAAATGGCTACTATTGTGGCTAGTCTCTTCCTTGCGGTCAACTCATTTGGTGGAGATTGAAATAGCTATATATTGGATGAGGGTACTCTGAGCTACACCCGTGGTTTAGAGTAATTAGTGAGGAAAACCTAGTACATCACATAGTGGCCATGTGGCCATTTGTAAAGTAATTTTGGTAATATATTTTCTATTATAAAGAAAAAAGAGAGAGCCCCTTAGCAGTACTTTTTTATTTTGTTATGGCTAGTTTTAAGGGCTGTGTACACCCTGCAAGCTTACTCTCGGCTTATTCTAAGGAAGTATAATTTTTTAAAAATAAATGTAGAAGATATATGTTGTAAAATTTATTTTTCGTTGGTAATCACTAAAGACTACACCTTGTCAACATGAGGCTCATCTGAAACGCTATTATGCAAGGCACCTTGCCACTCGGTCTAGAGGGATGGATTTAATTCATTTCCCTCAAGTTTATTTTCAAATTTAAAGACAAATGTGTAATTTCCAAACATCCAATTTCAAACATATACATCGTGATGTAGTTTTTGCACTTGAGGCAAAGTCCTCATTGTTGTACAAGTTCATTGGTTTCCCATACTAGATTTTTCTCTAGATACCTTGGTTACTTGATCTTGGTATGACCATCACATAAACATTTGATAAAGGAGTTCAATCCTAGAAACAAAGGCAACCATTGTGATTCAATTGGATATAATAATCCCTTTGTCCCCATAAATCCACATGCCTTTTTAGTGCATATGTCTTTTCTTACATTATTAATTATTGCTTCAAGGAGACCTTTGTCCTCTATACATAAGTGTTTAAAGTTGAAGTTAATGTATCTTTTCTTACTTTGTGTATTCTGAACTCATTACAATCATTGGTATACATAACTTGTAAGTCATAACAATGTTGACTCAAAATTGACAACAATAATTAAAACCATTCAATTATAAAAAGATATTTTTTTCCTAAAAACTTTGAAAACATTATTCATATTATATATAATTAAACAAATTATTTTGTTAAATCCTTCAACAAAACATAACATTCAGATTTTCTTAAGATTACAAAAAATATAGAATATTGACCTTAATAGCTTTGTTCTTCTCTAAACTTGTCATGACAATAAAGAAAAGATCATTTGTTGGTTCCAACATTTTGGATCTAGAAAACCAACACATTATGACATTGGTATCATGTCTATTGGCTCGATTTTCTTGCTCAAAAGTTGCCATCACACCATAATTAAATGTGCTTCTTTTAGAATCCACACGCTCCGTGCGCGAAAGTACCTTCCCTCTAACCATATTGCATTATATAGTTTGTACTAACATTAAACAAAAGCATGATAATTAGTATATATAGTGCATTAAACAAGGTATATACATGAGATAGAGATGAAGAATGTACTTACTTGAGGTTCACATACTCTTGCATCGAGGCACATTAGTGATTAGTTGGTCATCCTCCTCATTGCTCCATAATCGTGGCATGGAAGGATCTATGCGAGATAGATATTTTGAGATATACACGAGACTCTTGCATAAACCATCCCTCTGCCATGCTTGCTTCTTCTAGCCTTGCTCTTTGTCTCACAGAGTCCTTCAAGGTTTTCATGAACCTTTCAAGTTGGCTAGTGAGAATTGTTCTAGGAAAGTTGTCCTCGATCATACACACATCCTCAATACCATTGAGACGAGCCATCTCAATGGATGTAGGATCTATCTCCTTTAAGGGTATGTACCTACATACATAGCAGTTACGTGTACTATCTACCAATACATAACTTGTGAGCGCATAAGAATTCCAAATAAGTAATATAACTTAGTGAATTGAAGAGAAGATTCATACCTCACCAAGCCTCCCATTTTGTAAATAGCCTCTCTCATCTTCTTGTCTCCACAACCAACTATAGCAATTAGAATAATAAACTATGCATAGAAAAAAATGGAAGTTATTATATGAGCTTACAAATTATGTACCACAAAGAGAAAATGAAAAAGTGAATATTTATATCCCTGTAATATCTTGTGCCAACCATGTGTCTTGAGGCCATATAGTTGTTCCTCTCCTTTCTTTTTGGTCTTTGTGAAGGCATCCTTCAATGAATGCATTACTCCCGTTGGTGTACGAAAAGCGGGGATCACACTTTTCACCTTATTATTCTCCCTCTTGGTTAATATCCACGGTGCCTTTCAAAGGACTATTTTACCACTCTCACTTTCAATTGGCCATGCACTTTGAAGACATCCAATGTTTTGTAAGTCATCCCTTGCACCCTTTGTATCGCTTTTACCAATTAAATGGTCCTAAATATTTGTTGCCACATTCATATGCATGGGATCTAAGAGATGATTGATCTTCATGTTACACCAATATGGAAGTCGAAAGAAGATTGAGTGTCTAGACATCCCATTCGGTGGTGGATTGGGAGTGCTTCTCCATGTCTCAAAAACCAATCTCTACCTCTCATCACAAGTGGTAAGACATCATGTGGCACATACTTGGGATGTGAGGGAGGAAGAAATCGATGATGTTTGTCATGCACCACCTTCTTAAGTGTAGAGGGTCTTTCCAAAACAAGTGATGGTCCACAATTATCAGACATGCATGATCTCCAGAGGTTGTCAGACATTTTTTAATTGAGATGATTGAGATAGAGATATAAACTTAAATTTTAAAGGCTAAAACTTATGCATATAAGGTTCAAGTAGGTACCTGAGCACTCCAAGAACTCGAGATAGTCAAGCATCATCCAAAGAAAAACTCCTTTCACCAGTGCCTTATGCCTACTTATTGGCCTTGAAACATCATGTCCTTTGATACCTCCCCATAGTGTCTCAAGATCCTCAACCAAAGGCTCGAGGTACACATCCATTTTTACCACCTTATATTTGTTTGGTACAAGGAGAGCAAGCATGATATGACCTTTCTTGATTTTCACCTATTGAGGGAGGTTGTAATTCACCAATACAATAGGCCAAGTAGACCATGATGTGGACTTGAAGCCAAGTGGGTTAACACCATCCATGCCCAAGCGAAGACGTAAGTGACGAGGCTCATCTTTAAACTCTGGCCCATTGATGCTTCACATGTTTCCATGCCGGTGAATCAACTATGATCCTCATGATGGCATTGATTGAGCGACGAGTAGCATGCCACCTCATGAGCGATGAGTAGCATGCCGCGTCATGAGTTCTACAATCCCCTTATATTTAAACATGTGTTGGATGTGAGGAATGATAGGGAAGTGTTGGATTGAGCGATGAGTAGCACATGCAGGGATTTCACTGACGTAAACAAGAACATGTGAACATGTTAATAACACAAAAAATCTTGTGATCACATGTTATATTCACAAAGCTTTCACAAGGGCCTAAAAAAATTATCTTTGTTGGGCATAAAAAATCTTCTTAGGTGGCCACTTACCTCTATTATGTGAAGATGGTAACATGAGAACATGTGAATAGCTTATTCCCATGTGTAGCCAAGCTTTTAAGGGATTCCCAAATGGCAAGTGACCTGTTATTTTGTGAACGGTAACATGAGAACATGTGAATAACTTGTTCACATGTGTTATTATCACAAAAAATCTTGTGATCACGTGAATATTAAATCCCTGCTAGCATGCCACATCATGAGTTCTACAATCCCCTTACATTTAAACGTGTGTTGGATGTGAGAAATGATAGGGAAGTGTCTCAAAACCTTTCATCGGGGAACTTTATCACCTTGTAAATCATTCCTATAGTGTCTCGCCCCACATTGTAGACATTGTGTTGCATTTTTATTAACCCCTCTAAAAAGCATGCAATCATTGGGACATGCATGTATTTTTGTGTAATCCATACCTAGCATAGAGAGAGTTTTACGACACCCATCTCGTGAGTTCGGTAATAGATTTTGAGAGGAAAGAATCTTCTTGAGAAGCCTACAACATAGAGTAAGAAATTATATGTCTAAATATTAGCTAGGACACTATATAGAACATGAAATATTTTCAATAAAATGAGGTAGTCTTACCAAAGAAGACTTGTGACAGAGGAGATAAATCCAATTTATAAAAGAAAAATACCCAAAAATGAGTAAATGCCCACATACGATGAAGAGTTGACTAAGTATAAGGTCTATTAGTAAAAAACTATGAATATTACAAAAAAAAGAGATATTTTGGGTATAATAACACATTTTTGACACCTTGGTAAGGAGAAGGGGGATCTTCAAGGAGGCACCTATTTCACATGTGTGGTGGAGTTTTAAACTCAAAAATAATAAGATATTTTTATCTCTTCTCTCTTCTAGATCAAACCAAATAAAAAAGGGAGCCAAACTGGTCCAAATCTTATCCAAATTCAGTCGCCAAACTGAACTTGGAAAATTCTAGAAACTAGTTGGACTTGGCTAGAGGCCTCCCTCACCTATAAATAGACCCTTAGCCCTTTGTAAAAAAATATGTGAACTATACCATGCCAGTATTATACTGAAATAATGATATTTTCTATTATCCTATAAAAATCCTCAAAAATTTAGAGAGAATGGAGTTTCTCTCTCTCCTCAACCTTCTTTGGAGTCTTCATCAACATACTAAACCAATTGATTGGTTGGGGGCCTCTCTTTAGACTAAAGAATCAAGAAAAATAAGAGGTAAAGTGTGATTTATGGTCTTTTTCTTAATCTCTAAATGTTTCTCACTTCTCCACTCCTCTCAGGCTTGAGAAGTATTCAATTGAATGGCTCTTTAATGCAATTGAAATTCTCTAATGAATTTTAGTGATAAATCTTATAAAGTTTCCATTTATGCTTAAATTAAAATGTTTTTTAAGAATATCTCTCTCCCCCCCAAAGAATGGTCATTCCTATGACCTATTCTATATTCAGTTAATGCTTCTTATGGAGAAATTCTCTATTCACAAATCAAACTCTAGACTTGTGAAGCTAGAGATTTAAAAAAATGATTTTTACACTTATATGCTTGAAAAATATAGTAATATTATGGGATAAATTATTTAATGCTAAAAGATAGTTATACTATCATAATTATTTTACTATGTCTTATTCTTTTCATAAAAATTAAAAATTGCTAGCAGCGGAGCTATGCAAAATTTTTAGGAAATTGATGCATAATTCATTCTTATGCATAACGTGAAAAGAGGACTTCCTATCATATTCTAGGATTCAATATCCTAGGTTAAAAGAATGGTTTTTGTCACATTCAATGGAAAACTAATTTTTAAGTTTATGTGTAATTAAATAATCAAAATTAAGAAAATTATGGTAAAAATATTTAAATGGTAAAAGAGAAATTCCGATGAAATTTGGAAGTCAATCATTTAGATGGGAAAAGAGAAATTCCTAGCATATTGGAATTATTGGATATTTTATTTAAATTCAAAAATAAATTTTAGATAATTTCTTTTAATCTATGAGAAATATTTAAATGGTAAAAGAGAAATTCCTTTGACATTTGGAATTCAATCATTTAGATGAAAAAAAGAGAAATTTCTAGCACATTGGAATTATTGGATATTTTATTTAAATTCAAAGATAAATTTTAAATAAATTTATTTTATCTATGAGAAATATTTAAATGGTAAAAGAGAAATTCCTATGACATTTGAAATTCAATCATTTAGATTGAAAAAGAGAAATTCCTAGCATATTGGAATTATTGGATATTTTATTTAAATTCAAAGATGAATTATAGATAAATCTATTTTATCTATGAGAAATATTTAAATGGTAAAAGAGGATTTCCTAAGACATTTGGAATTTTATCATTTAGATGGAAAAAGAGAAATTCCTAGCATATAGAATTAATGGGTATTTTATTTTAGATGAATTTATTATATGAGAAATATTTGATGATAAAAGAGGAATTCCCATGACATTGGAATGCAAATAATTAAATGTAATAAGAGGAATTCCCATGGTATTTGAGATCCATGAAATCAAATGGAAAGAAGAGGAATTTTTAGTATAATTCAATTTATGATTATTCATCAAAAGTGAAAATATGGGTAGAATTGATTTTTGTAAATCCCATGAATTCTTTTATTCAAAAGAGGAATATTGAATATAATTTAATTGAGGAATTGAGAAGGAATATGAAAATAGTCATCGAGAAAACGAATCTTTATCTAAGCCAAGCAATTGGCAGAAATTTAGAAAAAGTTCCATTAATCGGTATCAAAGTAGAAAAAGCTACTAAATAGGAATAGGATGTGGAATGGATGTGATAAGATGTAAACGAGATGTGATAGGACGTGAATGGATGTGATAAGATGTAAATGAGATGTGATAAGATGTAAATGGGATGTGATAAGACGTAAATGGGATGTGATAGGATGTGGTCTAATGAAAATGAATGTGGATGAGATGTGAAGTAAATGGATGTGGATGTGAATGATGAGATGAGAATGAGAAGAGAGGATATGTGAAAGGGTGAGATGGGAAGTAAATGGATGTGGATGTGTATGTGATGAAAATGGATATGAATGTGTATGTGAAGAATGGATGTGGATGTGTATTGATGGATGTGTATTGAGAAGAATAGATGTGGATGTATGTGAAAGAATGGATGTGGATGTGTATTTGATGAAAATGGATGTGAAGAATGGATGTGGATGTGTATGTAAAAGAATGGATGTGGATGTATATGGATGAATGAGATGAGATATGTATGAATGAGACATGATGTGGATGTGATGTAATGTGGATGGGATGAATGAGATATGATGTGGATAGATGTGATGTGATGTAATGTGGATAGAATGTATGTGATGGGATGGTGATGAGAATGAATGTGATGGATATGAATGAATGTGATGTGATGGATGTGAATGGATGGAGGTGATGTGATGTGAAATGGATAGATCTGAGTGAATGAGGTGTGATGTGAATCGTGATGTGAAACTGGACATGGGTCTGGTTGATTCACCTTGCTGGTCCTCAACGAATGAGTCCATGGCTCTTTTTATATGGATTTGTTGGTTGATCTTGCTGATCTTGAACGGAGATTCTATTTTGATTTTTATAAGTGAATATATTGCCGGGTACTATGAGCTAAGAACTATCAAAAAGGCCCCTGTGAGGTGGTGAGCGTTTTGGTTACCAATGATGCCATAGATACACTGATGAAGGAATGATTGGAAATGAGAATTCAATCGGATATTTTGGAGGATTATGATCAGGATACTATGGTTTTATTAAATGATTGTTTTAAAGATAGCTGAATCTGTGAAAAAGGCAATTTCATACTGGGTGTGGTGTGACTAGTGTTAAGTTTGCATGAATATCCGGCTAGGGGACGTGGGAACTCTTTTCCTTGGTACCCGGGACAAAACCTAATCAAATTCCTAATTGGATCTCATCACTACAGTGGTTGGGCTGTTGGCTAACCCATGGGACTCGATGGGGTTAGGCTGGACTGATGGATCCCTAAAATGAGATGCAATTCTGTTATGGTACGATAGATGAAGTAAATCTCGGATAAAAATTGTCCTATGGAAAAGAATCAACGGATGTGACTCTCAATGAGGAAAAAAGCGCTGGTCTCTATGATCCAAGTGCAAGTTTCTTCCTTGATCTAACCGAGTGTCTTTACAAGTTCGTCGGCCCGATCAGTTTGGTTAGTGATGACCTTGACCACGTTAGAGTAAAAATATCCTAGAGGAATCGCCCGTGCTTTCCGGGCAAGGGAAGTTTTTCCGGGTTCGGTTTTGGAAGAACCGAGGGATTAGTCTCTTGTCCGGATATCTGTGGGCGAGGCCCTGAGTGAGGGACCCTACCCCATGCAAGAAATGCTACTTCCATTGCTAGCACCCCAAAATTCGTTATGCGAAGGGGACAAGAATCTTTCACCACTAGTACTGCAAATAGAAATTTACCCAGGTTTTCGTTGTTGCTAGACAGCAACCACAGCAGCGAAAATACGCTGCCTAGCAGTGAAATTTTGCTGCTCAACAGTGACCTAAGAAATTATCACTCCCACCTAAATCGTTGTCGACGGTAGGTGTTAATACCTACCTACTTCTCTATTGCTCCACATACACAGTTACACCTGCAGCGCAAGTTTTTCTCCCACTTCTACTCATCCCTCAAGCCTCTTCAATCAATCAAGTCTCCCTCTCCAAGGTAAGCTCTCTTCTTGCTTTCTTCCCTCTTTCATGCTTTTATGTATTCTTCCAAGCTTTCATGGAAAGCATGGAAATAGGGTTTCGGTGAGCTTCTCTCCCTTCCCCTCACTCCTTTTCTCCCTTACCCTCTCTTTCCTCTCTTTCCCTAACCCTATCCTAATGCATAGAGCTCTAATAGAGAGCTTCGATGGAGAGCTCTCCATCAAAGCTTTCTATTAAGCATTCTATGCATTATGCATAGGTTTAGGCTTAACATAAACTAGCTAATCCATTCACTTATACATTAAGAGTAGGGTTTAGGGCACTCACCTCTTTTTTCTCTTATTCTTCTTGCTTACTAATGTGTTAATGAGGACTAACTTTTTTATTTATTATGGTTCTTTTTTGTAGGCATATTGAATTGACCCAGGTTTTGGGCATAGCCTCTCATATGGTAAGCCCTTTCTTTGTACTTTGTACTTCTTGTATTTGTGTTTTTGTACCCTTGGGTGCCAGGGATTAGGGTTAGGTGAATAGGCTAGGGCTATGCATAGCCCTCTTTATGCATAGAGCTTATGCATAAGGGCTTATACCACCTTCCTCCTCTACTAGAGCCACCCCCCTCTCGCTCACGCTCCTCTTCACCACCACCACCATGATGTAGTAGGGATTCTGGGGGGGTAGTACACGTGCTAGCGGGGGGGGGGAACGGACTGCTTTTGCTTTGGCAAAAGCAGCACTAGGTCTCTCGATGCGTCTCCCCACAACAACAAGGAGGCTCATCATCTACACATTATGAGCTAGTCCCCAGAAGACCCATTCCACCGTTCGATCCATGCCTCCTATCATACACCGTGGATGCGGATGGTGCCCTTATGATGGAAGCACGAGGAAAGCAAGTCATGAATCATATGCATGTACTTGTGAACCTGAAGTTCATGAACTCCTTCCAAAAAATGAAAAGCACAAGATGCACTTTCTAAGAAATATGTTATTGATGTGCTCAAGTCGGAGTTCCCCGTGTGACACATGCGGATCTGTGCTTCTCTGAGGAGTGGATGAAGTAGCACATCAAGATTTTTCTCGCTAATAGGAGAGCAAATATCAAGAGAGCAACAAAAATAAATTTGGAGAAGCCTAGCGTGTGTACGGCCGAGGAGTGGAGGCACGCACATAGTTTTGTGAGAAAGCACCCACGTGCTTTTCAACAAGCGGTGGTGAGTGCTTCCCAACTACGGAAGAGAGGGGCTTTGCACTTAGGCTCCACTGGAAAATCCTCCTTTCTTGCTCATTTCATAAACATCATTTCTTCTCTACTTTCATTTCGTTTTGTACTCAATTATTTTCTAGAAATAATTGTATATTTTCTTATTTGTTTTTTGGAGAGGGAGGTTGTTGGGCATGACCCAACAAAGGAGGAATATGACTATGGGTATAGAGTCCCTCATCCATAATTGTGGTGAGGTGGATGCATATGTGAGGTGTACATTTGGATGAGTCCATTTTGGGGACTCGAGCTGAGAAGGCAATGCATTGCCTAAACCATTCTCTGTTCTACATCTAATTGTATTTCCATGATTTCCTTACCTTACGCTTGATGGCATGTATGTAGGGTGAAGGGGAAGAAGAAGAGAAGGATCCAGATTATGAAGCAAGTGAAGACGACAAGGAATTGGATGGTGAAGATCACTCGAAATCTGATGAGGATTCTAGTTAGAGACCCACCTCTTCATACCTCTTTTGTAAAAACTTTTTGTATATATGGGCAAAGACCCAACAATATCTGAAATACAATAACTTTTTGGGCTCAATTGCATTCTCCACAATGTATGTGTTTCTTGTATTTGTATTGTGTTACAAATCTGAATCTGTGACTCTATTTTTTAAAAAATTTAAAAGAGTTGGGGCAAATTGGGGAGTCCTGGTGCGGCAGACTCCCCAGTCTGCCCCAACTCTTTTTTTGTTGTGTAGAGAATTCGTTGCTTGGTAGCAAAAACAGAAGTCGCTGCTTATCAGTGAAAATAGCAAAGAAATATTGCTGCTATTTTTGTTGCTGAGTAACAAACCCATTGCAGCAAAATAGCAGTGTTTCTAGAAGCGAAAATGGCCCAACACCTACCTGCGCTTCTAGTTATAAAATGCTTCTATTTTCAGTATTAGACCCTCATTCTATTGTAGTGTCACATTTCGAGGAGCATTTTTAAAGATGTTCTAAGGTTTTCAGTCATGTAGTAACACCACATTTGTCAAGGAGCATCTAGGTATCTCGAGGGTTTACCATTGTCGGGATTGGAAATTGCATTGAATTATTTCACCTCAAAGTAAGGGCTTCTCGGCCCTAAAAGCACCAGGATGAGGAGACTCTGAAAGAACCACCATTCTTGATTCTTTGTCTTACGCAAGGGCTCCAACTGCTGGTGTGACAAAGCAGGGCTGCCAATAATCCTTGGTTTGCCTTCGGCTAGATGACTCTCAGCACTAGTTGGGTGTGACATGGTAGGCCAGCAGGGACTCTAAACCTGAATGGGTCACCATATGCTAGCCTATAGTGCAGTATGCTCTTCTAGCCCTTTCCTACACAATGATGCACTAGCTTTTTCTGTAGCCTTTGGGTATCTCACACAAGATGACTTGGTTGTGGCCGTGTCATATAATGACGATGATTCCTCCCTTAGCGTTCTCTGCGACCAGTTGTACACATATCCGCTCTACCCCCTCAAGACTAAGTGTCATGGGGTCTTAAAGACCCTTGTCAGGTGACATTAATGGATGGCATTGATCAAAAATTGCGATGCTTTTTTTGGGTTGTCAGATAAAGTAAACTAGGCCGAGTAAACTAGGTTGAGTAAACTAGGCTGAGTAAACTAGGTTACTAAGCGATCATAGTTTACTTCCTAGTTTACTAAATGGGCATAGTTTACTTCCTAGTTTACTACGCGATCGTAGTTTACTTCCTAGTTTACTAAGTGGGCATGGTTTACTTCCTAGTTCACTCAACAAATCATAGTTTCCTTTGTAGTTTACATCATGGAATGAGGGTGAATTTGGGTTGGCACTTAGAAAATTTTGGAGCAAGATGTTATGTGCAAAAGAGGATTTGAACTTGAGACCCTGCATCACCATTGGAAACCTCTTACCACTACTAAGAGCTAAAAGTCCTACCTAGATTGCACATGGTGGCAATGGTTATCTTCTTGTGTAGTTTTTCTTTATTTTTTTTAAATAAACTAGTTTCACTTTCACAATTCACCTATAAGTCTCTATTCTAACTAAAGAGGGAACACTAAGGAAGGTGGGGTTCTTGGCATACTCTAAAGTCGATCTCAGGGAGAGGAATGAACTAGGACCAAAGCGAAAATGGTTATCCACGTAATAACTAGAAAATTGATAGACCAATTACATTAGAATGCAAGCAAGTACTCAAGAAAACACTAAATGGAGAATCATAAAAAAGATTGAAGCAATAACAAAAGGTGAGGATGGGTTAGAATACACCTAGGCAATGAGGAAAATCTTGCCCATATTAAGGTTGCACATCCATTGCATGTTGTAAATCTAGAGCTAGTCTACATGATTGCACCTTAATAACCTATAAATCAAACTCATCTAGCAAGCTCATCATTAGATAACCATAGTACATAAGCATGCTCCGATTCTTCGTCATCACTAGGTTGATTTTCCTCCTCACTTGGGTGTGCTTCATATATATATGTGTCCTCTGGTATACTAGGCAATGGTCTGTGTGCATTCTCACTGTGATATAGCATGGGTACTATAGGTAAGTGAGCTAAGTTGCTACCATGAGCTAAGCTATCTAGGAAATTAATCACCCACCATGCTTTAGAAGGGACAAGAAAGCAAAAACATTATTGCCATAAATGACGGTGTAAGTTCATAAGCTCTTACCCTCCTTCCTTCCTCTTCATGTTGTTCCTATGTAGTTCTATCTTGATAGGGTCCTCTCAGTAGGTAACATACACTCACGTGATCATGTCGTTGTGGTGTATCCCCTACCATGGACTGCGATAGTCATGTTCCTTATCGCCTAAAATAAGTTCTACAGTGCCAACATAAGTAGGATGCTACATACAACATGCGATGCCTATAGGTAATACATGGTGCAAGGGGATGGAACCTTAGGTAGAACAGGTCTACAAACGTAGCTCCACAACATCTCTCCCCTAGTGGTGCATAAAAATAATGTGAGTGGGTCTGGAAAAGGATGAATACTTAGCTACCCTCCATAGTACCATCCTTGTAATCCAGGTCCACGATAGGGTCACTCATGTTGGTCCACGAAAAGTTCATGCTCACAGCCTGTAACATAGAGTCGTAGTTCATTCTTTTGTTTTGACATGTGCTCTTTCTTATTATCTTTTTTTTAAAAAAAAAATTGTTAGTCGGATATTTAGTATGTGTATAGGTACTATATTGTTGTACGTATTGATACAAGCTATATTATCATGGGGTAGCTTTTTCCAACAGGCTCCCTCTTGATATGAACATGAACTTTGTTGGGGAGCAAAATGTGGGGGATAAAAGTAATGATATTAGCATAGGTCCCCCCTTCTTGCTTTCTATCATACCTTGACCTCTTGAAGGGTATTGTAGATTTTTTGTAACCATCCCTTCCAAGCGCTCCATCAACTTGATTTCAATGGATCTTGGTTTCCATTTATTGCCTGTATGAGAGAGGGAGAAGGGAAGAGAAGAGAGAACATCTCAAAAAATAACCTTTGAAAATGAGAACTTAGCGGAATCTATTATCCTGCCACACAGCGGCCTCCCTCAACTTTTTCCCCTAGTTTACTTTTAATATCCACCACGTGGGGCCCAAATTCATCCTGCTCGCATCCCAGTTTACTGCCTGCCCCGGCCGGCCAGCCCTCGGGCTGATCCAACGGCGTTGATCCATTGATTTGATGGCCAGCCCTCTCCCACCATTGATCCCTCTTAAAGATCTCATGGGAGATAGTCCTTGAGGGTCATGTAGTAACTACTAACACCACATTTCTTAAGGAGCATCTAGGTATCTCGAGGGTTACTAACACCACATTTCTCAAGGAGCATCTAGGTATCTCGAGGGTTTACCATTGTCTTGCCGTGAATCGGAGCTTTATTGTTTCACCTCAAAGGAAGCGCTTCAGATCTGGAAGCCGAGAGCGGGCTTACACCGCCCTTAAAGCTAGCCATAAGGAAAGAACAAGGTACTCTCTCGGCTCTCTCTCGTCTCTTCTCTCACACTCACACAGACGCAATGGCCACGCAAAACTCGACCCAAGAGGACGTATAGGGGAGTTCGACAGAGGGACTGGGGCTCTTGGGTTTCGGAGATTCGTCACTTGTAATAATCTATCTGAGTGTTTATGGTTGGTTCTGATGTCTTTCTGATGTCTTTGTGTGTAGGAAGACAAGGGTGTGGTCGGTTCTGATGTCTTTCTGATGTCTTTGTGTGTAGGAAGACATTCCAGAGCGCTCGGGAAGCTGCCAAGGCCTACGATGAGGCAGCCCGTTTGATAAAAGGGCCAGATGCCAACACCAACTTCCCATCATCGTCGTGCAGTGCATCCTTGCTCTCTCCATCAGTGAGATCAAAACTGCAGCGACGTTGCCACTGCACGGCTATCCTACAAGGGGTAAGTAAATACAAGAGGTTAGCAAGGGTATCATCAAAGCTGGTCAATGCAGCTGCAGGAGGTGGAGCCTCTGAAAGCACCACCCTTCTAGGCTCTAAGGATTAATCTCTTAAAAAGTATGCTCCCTAAGCAAGATAATGCAACAGATCACTCAAAAATGATTGCTAAAACTTATGTAAACCTGAATTTTGAAAATCAAGAGAATTTCAAAAAATCAAGATCAAGAACTTTAAGAAATCAAGGAGTAAAATGGATTATGGTTTTAAAAATAGTGATTAATTATACAAGTTCAATAATGATTAAAATAAATTTCATTACTAATCTTCTTAAATCAAGAAACTAACAAATCTAAAAATTGTATAAAAATCAATTCTGAATGATTAACACTAATCATGATCAATAAAATACATTCTAAAAATTGAGTTCACAATAATCCAAAAATGATTATTCTCCTAATCAAAGCATCAAGATCCAAGCCAACAACTCTGATACCAATAAAAGAAAGTAACATCTAGCTTAGCCTTGGAATAACCTAATGAACTTGGATTAACAAAAGCTTGAGAGATTAACACTAAGAACAACAAAAAGTAAAGTGTAATGATAGTCCAAAGATATCAACAAATTTAAAAGCTATAATAGTCCTAGAACACATGCCTTTTATAGTCATAAGGCCCATCTGCCCTAATCCTACATGTGCATGACCCTAAGTCCATGCACCTAACCCATCCCATTTACATGTGCATCCTAAAATATACTTGTTACAGTATGGTGGATTCATGAAAATGATTTTGTAGGCACATGAGGAAGGTGTGTAAGAAACTTCTAGATGATATATTGGGTGTGTGAAAAACTTCTAGACGATGGATGTATCATCCATTAGTTAAAGTTGTGGGCAGTTGTCCTTGGTCAATAGTGTGAGTGGGTGGGTAAGTTCTTCTTGGTCAATAGTGTAAGTTGTGGTGGCCAGTTGCCCTTGGTTGAAACACGACTCCCTTATTGCCATAGCTGTTGCGCGTACAAGCCTTGGCAGACCTCGGAGGTGGGGGGGTAGAGCGGATACGTGTGCAACTGGTCGCAGAGACCGTTAAGGAAGGCAGCACCGTCATTATATGAAACGGCCACGTCCAGGTCATCTCGTGCGAAATACCCAGAGGCTGCAGACAAAGCTATTGCATCGCTGTGCAGGAGAGGGCTAGAACGGCATACTGCACTATAGTCCGGGGGATGAGCATCCAGTTCAGTAGAGTAGCTTATGGTGTTAGCTGCTGGGGCAGTGGCAGAGCAGTTGGAGATGGGTAGCTCATCAGCTTGAAGAGGCTCTTGAGAAAGTGGAGCACAAGAGGTTATCACCTCTTGGTTGTGGATATCAGACGTGGAAACTTGCTCTAGAAGAGAGTTGACGTGGCGCGCAGGTTGGATGTGGTCGAGGATGGTGACCCACTCAGGTTTAGAGTCCCTGCTGGCCTGCCACGTAACACCCAGCTGGTGCTGAGAGTCATCGAGCCGAAGGCAAACCAATGATTGCTGGCGGCCCTGCTTTGTCACGCCGGCAGTTGGAGCCCTTGCATAAGACAAAGGCAATTGCGGAGGCCATATCACTCAAGAAATAGCTAAAGCAATTGTTGCTAGAATAAGGGTTTATACGATTCAGTGTGTTGCCACCATGGGGTGCACCTGGTCTCTTTCAAAAAGAAAGATGGAACTCTAAGGCTGCCCATTAACTATAGGGGATTAAATCAATTGACAATTAAAAAACAAGTACCCTATCCCTAGGATTGATGAACTCTTAGATTGACTACATGGTGCCTAGATCTTCACTAAGATAGATCTAAGTTCAGCCTATTAGATTAAATCAATTGACAATTAAAAAACAAGTACCCTATCCCTAGGATTGATGAACTCTTAGATTGACTACATGGTGCCTCCATCCTCTCCTCGCTCTCCCCCCTCCTCTCCGCGAGCCACCATCCCTTCCTCGGCCTCTCCAAGATACTCCTCTTATTTGTATCAACCTCACTTTGTGCAACACCAAGCCATACTGGATATATTGGATGTGAAGGTCGAACAAGTACAAAGTCGTCTTTCTTGACATCTATCATTGGTTGAAATGCATCTTTTGGTCGCTTGCTGAGAGGACCACAGTAGTGGTCATTCAACTCCTCCAAGCCAAGAAAGTCATCCACATCATCTACATCTTGAAATAATGTATCACCTTGTGTCCTTGGCCAAAAGTCCATGAATACTCTTGCTTCTTGGACATTTGGAGCTTGAAGTGCATCAAGCATGGTTTTCCAATAATCAATCACTGGTGTTATGAACTTTGTGTACTCCGCTTCAGGACCTTGTACACTTGACCATCTTTCCCAATACTTGAGATAGTCTTTGATTCCACTTACCACCGCTTGATGATCTTTAATATACTCAGACATGGGTAGCAAGGTTGGAAGACCCTTTGGAAGGGTAGGCTTTCCTGTTGTTGTTGAGTCTCTTTTCCATAGTTCAATACTACCTTCTCTTGGCAACCATTCTACTGACTTAGGATGGATCTTGTATTGCATTAGAGGTGTATCCCCTTGCATGTAGAAACGAAAGTGAAGTGGTTTCAAGTGCATCCTTGGAGTCACATAAGTATCCTTCAATGTAACTCTTGAAGTCTGGTACATGTGTCAACAAAAAAGGAGAAGGCCTTGTTGACTTGCACAATTGAAAATGCCGCATAAGGTGAGGAAAAGTGAATGTCATGCTTGTTCTAAGCTTCTCTGAACATTGCATCAATGTCTTCATGTGTGTGACCCACCATGAGAAACCCAACTTGGATCATCTTGAAGGTCCCCCGTGCCACAAGCAATGATAAATATGCAAAGAGATAACGGTTTTTGTTTTCTGATCCACAATTATCTAGCTGTAGCAAACAACAAGTTCTCTGGTAGTCGTCTAAAACCTTGCTGTCCATCTTGTAGTATTATGTCCTCCATTTGTGTAGTAGTATGAGAACCTTGTTGCTGGTAGTCTAGTGCTTTCCTTGAGTTTAAAGCATTTAGCAACAAAGAGCTTGATCTTGGCATTCCATCTAGTTGTAGATCACCAGCTTTATGCCTGTCAAGTCGCTCCAAGTTCTTGAAACACAGAGACAATGAGGCAACTGTGAAGTTAGGATCATGGGGCCAAAGATCAATCGCAAAGTGGCCATATCTTCCTTCCCCATGCCCATGTGTGATCATGCCTGTCAAGGAAACTGGTAGTTGAGTGGATCTATATATCTCTTTTGATCGAACTCTCAACCTCGGGATAGCTGTCTTTTGTTGGTCCATCTTGTCATGTATGATGCACAAGTTCTTTTCAGGATTAACACTGATGCTAGACGCCATCCATAGTATATGTTTCGACAACTTTGTTGTTGCAGCATGTGACTTCGACGCTTCCTCAATAGTATGTTGCGTTCTTCAAGGCATTTGGTTGCTGCAAGTTGTTCTTTGATCTCTGAGCAGACACTACATTTGGAGAACTCGCTTGTCTTTGCTAAGGTGACATGCTTGAACTCTGTATTCCAAATTCGATTGAATGTGGACAAAGACATTTGCTTACATCCAATAGCATCTAATGTGGCATTCACTTCTCCCCATATGTCTATTTGCTTATAAACATCTGGGATGACCAATTGTGTCTCTCTGGAACCATCCTGCATGGTTCTACTTTTATGTGGCATTTGCTCTCCATTCTTCTCAATAAAGTCTCTCAAGATTGTCCTGCCCATTTGTGTGTGATCCCAAGCTGCTCTAATTGCTCCTTTATTGCCATACATTGTCCTCCTTACACCATTCTCAAAATGCAACCTATACCTATAGAAAGATGTTTTGGGGATGCCATGCATCCCATACCATGCCCTACCGCATACAACTTTCCCATTGAATATAAAACTGTATTTTCGTGTACCCATATTGTCAATGCGGCATGATGACTCCAAAACATCATAAACATAGTTGGTACGTTCTTCCAAACGTAACCCCCAGCCGCAATTGGTGTACTGCATCTCTATCAGCATATTGACAACACTTTGCAGGATAACAATCAATTGTAGCAACAAGTAAAACTGATTCCATTGAGGTTCTCAAGTTCGAAGCTTTGAGAGCAAGAATTCTAGGCCTTCTATTGATCATACAATATGATCTCTTCTGTAAGAAAATGGCTTTTGAACCTGAAATAAAGTCCTCAGTTTCCTCACACACATCTTTTATGCTCTCATTTGGAGATGTGAAAGCTTGTGTTTCCTGTTCATGTAGCAGTGGTGTACCATCATCAAAGGTGACCTCTTTGATAGGCCACCTAACCAAATTGACGCACTGAAGCATGTCACATGTGTCTGTCCCTGTAGTTGGATCAAGGATCTGATCTACCACCACACCCACATCTTCTTCTCCTAATAGATCAAAGTTAATCACATCATAGGAAATGTTAAGAGAATAATCCCTGTTCCAACGTACTTCTCATTGCCTTCTATCCAGAGCATCACTTTACGCTCTTTCCAACTTTCACGGATACTTGGAGTGTCCTCATCTCCAACAGCATTAAAATCATTAGAAGGTGGCACCGCATGATCATCATTAACAATCATGACAGCACCTGTAACAACCACCACATCTTTCTTTTCCCACTTTACAAAACTACCCACTGCCTGAATGACCTTTGTTGCATTGTTGTTTGGAAATGGCAAGCAAGCTACATCATTTAGGCAGTTGTCGATAGAAACTAACAAAAATCCATCTCCAAGGACTTGCCCATGGCATGTGTCAGTTGGACGTATTGCACATACTGTTCCAAGTGCAACAACATCTCGATACATCATCAAATTGACACGATCCCCACAATGAAAGTCTTGGTCCATGTTGCCTGAGTAAGTGAAAAAATTTGAGATTTAATCATAAGCGATTGAGTGATCTTATATTCATCATAAGACATTTAATCATTAGAGATTGAGTGATCTTATATTCATCATAAGACATTTAATCATAAGAGATTGAGTGATCTTATATTCATCAAGTAATCACATAGCATTGATAATGAAAACATGCATTAATAGATGACAAGCTGAAGTATACATTGCAAAATTAGTGCAATATTCCATTTTCCAACATCATAAGAGAGAGAATAAATTTGACCACATGGCCAAAACTTGTTTTCTCAATGAACATGGTAGTATATCCTTGATCTAGATTACTTGAGTTACTAGATAAAAAAGTTCTATGTAGTCATCATTGCTTAGTTGAAATGGATGCTTTGACCATATGGCCAAAACTTCAATAGCCTATAATATATGCACATCATATCTTACTTTAGTATAAAAAGTATTCATGGTGTGTGTGATGGTCTACATAATGTTTTAGCCACATGGACAAATTCTCGCACGGCTTATCATTCTTAAGACATGGGTAGATCATCTGTTATTTTTCCATGGGAAGACAATTTATTGTGTGCTAGTGTAGAGAATGTTTTAGCCACATGATCAAATCCTATCAAAGCTTATTGTTCTTATAATATGTACAAATCATATGTTACTTTTCCATGGAAGACAGTATATTGTGTGCTAGTGTAAAGAATGTTATAGCCACATGGTTGAATCCTCTCAAGGATTATCATTCTTAAAACATATGTAGATCATATGTTACTTTTTTGCGGAGGACACTTTATTATGTACTAGTGTAGAGAATGTTTTAGCTACATGGTCCGATCCTTTCAAGCCTTATCATTCTTATAATATCTATAGATCATATGTTACTTTTTCATGGAAGACAATTTATTGTGAACTAGTGTAGAGAATGTTTTAGCCACATGGTTGAATCCTCTCAAGGATTATCATTCTTAAAATATACTTAGATCATATGTGACTTTTCCATGGGAAGACAATTTATGGTGTGCAAGTTTAGAGAATGTTTTAGCCACATGGTCGAATCCTCTCAAGGCTTATCGTTCTTAAAATATTTACAGGCCATATGTAACTTTTCGAAGGAAGACAATTTATTGTGTGCTAGTGTAGAGAATGTTTTAGCCACATGGTCAAATTCTCTCAAGGTTTAATGTATTGCAGGCATAGTATGAATAAGATTTGGTTGGTGCAAAGTTTATGTCCACGTGGTAAGTAGAATAGTTATTAATATATTGGGAAGCACAAATGTTAGTGCATGCACAAGCAATAATTTTGGATGCAAAATTAAATAATCATATACAAATACTTGGTATTATGGCCTAAATGTAGTGCAAATTGTCAGTAATATACATCAAGAAGTAACTAATATGAGTTGTGTCAAATTAAAAAGTAGATTTATCCATATAATGAAAAGTAAAGGTCGTGAAAATAGAATAACAAGATATGAATCTTATTTTATATGGCATTAATAATAGAATAACCTCAACACCTCTTGAAATATCTATGTAGACATAGGAACTCTTTTAGCAAAGCAATAAATGATGCAAAATCAGTAATCCTATGTAACTAACTTATTACTTTCTATGTTGTCTTATAAAAAAATATATCAATAAATTAATCTTATATTTAATTACATAATATTTTAATATTTATTATTTAATAATATAACTTATTATCATAATATAAAATAATATTATATTATAATAGTATATTTTAGAATATAATAATATTATAATATTGTTCACTATAGTGGTGGATTTCTTGGAAACTCTAAACGACATTTGAGGCACTAGTTGCTATGGGCAATGATCCCTAATGGGGGTCTAGGAGGCAGCACCCTTGGTGGGGGTCTGGGGGCAACGTCCCCAGCCGGGGGTCCGGGGGGCAACGCCCCAAGTGGCAGCGCCCCCCCAGACCCCCCCGTGGGGGTCTGGGGGCAACGCCCCCAGTGGGGGGTCCGGGGGGCAACGCCCCCGGCGGTGGGGGACGGGGGGCAATGCCCCCAGTGGCGGGGTCCGGGGGGCAACGCCCCCGGCCCCACGGTAAGACCTATGTGTGATATGAAAAAAAATCGATTGCTTAATTCTTATTACGAACTTTGATAAAAGTGATTTTTTAAAGATAATTCCATTTATTGTCAAACGTCCATTTTTTATAAACGTTCTCATTAAATGTGATATATTCTTGAGAATATATGCTTCATTAAAGAAGATATCCTTTAATGATGTGAACCTAAAAGTGATTTTTTTAAATAATTCCATTTATTGTCAAACGTCCATTTTTTATAAACGTTCTTCATTAAATGTGATATATTCTTGAGAATATATGCTTCATTAAAGAAGATATCCTTTACTGATGTGAACTTTTTCTAAGAATTCGAATTTGGCCCTCTCTTTCTATCTTCTCTCTCTACGATTTCCCTCTTCTCCTAAAAACGTACTCTTCTTCTTGCTCGCACTTTCGACCCTGGTTTTTGTTCTTGCTCTCTCTGTGATATTTTCTCTGCATTACGCCTCACCTAAGCTCTCTAATCAAAAGATTTAGTTGTGCTTAAGCAAGATTTTGACGCTTCATGTATGTTTCATCTGCATATCTACTTCTTTTCATCTTCTTGTTTCTGTCTTCACACGCTAATCAGACGCTAATCAGAAGCGACTTTTCCAGCAAGCTTCGCAACAACAACAACAGTCATTCACAATATTGACGCTAATCAGAACTTTGCCAGCAAGCATCGTAACCATAGCCATTTAAAGGTAGGCTCTTTGCCTCATGCATGTTCTTTGTTTTCTTGATTTTTTGGTTCATAATACTTAATTACATATTTAATCTTTCTTAATCATAATTAGCCTAGTAAGATAAATGAGATCATATAGTACATTCATGACATAAAAATAAAAATATGGTTAACTTCACACCCAGTTTTCTTAAAATCGAGAATGTTTCTTGAGTAAGAGCCTACTTGAAAAAACAAACAATGCAGAAACAAGAAAACAAGTATGAAACTAACCTTGATCAGTTTTTCAACACTCTTGTTATGGCAAAGATGCGACCTTGTCCCTTGAGAATGCTTCTGTCTTGCTGATTCTTCTTGTATGCTGCATTGACCTTGCTTGTATAAGCGTACTTCTATATACTACTTGCACATATACATGTGTAATCACTCGCTATGCAGAAAATAGTGATCTATCCATGTAGCACAATAGAGACTAATTGGACATTGTAGAATAATTCTCTGTATATGTATGCATTTCACATGAAATGACTTTTTCAAGACACACATATACTTGTGCTTACAAAAGAGGTAACAAAAATATACTTCTGGTTATATGATGCTTCAAACAAAAGTGACTGTGTGGCCAAAAGCCATGGTCAATATGAAAGCTTCTTTCTGAAATAGCCATAGGATATTGCCTTGTGGTCAAATCTTTGTACCTCAACTATTAGACGTAACATGTTGTGTCTCTATTGCATATCAGACTAAAATCGGATGAAAGTAAGAAAATCATGCATACTTTCAATGTCACATAATAATATGGCTAAAATCCATGGGCACCTATGTTTCATTGTTACATGGAATTATGGTTAAAATCCATGGACACCTAGGTTATTAAGATGGTTCTTTTTGTGTTCTAATTGTTTTTAATCATCTTATATCCAAGATCACTTGTACATTAAAAGGATTTAAGGAAGTTGGCCAAGTAGAGCTGTCTTCTAAGAGTAAAACCAAACATAGCAAAGTTTTTACCATATGGTCAAATTCCATAGAAGACATCTCCTTCAAAAACCCATCTCGGGGGGGTCACTATATGTAAAATATCCCTATCGCGTGCGTTCAAGGCCTATATTTTAAATCCCTTATTTGTGAATTTTTTAATCTATATAATATTCCCTTTTCTTTATGAATCTGTAAATTTTTTTGGAAAAATTTTAAATCATACCCTTATGTAAATATATTTCTGTAAGTTTCATAAATTAAAATTATGCTTCTGTTGAACGCACGTGATATTCACATTTTTTTGTGAGTGACCCCCCCGAGAAACCCATGCTACACATAGAATATAAATTATCAAATGGCCACTTTCATGACAATATGTCCACGATGAATCTATGACGATGTCTACATGAAATTTGGTATTACAAAAAAACCAAACATTGTGGCATGAGAGTATGGATAAAATCCATGCTCACTTCTGTATATCCATTAGTGATCTCTAACATTAGTGCTCTCCATTGTCACAAGATTTGTTCATATGGTCAAATTCTACCTTATAATTATTACATTCAACATTTTGGACACATAGGCTTTTACCTTGTGGTCAAATCTTTGTATCTCAATTGTTACATGTAACACATTGTCTCTCTATTTCATGTCAAACAAAATTTGAAATTATGGGAAAAAAGTAAGAAAATCATGTATTCTTTCAATGTTGCATAATAGTATGGCTAAAATCCACGAGCACCTATGTTTGATTGTTGCATGGAATCATGGTTAAAATCCATGGACACCTAGGTTACTAAGATGGTTCTTTTTCTGTTCTTAAATTCTTTTTCAATCATCTTAATTACAAGATCACTTGTATATTGAAAGGCCTCAAGGAAGTTGGCCAAGTAGAGGTGTCTTCTAAGAGTAAAACTAAACAAAGCAAAGTGTTAACCCATGGCGGACATGGCGACGTACTATATTTTACATCATTAATTTAAATATTCTGAGTCATGGGCCGGGCTTGTCGGCACCATATGTTAAGGATGAAGGGATTGGGTGATCGCCGATGAGAGGCGCACCTTGGATATCAGTAGGATAAGGGTTAGGGTCGGCCAGCCATGTATGGGCGCCCAAGTGTGAACGGCCAAGTCACCTATATGAGTCAAATGTAACCCTAAAATCCTCATTCTCATGTGTTGTGAATACAAGAGTGCTCTTGCCTTATCTCCTTGATTTCCTTCTCCTGCGTGTGTGTGAGAGAGAGAGAGAGAGAGTGAGAGAGCGATCGAGCGCACTGTGAAGCGGCACGGCGGCGGCGGCGAGGCGGTAGAGCGGCGATGGCGGCTCCTCCTTCACGGCTGCGACGCGGGAATCCTTCAAGGCGGCGGTTAAGCGGTGAGTGACACACCTTTTGCATTCTGTTTTGAGCTTCCTTCCCTGGTTGTATGCTTGCAGCCATTCGTGGCTCGCATACGGTGTCCGGCAAGTCCCCAGCTACGACCTGTGCGGCAAAAGCGCACATTTTTGGCGCCGCTGCCGGGGAGTTGCCCTGCACCAAGCTCCAGTTTGCAGCTCGGCTGCTGCGTGAAGTTTAATCTACACTGTAGGAAAGCGACTCTGTGTTTGTTGTTAAGGCGTTTCTGTGTTGCATTTCTGTTTCGTTTGTTATATTTTCGCTCCGCGTGTGGGCGTGCGGTCTGTTATCTGGTTTCTGCGTGAGAGGGATTTCTGAATCCCCAGATCTGTGCTGTGTGTGCGAACTGCGCCGCGGCCAACGCGGCCAAGGCTGAACCCCAAGGAAACCATAGAAAACTTATCTCAAAAAAAAACATAAAATAAAAAATAAAAAAATTATAAAAAATAAAAAATAAAAATTTAAATTTTATTTTCAAAGAAAGAACCGAACGTGTGGAGAGGAAAGATTTTCTAATTGGAGAAAAAATTTTGGAAAATAAAGAACCCCAATCGACCCACGACCCACGACCCACGACCCCGGCCTCGGTCTCGGTCTTTTGATATATATATATAGGAGAGTGAGCCTCCATAGCTTTCTTTCAAGTGAGAGCTTATGGGAAGTTGTGCCCTATATGTAGCCCACTCCCCAAGGAGTAAAGTGAGTATGTGGGATAAAGTCCTCACCCTTTCCTCCACAAGCAAATAGGCTTTTGCCCCTTCCCCCCAAGGGAAACGGACTGTTTTGAGGACTACAGGAGCTCTAGATAGGCGAACACGGTGCTGTAAAGCACACTAGGATCCTTTGAATGATACGCTCGTTTCGAGCTATTATACGCCCTAGTCCAAGTTCGACTGTAAGTAAGGGGATCAAAAACGGGTTAAAAACAACACAAAAACAAGTAAAAACGGGGTACGAAACACCTAAGAAACCACTTGTGTGAGTTTCAAGGGTAGTTACAACGCACGTAGGGTACCCACGTCACATGCATCTACGTTCTGGTCGGGTGCTAGAGCCTGAATCACTAGAAAGTGTTTCAGTTTACGCAGGCTCACACCATCCCTCCACGTTGGTATCTTGGTCTTCGGCTGGAACCCAAGGGAGTGCAACCCAAGATCCACGAATAGTGGATAGTGACTCGTCCTCTGACTCAGAAGCCATGGAAGGGCACCCTACCAAGAATCCTGAGGAGACAAGCCAAAACATGCCAGTGTGGGCCCCACAACCCGGATCTAGCATGTTTAGTCGTCTAATAGAGACCTTTAGTAGAGCTACACGCTCTGAACATGCGACAAGTGAAGTAAATGAGGAGGGAAGGGTAGTAGATTCGCCATTCACATCTTATGTAGACCCTACCCTCCCAAAGAGTGTCCATGTGGATATTCTATCCACTTCGTTTAATGAGGGCCCTACTGAGCTACCACATTCCGATGCTCTTCCTAAAGTAGAGGTCCCTAGAAGCCAATCCATAAGAAGTGACATTGCGTCCACTTCAAGAGAACCATTTGGCACACCAAGTCTAGATGGGATATTTCTCAATGAAAATTGGGAATATGATCTACACACAGAGACTCTAACTGACCTATACACAGGTTACACATACCATGTAGGTTGGTTAGAAGTCCTACGATCTACATCTAGCGCCACTAATCTAGACAAGCAACAACACATGATATGTGAGGTGATTCATAGAATTATCCAAATTGAGAGGCAAAATAGGGGAGTGAACCTAGTTTCCACTGGCCCTACGAGGTTTTTGGATACGGGCAAGGCCAAACAACCAACCCTATCACAATTGGAGACTCCCTCGGTGAGTCCCATAGACCCTTCATATGTTGTTTCGCCTGGAGTCTCAATGCAGGTTGAGCCCACGAGTAGTAACTTTAGCGTTCCAACCTTGGCTCAACTTTCCATTAGGGAATCCGCAATGCCTACCCCAATGATGAGCATAGCTGAAAGTGCACCTGTTACCGCTGTAGTTAGTACGACACCACTACCTAGTGGAACAGTACCTACAACAGTGCGTGCCAGTGCCTATCGACCCTATGTACCTATCGCTACTCATGCTCAGGTAGCTCCTACGCCTCTTAGTATGCCAATGGCGTATGCTCCACGACCGCCTTATCATAACCATTATCCAAGGGGAGCTAGGCCTAGTCACATATCATATCCTACGTCATTTGCCAACCTACTCAGACCAACGCCAACTCCTATCAGCCAGGCTATCCCAGAAGTGCCTTCACCAACTATGCCTGCTCACTTAGGTGATCTTGCAGCATTTGCTCAGACGATCGGACGATCCATTGCAGAAAACATGCGGGGTATTCCTGAGAGAGAACCTAGAAGCAAGGCAGTACAAGTGGCTAAGCTCACTCAAAACTTCAGTGGTAACGAGGATGTTAGGAAGCACATTGAAGTCTTTGAACACGTGTGTGATTCCTTGGAAGAGCACAATGAGTTGCATAAGTGTAAAGCCCTAGGCTTAACCTTGAGTGGGAAGGCCGGAGATTGGTATCGACGAACCTTAAGGGTTGAAGAGCGCACTCACTACCCCACTCTCAAGAGATTGTTCTTGAAAGAATACATACGTGAGGGTGTGCTTTGGGAGTAGCATCTCAACTCCAAAAAGCTGAACGCGAGGAAGGGGAGTCAGTGAGAGACTTTATAAGTCGATTGAAGCATCTAAACTCTCGCTGCACTCCCGATAACGCTTCAATAACAACCAACTCCTCGATAGATTCATCCGAGGATTGCGCCACGAGGACATTTACAATGGCCTAGTCATTAGAGGTCTTACAACGTGGGAAGCAGTCACTGCCAATGCAATCCAGCTAGAAGACAACTTGATGATTGCAGGTAAAAAGGTGTCTTCAGAAACAAAATCCGTTAGTTCGCAAGTATCTGGGCACGAGCCAATGACGGTGAAACCTATTGCCAAGGAGCCCAAGATATCTGAAATGTCTTTGACCGACCTTACTAAGGCTCTCCAAGAATACTTTAGGGGTAATCGAGCTCCTCAGAATAGCCATATGTACCCAAGAAGAGAGCAACAATGGTGTTCGGTGTGCTTAGGACCACATAGCACGAGTGAATGTCCCACATTCAGAGTCAAATTCAATGGGAATTGCAATGCATGTGGTAAGTATGGCCATCAATCTAAAGATTGCCTAACACTTAAGCAAATGTTGGCAAACCAGGCACCACTAGCTTGGTCAAACACACCTCAAGTACCCGCGCTAATGCCTGCACAACCTATCGAGCAACCGTCACAGCACATAGTTCCAAGGAATCCGAATGTAGTCCAGTCTGTGCCGTTACCACCGCCAGTGCTAGGACCACAACCTCCACATCCAAGGATTACCCCTGTAAACCAGATGGGTTGTGAGTCACATAGTGCGTGTGGGGATTATGAAGAGGAGATAGACTCCACTGCTCCATACGGGATTGATACGTTTGAAATGATTCCCCAGTACTACATGGAGGATCATTTCGGGCAAGTTAAGCCTGTATATCAAGCGGCTGCTCTCGCCACAAGGGAGCAAAACCTTAATACCTTGGCAAGGAGACCACCTCTTCAATGCTACGAGTGTGGTGGACCGCATCGCGTAGCGGAGTGCCCTAATAGGTTACAAAAGATCGCTACTCAGATGCAACCAAATCAAGGGAGCACATCGGGAATGCCGGTACTTACATGTAATCGTTGTGGCATAGATCATTTGATCGCTCAATGTCCACATAATCCTAATGCACCCAAGATTACACCATTGAATTTGGTTGAGGTCACCAACCAAGCACGAAGAACTACACCCGCCGTTGTACCCGCGAATGTAGTTACACGGTCAATGCTTCAAAATCAAAACTACATTCTTGAAGAGAGGGATACTGCATCAATCACTCAGGCAAAGAAAAAGAAAACACGACGAAAGAGATCGCTTAATGCCACGAGCTCCAAGCCCAGTTCAAAGACTAACATAGGGACAGGAGACGACCCCGTGTATATGAATGATCCTGAAGATGATTCTGATTCAATAGAAACCGTGGGGACCAAAGCCACTACCTTAAGGGAGGAACCCACTCGGGAGCTCAACGAAGGAGAATCAAGCGAGTACATAAATAAGGGGAAACAGAAGGAAACTTCCTCGGCCCCACAACCAAGTCAGTTAATGCCCTCGCGACCTCCCAAACTGACTGAGACTCCCCAAGACAAGCCACGTGGGCCAAAAACCCTCAAGAAAAAGATTGGTACTTACCCAAACCCAGTTGAGGAGATTGAACAAGTGCAACACTTAAGGGGTTTGGTGGAAGAAACACAAAGAGAACTGGAACCAAACCCGAGAAAAGTCAAAATTCCAGATACAATGTTTCCTACGCAAGTTCAACCTCACAGGAACCATAAACCGTTAGCGATACCTAGTATCATTCGGGAAGGAAGTGAGGATAGGACATCAAGAAGTGGGCAAACACCCTTCTTGCTGGAAAGAATGTTTAGTGAGGGAATGCCTGACCCCATTGAAGAGGAAGTGATTCCATCTTCACCAGTCCCTAGTCAAGGGGCGATATCTCAAAAAGTACCATTGAATGTGTCTAAGCTAATGGATTTCATGTCCTCCAAAATCAGAACCACGATCATATCCAAATTATACAGAGATCTTGAGCTATTCTTAGCTCTTCGGGCATTTCTCAATGGAGAACTTAAGGCGGGGCTACCACAATTTGCAAATATGGATAGACCCGACACGCTTCAAGATGAAGGGGAACATTGGGATCTACAACCCAACTTAGATGAAGATTCGGTCGTTGAAATACTTGTTAACAAGTTGGGACAGTACTTTGAAGGGGACGAATCTAATGCCACCCTCCCCATTACTACCAAGGGATTAACTCTAAAGGGAATCCTTGATGGTGGTGCTGGAGTGAGCATTGTGACTAAAAACTGTTGGGAATCCATGGGAAGACCTCACCTCGAAGTCACAAACATAGTGGTTAAGATGGCAAACGGAACCATAGCTAAACCTATTGGAATGTTAAGGGACCTCAAGATCAAGGTCTTGGGATACAAGGTAAAACATACCTTCATTGTAATGGATTTCTCCAAGCATCCTATGTCATATCAAATGATCTTAGGACGTCCTTTCATGAGGGAAGCACAAATGGTACATGACTGGTCGAAAAACCATGTCTACCTACAATTCCAGGACTCTGTCATTCGAGTTGATCTTGAGAATGGTCGTGCACATCCTTTAGGAAGCAAGGTTATCATTGATAATCGATCGGATACCACTATTCACTCCGCCCCATTAAGGTATTGCTATACATGCAAAAAAGAGACTGATGATGGGAAAGATTCTCCTTATATGGATGTCCTACCGGGTATGACTGAGTCGGATAACGTGGATTGGGTACACCTAGCGGCAACCCCATAGACACATGGGGAAATAGAGGCACAAGTTGAGGGGCAAGATATGCCACCGTTAGTGCCAATAAACATGATAGGTGTTATGCACTTGACTCCCTGAGATGGCGAGAACCTGGCAAACTCCACCGACACTGAAAGTAGCGAAGACTCTGACCAATGCAACTCTGAGTATGAATCTCAAGAAGAAACTGACCCTAAGCCTGATGGGAAAAATGAATCAAATATTCACCCAAATGTGGAAGCAAGGTGCTCAAGGCCTAGGACAATGACCTCCTGCAGTTCATCCGAAAGTGAAGATCGACCAAGTGAGTTCGAATCTGATAGAAAAAAAAATCAAAAACTTGGTAAGAAGAAAACGAGACATAAGCGCCAACGCTATCGAGCTAATGTACGAACTGCAATAAACAAGGAGCGATCCACTGCAGAATGGCTTAGTTATGTAGGAGCCATTGATGCGGAAGATAGCGGATAATTGGGGACAATACCTCCAAAGTGTCATGTGGTGTATTCCGCAACCTCATGACGTCACCCAATTAAAAATCGAAGAGAAGCCGAAACTAAGTCGTACTGCAAGAAGGCGGCAAAACCAAGAGTTGGCTCAACAACAAAAGGAAGCGGAATTGAAAGCAAAAAGCCTGGCACAACAAGAACCAGTAGACTTACACCCCGCACCCGAGCATTTCAAATCATTCACCACAGAGGGGAACGTAAAGTAGTCTACACAAAAGCCCAACGAACGCCTACCAATGGGAGTAGCGGTGTCTACGATGGCCCTGCGGTAGTTAAGGAGATAGACTTAGCAGATCCGGGTGAGGAGTCTAAACCAATTTTTATTGCTCAAGACCTCACCAAGGCGGAAGAAGCTGCACTTACGAAGCTTCTTAAAGAATTCAAGGACATATTTGCTTGGACATATCATGATATGAAGGGTGTTCCACCCTCGGTGGTGCAACACACGATTCCAATGATTAGCACTGCTAAACCAGTCCAGCAACGTCCCTACCCAATGAATCCTAAGTACGCAAAGATTGTACAAGAGGAAATTGAAAAGCTGGTAGAATGTGGATTCATATATCCTATTGAGCACTCAGAATGGGTTTCTCCGATAGTCATCGTGCCAAAGAAGAATGGGAAACTCAGAGTGTGCGTTGATCTCAAAAAGGTTAATGCAGCCACCAGAAGGGATCATTACCCCTTGCCATATTCTGAACATGTGCTTGAAAGAGTGGCAGGCAAGGAGGCATATAGCTTTTTAGATGGATACTCGGGTTACAATCAGATCACAATTGCAGTCGAGGACCAAGCTAAAACAACATTTATCACGGAGTTTGGAGTGTTTGCCTTTCGCATCATGGCTTTTGGCTTGACCAATGCACCTGCAACATTCCAACGATTGATAAACAAGGCCTTTAAGGAATATCTAAGGGACTTCTGTGAAGCTTTCTTAGATGATCTTTGTGTTCATTCCTCTTGGGACGAGCACTTGATGTGTTTACGAAAAATATTTGAAAGGTGTAGATTATATCGCATCTCCTTGAATCCTTTCAAATGCCAATTCTGGGTTAAACACGGAGTTATCTTAGGGCATATAGTGTCCAAAAATGGGATTTCCACTGACGAGAGTAAAATCAAGGTCATTTTGGAATTACCCCCACCCACCAACTACAAGGGAGTCCAACGCTTTATGGGCCACGTTGGTTATTATCGAAGGTTTATTCTCTTCTTCGCCGAGATAGCTCGACCATTGTATAAGCTTCTCATCGAGTTTATTTGGACCGAAGAATGTGACCGTGCCTATGAGCTATTAAAGAAGGCCTTGGCGAGTGCTCCAATCTTGAGAATGCCTAACTGGGATTTACTCTTCCATGTGCATATTGATGCATCAAACTTTGCTATTGGGTGTGTGTTAACTCAACCTGGAGAACACAAGCTAGACTACCCCATTAGCTTTGCCAGTCGCCAGTTGAATGATGCTGAGATGAACTACACCACTACGGAGCGAGAAGGGTTGGCAATGATATATGCAGTAAGGAAATTTCGTTATTACCTCCTTGCCACCAAGTTTGTTTTCTATGTGGATCATCAAGCATTGTTGTATCTGGTAAACAAACCATGCTCCACAGGAAGAATCACACGATGGCTATTGATTCTTCTTGAGTTTGATTTCACTGTTGTTGTGAGACCTGGCAAAAAACATGTTATGGCTGATCATTTGTCTCGCATACCTAATGGTGAGGCTCCTACGGGGGTTGATGATGACTTACCGGACACTTCCCTGTTCATGGTGGAGACAATGCCTGAATGGAGTGAGAAGATTGTTAACTTTTTGGTTAATGGCTTTCCACCCAAGGAGCTTCGTAAAGATCTAGCTCGAAAGCTAATCAAAGAATGCGAACCCTATTGCCTGATAGCCGGGACTCTTTATAAAAGAGGAAAGGATGACGTTCTTAGGCGTTGTGCCCGAGAGGATGAGTATCTATACATTTTGCAAGAGGCACATATGGGCATAGCCGGTGGTCACTTCTCAGGCGACTTAACTACGCGAAAGATCTTACAATCAGGGTATTGGTGGCCCACTATGTTCCAAGACGCATCACTCTTTGTGAAGGGTTGCGATGAATGCCAACGATATAAGAAACCCCAGAGGAAAGATCAGATGCCCCTACATCCGATCAAAGTAAACCAACCATTTGAAAAGTGGGGTTTAGACTTTGTAGGTCCAATTAGTCCAGCGGCCCGAAACACACAATCTCGCTATATTATTGTGGCCACTGACTATATGACCAAATGGGCTGAAGCGAAAGCGACACGTAAGGCAGATGCGAGGACAACAGCCAAGTTCCTCTTTGAAAATATAATCACACGGTTCGGTTGTCCTTTTGAACTTGTGAGCGACAATGGTACGCATTTTATAAATGAAGTGATTAAGGAGCTCACAACAAATTTCATGATATCCCATCATAAATCTACTCCTTACTATCCGCAAGCGAATGGCCAAGCCGAGAGTACCAACAAGACTTTAATCTCTATTTTGACAAAGACAGTTGAAGCTCATCGCACGGATTGGGATCTAAAGCTTACGACAGCTTTATGGGCCTATCGTACTGCGTACAAAGTGGCTATTAATTGCACACCATTCAAAATGGTATATGGCCAAGAAGCAGTCATGCCATGGAAATTTGCCATTCCTAGTCTTCGTGTTGCTACTCAAGAGGGTTGGGATGGTAATCCCTTAGTAGAGCGTCTATATATCCTTGAGAGGCTAAACGAAGAAAGACAATTGGCTGTATACAATGCCCTTGTGGAGAAGGATAGAAGGAAAAAATGGTTTGATCGCCAAAGGACAAGGACATCAAGGTTGGGGATAAAGTCCTGATGTATGGAGTGCGAAACGAAAAGAAGAAGCTCAAATATGCTGGTAAGGGACCGTATAGAGTATGTGAAATTACCCCGCAAGGTACCATCAGAGTGGAGACTCTCGACGGAGTTGAAACCATTGGATTCCTTAATGGGAGTAAGTTCAAAAGATACTATGACCCCCTGAGCAAAGAGGAGTTACATGCAATCCATCAACAGAAGGCAGCTAAAGAACAAGCTGAGCTTAAAAAGATACAAGCGAGAGTCGAAGCCAAAGAACGTCAACAGCGTGCTAGGCGACAACGAGAAGCCAACTTGGGAATTACGCAAGTATTTTTCGAGGAAGCAGAGGAGGATGCACTGGAATCTGACCCACCTCTAAGATACCCAATTGAGTTACAGAGTCCTTACGGGGAGGTGCTGTATAATGCATTATTGGATACAGGAGCTCAACATAATTTGCTATCATATGGCGTGTGGTGTCAACTGGGAAAACCACCTTTAACCAAGAGTTCTATCCAAGTTCAAGAAATCAACAAGAAGAAAACCCCTGTCTCAGGAATTCTGCACACTCCGGTTGCTTATGACAAGGGAACCATAATTCAAAGCTTTTTGGTTATGCCTGTTGGTACCATGGAAGGGACTGTAAACTTAGGGCGCAAATGGATGATGGCCACCAAATGCAATATCGATTGGGCAACCAGACGAGTCACGACGCAAGAACCAACACTAGGTCTGACCGCTCAAAATCTCGCTCCTAAGCCATCGACTCTGGACAAAATGATGGATAACGAAAAATCACCAAGTCCAGTGGCAAAACCATCTTTGATTGTTGGCCACCCCTCTAACGCTTCAACGCCAAGAGTGGAAACAGGCAAGGTGGTCCCTGAAGCTTCGTTTACTATGCCAAAGAGTACATACAAATGGGTCCCCAAAGCTTCGTTAACAGCTACTTCCCCTGCTCAATCTCGTTCAGCCACCAAGAAGCCTCGTAAAAGGAAAGCAGCTACCCACTCAAGAAAGGGCAATGTAACATCGCGATGGATCCCTAAAAAATTATTAGTAGCCCAAGGGTACTACGAGGGAAATGACCAGATTTGGGTCCCTAAACATAAGCTGAATCCCTCTACATCACCTGTAAAACCTTGCAAACCAATTGTTGCCACCCCAACGATAATTCAAGATCGTGGTAAGGGAAAGGTAACAGAGTGCTCCACACCACTTCTTCCAGAGTTAGTTTGGATTCCCAAACGATATCGATCATTATCACCTAGCTCAGGAAGGGGGGAGCCACATGAAGCTTCTAGCTCCTCATGCCAGGCACACGCTGATATAGAAGTTTCTACATGCTCTATACCTACTCTTGCCAACACCCAACAGAAAACCGATGAGTCTACGTCTCCCCTTGTAATAGTATCGTCGGAAACCATTTCCTCCATTCGTCAATGGGAGCGTACACTATCATCTCTACAATTGGATGTGGCCACAAGGGTCATAAAAAGCTATCTGTCCACATCACAACCTATGACCCGCTGGACAAATTGGTTCCAAGAGGCTGCAACATCATTGCAAATAATATGATCTACCCAAGGAAAGGGGGAGCATGTACTCACGCTCGACATTCTAATGCTTCCTCCTTAGCCTTCTCCCCTGACCATGTAATTGCCAAATTCAAGGGGATGTATATATATAGCTTCATACACAGAAAAACAAAGAAAAGAAAAACAAAAAATAGTAAAAAGAGCAAGAGCACAAAAACAAGAGAAATATCCGTATACAATCAAGAACTAGATTGACCTGTCATAAACCTACTGATGCTATATCTGTGTTTGCAGATATGGCAGATGCCCAATCATCATACACTTCATCCACCCCTACCTTTGGTGAGAGGTATCATCTGTACCTTTCTCAGATATTCAACATGTGCTATCCTGTAATTGAAACTGAATGGGATCATATAGATGTACTAGCCAGAGAGGAAAATGTTGAGGAATTAGAATGGCTAATTCGCCTATTGACCATGACTGACCCCTACTCCGTAGAGGACATATCCCCGATAGCCCAATGCTTTCCTTTTCCACAAGATGACTATCCTCGCATGGTTACATTTTTGATGAGTTTATGTGGATGGGAAAATGAAAAGGAAATATCTGACAATGATGAATGGACGGATGAAACTCATGGCACTACTGAGGTTGACTTTATTTGTTTGGATGATGCGGATAGAGACTTAGCCTTGGGGCTAGAGCCAGGACTCTACAACATCCTCTTACCGTATCCTCAGTAGTAGTGTGGTGACTGGTAGGTAGGTTAGTGTTTGCAAGTTTTTTCTAGTTTAGATTCCTTAAACAAGTCTTGAAATTTTCACACTGATGTGCCTCTCGAGGTATAGTGCTTGTTAGTTGATTGTACAGGTTGAAAAGTTTGAGGTGGGTTTGCTTTCAAGTCCTGAGACTGCTGCAACGTTCATCAAAATATATCTACATCAAATTGCAAGCTGTCTCGTCAAATCAAGGAGATCTCCAATTACAGGTGTAATTCTTCCATACCCACTCTCTTTCGTTTTTACTATTCAATCAATTGCATAAACTCTAATGCATGACCATGTGGAAATTGTCAATGTACTACTTAGTTTTTGAAGTTGCTTGCATGCTAGTGTAAATCATTAATGAGCTTGACTTTATTGGAAATATTCCTAGGCAGCATGACGTCTTTAGTTAACCTTGGAATACGATTGTCTTAGGTCTAGGGTCAAACCATCTTAATGTTTGACACCTGGCCATGTGTGTGTTGACCTCTAGGACATAGCTATTACCCCTTTGTCGAAAGGATGCAAGACAAATTATAGTTCAGGAGCGAAGATCAAAAGAAATAGATTATAGAAAAAAAAAAGCCTACAATAAATGGCAATACAAGTCTATGATGTGCTTTAATGTTGGCCTATCGCCTTATTGATACTTGGTAGGCGAGGAGTATTCTACTCCAGACCGATGCCTTGGTTGGTAGGGGTAGCCTTACCTAAAGTAAGCTAATAGATTCCTGGATAATGCCTTGTGTCAAACATGGTACCAGGATCGATGTTAGTTTTGCCTTAGGAAGGTCACCATTGTGTGTAAAAATTGTCATGTGCATTAATTTAAAAAAAAAAAGAAGGCAAAAAGCTCCTGTAACTCTGATGTTTCTTGTGTCCCAAGGCTTGTGGTATTAACTTGTTCTTAGAGTAGACACAGTGTGGTCATCTGTTTATTTATTAAGCTTGGTTATTTTCCTTGACTTAGGCCAGTTATAAACCTTGATTAACCTTTGACACCTTGCTAACTCTTGAATTCCTTTCAATAATTTTAAACTCCTATTAATTTGCTACACTAGCTCACTCATGTGACCCTTAAACTAAGTTCTCATAGCAACATCCATTGTGGTCTCACATGCTTGAATTTATACACTTTATATCTTTTGAATTCCAGCATACCTTCACTCTACTTACCTGTTTTGCAGACGGTCTACCACAACACCCTCTCGAGCTTACCATACCATAGCTTCCGAGGACGGAATCTACATCAGAAAGGGGGGCATGTTAACCCATGGCGGACATGGCGACGTACTATATTTTACGTCATTAATTTAAATATTCTGAGTCATGGGCCGGGCTTGTCGGCACCATATGTTAAGGATGAAGGGATTGGGTGATCGCCGATGAGAGGCGCACCTTGGATATCAGTAGGATAAGGGTTAGGGTTGGCCGGCCATGTATGGGCGCCCAAGTGTGAACGGCCAAGTCACCTATATGAGTCAAATGTAACCCTAAAATCCTCATTCTCATGTGTTGTGAATACAAGAGTGCTCTTGCCTTATCTCCTTGATTTCCTTCTCCTGCGTGTGTGTGAGAGAGAGAGAGAGAGAGCGATCGAGCGCACTGTGAAGCGGCACGGCGGCGGCGGCGAGGCGGTAGAGCGGCGACGGCGGCTCCTCCTTCACGGCTGCGACGTGGGAATCCTTCAAGGCGGCGGTTAAGCGGTGAGTGACACACCTTTTGCATTCTGTTTTGAGCTTCCTTCCCTGGTTGTATGCTTGCAGCCATTCGTGGCTCGCATACGGTGTCCGGCAAGTCCCCAGCTACGACCTGTGCGGCAAAAGCGCACACAAAGTTTTTTCCACATGGTCAAATTCTATAGAAGACATCTCTTCAAAAGCCCATGAATATGAATTATCAATTGGCCACTTCCACTATAATAGGTCCATGATGAACCTATGACCATGTCTACATGAAAATTGGCATTACAAATAAACCTTTCATTGTGACATGAGAGTATGGATAAAATCCATGCTCACCTGTGTTTGATTGTTGCATGAAATTATAGCTAAAATCTATGAGCACCTAGTTACAAAGATGGTTCTTTTTGTGTTCTGAAATTGTATATGGATCAAGATCACTTGTATATGGAAAAGCCTCAAGTCTAGGTAGAGATTCCTTAGAGTAAAACTAGAAAGAGAAAAGTTTTTGGCATATGGTCAAATCCTATGCATGTATATTATAATCATAACACTATTGAATAAAGTTTTGGCCATGTGGTCAAAACCTAATATTTCTATGCAATATCTTGCCATATGGTTAAATTCTAACTTAAACCCTTTCTATGATGATATTTGGACATACATTGGTCAAATCCTATGCATGCATATGGTAATCATAACACTATTGAGTAAAGCTTTGGCCATGTGGTCAAAACTTGAGATTTGTTTCTAATATATCTTATTTTTGGTACTTATGTAGGTTTATTCAATGCAATATCTTGCCATATGGTTAAATTCTAACTTAAACCCTTTCTATGATGATATTTGGACATACATTGGTCAAATCCTATGCATGCATATGGTAATCATAACACTATTGAGTAAAGCTTTGGCCGTGTGGTCAAAACTTGAGATTTGTTTCTAATATATCTTATTTTTTGTACTTATGTAGGTTTATTCAATGGCAAAGAAATCTACTTCGGCAAGGAAGGAGATTCAAATCATTGATGGAGTAAGTGGGGATTTTGTGTGGCCTTGGTTTATGGATGTTTATGACAAAGAAGGAAAAAGGGCAAACAATGTCCTTTTATATGCTTCAAAGCTTGAGGATTCAGCATATGATCAAGTTGGGATCATTGAGGGGTTGATGGATGGATGTGCTGGGAAGGAAGGGATCCCGTGTATTGTAGTAAAGATCAAGGGAAAGAACATTGAATACAACCTGGATCCCTTATCTTTTCAATCCACACATATAAAAGAGGATGAAGTATACTCTTTGAGAGCAATTTGGAGCCTCCCAGAGGAGATATCAGGCACACAGGACATAATAGCTACATTTGAGTCTATCAAGCATAGTGAACTTCTTTCTCCTACAAAACATGGTGTTCGACCAAAGAAGAGGACAAAGATTCAAGATGCACAAGCACAATCAATAGCTTCAAACTCACAGGCTCTTGGTGTGAGTGTACCTCCTAACACTCCTCTAGACAACACAAACCAATCTTCAAAGGCACAAGTAATCCAAGCAACACCTTTGGTGTCACTTGAAGTCAAGGGTGTTGAAAGAACCTTTGACTTTCCAGACATGGTTAAGAAGAAGGGTAAAAAGGATGGTTCAAGATTTCACATGTTTGAAAAATACTTTCCATTTGGCTCAACCACACAGTTTCCTATTGATGTTGGTAGATGCTATGAGGCACCACCTTTATATGCCTATAGAACACTTTGTTGGGATTATGTGCAAAAGTTGACATCATCTTTTGTAAAGAATCCCATGAATCCAGCAACAGTAGCATACCTCATGCCCTTTTTGGAGGAGAGTGATGTGAAGCGACCCATGCATCGTGACGAGGTGGAAGTGGATAAGCTACATTCTTACTCCTATTGGATCATATCAGGTCTTCACTCAATCCATGCAGCAAAGATCTGTATCCTAAGTAGCACTCATCGATGCCTAGCAACCAAACATCTATATGCCACAAGGAATGCAAGAATCTTGGTGGACTGTCCTGCTGAAATGTGCATTGAGCTTTCTAGGATGACAAATATGGAATCCCACAATGTTATGAAGAATGGTCCTTATCTTGAGCAACTTCAACAAGTAAGGGATCAATGGATAGCATTTGGATCTCCACCAAAACCTCAACAAGGGCTTCCAAAGGGTAGTCCTCAGTACCATGGGAGGTAATGATGTACAACCTTAGCTTGTCTTATTCAAGATGCATTTGGTGTTTTCTTTCTCATTTCATATTTTTATTTTTGATAGAGATTTCTAGAATACATTGGAGAAAAGTGTGCATCACGTGATTGTCATATGATAGTGAGCACACAAGAGATATTTGATGGTTGGATTACCATCATGAAGAGATACTCAAAGGGGGAGCTTTCATCTCAAGAGGATACCACCACAAAGAAGGGAAGGCAGCCTTCTCCCGCAACTTTTCGTTGCCTTATGGGTCTAAAGGATGGGGACATCCTCACATTACAAAAGGAAGTTAATGAACACATAGTCTTTCTTAGAAACAAATGGGACAAAGAGGATGTTGTTGACATGGAGACAAGGGCAAAGTAAATCAAGCAAGATAGGGTGCTCCATGAGGAGCTAGTTTCTCTCTTCAATGCCTCAACTCATGCTAGAAATAGTATGATGAAGAGTTGGGAAGATCTTGTTGCTGAATACGACATCACCAACGATGTATACACAAAGATTTTAGGTGTTTGCAGTGATTGGGTGTCAAAAAAGCTCACACGTGGGGCTGATGCAGGACCATTGCCAAATGGTGCAAAAGACATTGTGAACTTTCTTATTGTGAAGAAGCAAGATCCTCTTCATTCTTCTACTAGCTTACCTTGGCAAGTATATATTGTGGGGTGCAACCTTGAGGCATTCGATCTTATATACAATGTGTATAAAGATCCTATTACCATTGGTGTGGTTGTCCTAGAAGCGGCACATGGAGTTGGGGGCATGACATGGGATTCTATCATGTTTGGAAAGGTGGTCTTCACATTGTTAAAAATGACATGTGAGCGTAAACAATTCATTTTGTTGTCATTTCTCAACCGCAAACAAATGGCAGCTATGGAGGAGGCCCTTGAGAATCTTTCATGCAAGTACCATATGCAAGTTGGAAGTGTTGACTTCCTACCAATGGCCAAGAGTCTTGCTTTTGGGGCCATGGATTCATTTGTTGTGTTGACACTTGTGACCATGGAGAAAAGCTTCATCAATCTAGATTGATATGTTGGAAATTCCAACAAGCCATGCATTTTGGATAATGAATCCATTGAAGCCATTGACAAAAAAGGAAAGGATGGAGAGCTTGAAGAAGAACAAACTATTGCAAAGGCCATATTTAGAAAGAAAAAGAAGGTCATCAAGGCTACAATCAAGGCATTCAATGATGCACATGAGGTTGTATGTGATATATCCTCATGTGGTGTTGCATCAACGCTCGCATTGGAACATCACATGAAGACTATTGCAGTGGTGTGCAATAGTCAAGAGCAAAGAGAGATTGAAGCGGCATGTTGGAGAGCCCATGAGAGTGCCAACCCACCTACAAGTGCTCAAGAGGTTCCTCCCATTGGTGCTCTAGCTCTTGACCTACCGCCGGAGGGTGTGGATGAATCAAGCCAAGACATAGCAAATATTATTATGAAAGAGAGGTTGAAGGCTACTTCAGGTGTTTGAACCTCTCTATCTCTAACTTTTGTCAATGAGAACACTATGGTGTAAGGTTGAACTTGTGTTTTGGAGGATGATTTCATGACATAACATTTCCTACATATTTTCTCATTTTGTGGTGCTATCTAAAGCAAGCCTTACAAGCCTATTTCTCTCAGTTTTGTGTTTATTGTTTAAGAGTCCTTATTTCTAGAAATATTTTCATCATATTGTACCTAAATTGGTTGCAAAAAGTTTGTGCTTCTGTATTAAAATACAAGTATGAAGTACATGATAATGTTGGAAGAAATATTTTCTTGTATGGTATAGCTAGAATGCTTTAATCAATTGCTATTACATTACTTTGATCCAAATGTTGGTATTGGTTTTCTCTAAAGTTTTGTGTCCTTCAATATTTTGCCATGTGGTCAAATATATTAGAAGAAAATGTTTTGTGTCATACAACTACATTGAGTTTTTCAATTTCAATTGCAGTGCTTTGATTGAAACATTGGTATGACTTGTATTATCAAAGGTGTCAATGTGGTGTCTATTGATATTAGGCCACATGATCTAATATTTTTTCTCTTGAAATTTGTTTTTCTAAGTATGCTCAACATGCATGTCCTACATGCACATCAATGTGGAATATTGTAGCATGTGTGTATGGAAAAATATTCTAAAATGTTCATTGCAACTATATACATTGTTGTATCTTAATTCAATAGTCATATAATATTACTTTTTGAGATTTTTTTGCCAGATGGTCAAAAATATATTTTGATGAAGTATCTACCATCCATGCATACTATTTGCATATTAAATTTAATGTCTTATACAATGTATATATGGAATAGTACAATAAACTTAGCCCTACTGAACTATATATAATGTTTTTATCTTAGCTTACTAGCTCTAAAATGAAGAAAAAAAACTTGTAAGAGACTAGATGTCTATTTTGTTCTTAACCTTTGTGTTGTATGATAGAATGATTCAAATTTGACTAAGAATAGTCTATTTGCATATTTGGCAGATTTGAGCAGAGCAAACAAAGTAAGTGATGTGGCCTTGGTGAAAAGTGCTACCAAACTATGTGTGATACTTGATCTCAATGGTCTTCTTTTACAACGTTGTTTTTCCACATCAAAGAGGTTCCAAAGTTTTCGAGTGGGCAAGCAATGGGTTGTTCTTCGACCAGGATGCATTGAGTTTCTTGAAGCTACATTTGCAAGATTCCAAGTGGGAGTTTGGTCTATAGCTTCACACAAAAATGTCATCACAATAATCAATTCCTTGGAGAGCTATGCAAAAAGGCGATATCCTTTTTTCATGATTTGGGGACAAGAGAAATGCCATACGCATCCACTCAAGATCATCTATCGGCCAGACAAGATGGGGGTGGAAGCAATGTTCAAGCCCCTTCAGTATGTGTGGAATGAATATGGCAATGTTTGTGAACATAGCAAGACTATTTTGATAGATGATAGTCCCTACAAGGGGTGTCCTAACCCTCTTGAGAACTGCATCTATCCACAGACATTTGATGTTAACCAAGGAGACTCAATCTTGATTGAGGAACTTCTGCCCTACTTGACTCGCTTAAGTGGATCCCATGATGCACGTGAAGTCATAAAATTTGATCGATATGGACTTGAGCCAGTTCAATATGGACATGAGTTGTACACACAATTCAAGGTTGTGATTGACACATGGCTTAAAGGAGATGATAATGCTATGTCTTCTTCATCATCAGTACAACCCAAGAACATCAATCGTGGAGATGGAATATATATGAAACAATCTTCAATCACTTCTTGCTTGAAGAGATCATCAATTGTACAAGGATCATCATCAAGAGTCTCAGTTCATCCAACCCATCCATTGGGTGTCTCACAAGTATCGAGGTTAAAGCGGATTCCTTTGGTTTCTACTTTAAAGGATATGGAAGCAATGCAACTTGCTCATCAGCTAGGATATAAGGATGACTACATAAATGGTCGTGTAGCTAGACACTTCATAAAAAACCTTCAAAAATTGTACTTTCCACGAAAATGATGTGACACAAAAATAATACACTCTTTTCTACAACTTGTACCTTGGTGTTTATAAATGCGTTCAACATCAGAGAGACTAGCTCAAGATTTCTAGATTGTGATTTCATGGAAGAATTCATTGTATTATATACAAGCTCCTCAATGAAGAATGATATTCTAAATGTAATTTGATGGAGAAAATGTGTTTTTATGAAAAGGTATACTAATTGTGCTTTGATATTAAATGAATGCGTCCATGAATGCAAAATATACTAGAAAAGTTTAAATCTCAAATTAGTCTCGGTATTGTTGTTTTGAATTTTATTTTCAAGTATATTGTTGAAGTTATATTGGAAGAAGCAATTTCTTGTATGGTAGCTAGAATGCTTGAATCAATTCCAATTACATTACTTTGATCCAAATATTTGTCTAAAGTGTTGGATCTTTTGATGTTTTACCACATGGTCAAATATATAGGAAGAATTTTTTTTGTATCATATAGCTACAATGCTTTTGCCAATTGCAATTGCACTGCTTTGATTGAAATATTGGTATGACTTATATTATCAAAGGTATCAAGTTGGTGTCTATTGATATTTGGCCACATGGTCGAATATTTTTCCTCTTAAAATATGTTTTTCTAAGTATGATCTACACATATGTCTTGTATGCATATTAATGTGGGAAGTGTTGTAGCATGTGTGTATGGAAATATATTCTAAAATGTTCATTGCAACTATATGCATTGTTGCTTCTTAATTCAATAGTCCTATAATATTGTCTTTTGTAATCTTTGGCCACACGGTCAAAAATATACTTTTATGAAGTATCTTGTGGTCATGTAGCTAGACACTTCATTAAAAAACTTTAGAATTTTACCTTCCGCAAAAATGATGTGACAAGGCAACAATACATTCATGTCTCTAACTTATACCTTGGTGTTTATAATTGGAGACTAGCTCAAGGTTTTTGGGTTGAGATTTCATAGAAGACTTGATTGTTTTGTAAACAAGATCATCGTGGAAGAGTGATATTCTAACTATATTTTGATGGCTGTGCTTTGATATTAAATGACTGCAGTATGAATGCAAAGTATACTAGATATATTAAATCTCAAATTAGTCTCATTATTGTTGTTTTGATTTTTATTTTCAAGGGTAACGTAGATATCCTTTTCCAACTTAGAAACATTCAGCACAAATATAGACAAAAAGAATATAGTGTGCTTTGATCTCAAATAATTCTAAGTAATATTTTTTGGGATTTCCTTTCGAGACTATTAACCACACATACATATTCTTTCCAACTTACTAGAAAGAGCTAACCAGAATTATAACCATACTATTATATTGTATGGCGACTATGCATATGTAGTCAAAGGTCAAGGGTTGGAGAGAGAGAGAGAGAGAGAGAGAGAGAGAGAGAGAGAGAGAGAGAATGCATTGATGTCCAAGCATCATGTATTAATATAAAGTGAAGTAAAGAAGAAATTCCTTAGGAAAACACACATACTCTATAGTTTTCTAGTTATTTTTTCAACATTTAATTTGCTTTATTCTCATAGATAAGGTAAACTTTTAGGTTTGGCTATAAAAATACAAATATTTCTATAGAAAATGCACAAAAAATAGGTCTATTTCTCAAAGTGGGACTTAGGAAATTCCCAAATTTCCCAATATGGTGTTGGCTTCTTTTTGGACACAGGCTGGAGACAGAGTGACTCAAGACTTCTTTGAGGCGATAGGGCCCCGCTTCAGACGAGAGGGTCTCAGGCGTCTTCGGCAGGCTAATGGCCAGGTGGTGGTGGATCCCCCCAGGGTTCGCGCGATCGCCACAGATTTCTACAAGGATCTACTCTCTGCTGAGCCAGCAGATGACAGGGTGAGAGAGGCTCGGGAGGCAGTCTGGAGCTTCACGAGACCGGTTGTGCCGGCCCATTTGCAGCACTCCCTTCTCTCCCCCTTCTCGGATACGGAACTGGAGGAGGCTCTTCAGGCATTTGGGGCAAATGCCCTGGTGAGGACGGTCTCTCAGTGGCTTTCTTCTAGAGGTACTGGGGTTTCTTTCATAGGGGCTTCAGATTGGCATTCCAGGAGATCATGGAGTCGGGAGACATGCCGGACACAATGGTATCTGGCGTTTTTTTGAAAGATCTTTTGGGCTTGTGTATATATGTGTGCATGGCAGGTGTGAAGAGGTTGGCTTTTGAGGGCGTTGCCAGGTGTACAGGATAGATGGATTTGATTTGGGCTTGTTGCAGGCCTGTCCGAAACAGGGTTCGATGCAGGTGGTTTCAGCTGTTCGGTCATCTTGAAGTGTGTGGGCGTCCTAGAAATACAATGGCATCGTGGGTTGCATTTGAATGTGTATGGAAGCATGGGCATTTAAGGTTAAAGGGCTGGTGTTGCCTTGAGAAATGGTGTGAAATGGAAGCATAGGAGGGTGGCCATCTCTTAGGCCTTAGAAGCAAAATAAAAAATATAATATAAACGTGGCCTGTAATATTAAAAGCCACTTGGAGGCATATTTAACGGCCAGCGCATCTTCTGGAAAAATAGAGAAGTTGACGAAGCATGGCGAGTCGGCGCCTGTAGAAAATGAGGTGAGGTCGCCTTGTTTTGGTGGGGGACTCTTGGGCGTAGCTGCACAGCCAGGTGAGCGCACAGCAAAGAGGTAGCTGCAGAGGCTGGTGGGGCCTCCTGTGTGAAGAGGTGAGCACAGCTAGTAAGGGCTGGCGTGGCTGAAGCGCAAGGGATACTATTGGCAACAGAGAAGGCGTACAGAGTGGGCTCTCTGGCATAGCCAGCTGCAACCAGAGAAGGGGGGGCCTCCCGTGTGAAGGGAGTGTGGACGCGCAGGTCGGACTGTCGAAGGTAAAAGTGGAGGGCCGCCTTGCGAAGTGCAGAGGAGGGCGACGTGTAGCCAGGTGCAGGAGGGAGTCGCCTTGTGATATTGGACGGGGCTCTCGGGCGTTACAGGTAACCGCAGCCATACACAGAGAAGGAGCTGGAGACCGCCTTGTGGTGGTGAACGCCACGTGGAAGCGCAAGGGGCCCGCCAGGTTGGTGAAGCGGCTGTTCGACTCGTTGTTGAGATGGGCTGGCGACTTGCAGAAAGGCTTGCAGAAGGCGCAGCTTGCTGGCGTTAAGGTAGCGTGGCATTATAGGTGGTCGCTGGCAGGTGACTGGAGCAGCCGCTGACGGCTGGCGAAGAGCAAAAGAAAGTATGGGTTTCGTGGCTGTTTGCTGATGAAAAACTGACAAGGCATAGGTGAAGCCGTGTCGGTGTGCTGACGTTTAAAGGCAAAGGCTGGCGACAGTCCTGAAGGGACTAGAGGGAGCTGGCGAACACAGAGGGATAGAGAAGGTTTGAAGAGGGGCGCAGCCCTTGTTGGGCCTTTGGTTTTGTGTGGCCGCCGCCTTGTATGAAGGTGAGAGCTTAGTCAGTCTGCGGAGAGAGAGCTGAAGCCGGAAGTGGAAGGCGCCATGAAGCTATTGGGGTTTTGGAGTTTCGTGGACAGAAAGAGCAGGTAGCTCGAGTGTGAGTGAAGAGAGCGCTAAAGGCAGCGGCTAGTCGGGTGACTAGCCTGGTGGGCTTGTGAAGTGTGGGAGCTAGTGGAAGCACTGGGGCGGGCATCAAAGAGCGAAGGGTGGCCGTGTGGGAGTACAAGAGCGGTGATACGCTGGGGACTTGTGAAGAGCAGCAAAGGCTGGAACGTGGACGGACTGAGGTGGTGTGGCCTTGGTTCGGTCAGTCAGAGTGGACGCTAAAGACAGGTGGACAGCGTGTGGCTGTGGATATGGTAGAAGGCTGGTGGTGGCTGGTGTGGGCCGCCTAGGAAACAGGGCTGTGGACAAAGGATCGTGCAGAAGCTGGTGGGGCTGATGGCACGTCAAAGATAGAGAAGGACAGGTGTTGCTACTTGGTGGTGGGCCGGTAGCAAGGCAGATAAGCTGCTTGGGTTTGTTGTGAGGCTGGCAGAGGATCAGCACAGTGACAGAGAGAGTGAGAGAGTGATGTTTGGGTAGCTGCTCTACTGACGACACATGCAGAAGTGATGGGTCGTAGAGAGTTGAGGGTTAGCTGGTGGGGCGCCCTCTGAAGTGAGAGTGGCCGGGTTCATTCTGGTGTGATTGGCACAGCACGCAGGCGAGAGGTTCATGGTGATTGGGGATGTGGTGTATCCTCGGCACACTGACTGGCCTGAGTCAGTGTTTTGTTTATGGTTGTGTGAGTAAGGCTTCTGTGTCGGGAGAAGCTTGTATAATGTTTTGACTGGGAATATATTGTTGGGTGTTTGCTTTGGTCTATGGTGCCCCTGTTTTATGCTATTTGTCTGGCGTGGGTTGGGTGGAGAAGTGTGAGGAGTGTTCCAGCCGGTGGCTGGTGGTGCCTCGTTCGAGTGTGTGTTTCCAAGTTTGCGAGGTGGAAGGGCTATAGAGGCAGGTGTTCTTTCTTCTTTTTTTCACCTCACATCCTTCTGGTGCCCCCACTGAGGATAGCTGGCATTGTTCTTTGCCTAGAAGGGCGTGTGTTCCACTCTCGGGGATTGTTACAGGTTTGTCATGATGTGGTCCTATCCTGAGTTTCATGGCAGGAAGGGAGAAGATGTGTGTGACTTTTTGGAGCAGATGGAGTTGGCATGCATTAGCAACCATGTCACAGATAAAGAGCAGGTTCTGAAGCTGATAAAGATTTTCTTGAAGGGAGATGCCCGAAACTAGCTTAAGGGTTTTGAAGTACAAGATGCTGGTGTTTTGACCTTAGACAGGTTGAAAGAAGGCCTTTTGGAGCGTTTTCAGCAAGTGGAGGATTCTAGTGTGCTTTGGCAGGAGTTGAGTGTCTTGAAGCAGGTACATGGGCAATCATTGGATGATTTTGTGCAGGTATTTACATGTTTGTGGGGTAAGTGGTGTACGACATTGAAGCAGGAAGTTCCTCCTATGTTTCTAAAGAAAAGCTTGTTTATTGATGATTTGTTACCCCATTTGAAGGTCGGGGTTGAGTTAAAGAATCCCAAGTCATTTGATGATGCAGTTAGGGTTGCTAGGGAAAAGGAAGGCAAGATTTTGTAGCAGATGGAGATGGGTATATATCCATATGAAGGTGTTGTGTCTGCAAGGGATAAGCAGGTAAATTTGGTTGAGGTGGGTAAGAGTTCTATGCAAGGTTTGATTAGAGAGGAACCTCAAAGGCCTATACAGGTGCAAAGGGGGATGTTCTATATGCCTTCTGATTTTTTTCCAAAGTCTTTAAAGCAGGTGCAAGTGGATGAGAAGCAGGTGCAAGTGGATGAGAAGCAGGTGAAGGAACAAAGTGCAGATGAAGAGTTGCCAGTAGATTCTTCTTTGGATTTGGACGTCATGGCTGTTCATGATAGTGGTTTGGAAAGCTCTATTGGAGATCATTTGCATTCGGATCTGGATGATATACATGCACATGGAAGCAAAGAGGATGATGCCTTGGGATTGGCTGATGATAAGAAGGAAGAGGAGCTGGATACAGGATGCTTTGAGGATGATTCAAAGACAGAGACAAGGGAGGAGGATGGGGTACAAAGTTCTGATGAAGTGAAGATGGTTTATGATGCGGATGTGGAGAGCATGGAGGAAGATCCTATCATTATGGATTTTCTTGAACAGCTTGATGGTGGTTTGGTACCTACAATGAATGGTATGGATGTATTTTCATTTGATGCATTATGTGCTGGGGAGTCTTTGGATGATGATACCAGGGGGGTTGGCAGCACTCAGGAAGGTATGTATGTAGATTGGGCGGATGAAGAGCGTTGTGAGGTGAGTAGTGTGCCTGAGGATGATATGTGGAAAGTTGCTAGCCTTGATGAACAGGAGCCAAAGATAGAGATGGACGTACACATGGTTGAGAGTGTAACAAAGGCTTCTTTGCGGGTTGCTGAAATGTTGAAGGCAAAGTTCATGGATGACAAGGGTTTTGAACCACTTGAGCTGTATGGTTGTGAAGAAATGTCTGAATCACAAGAGCTGGAAGTGCTTGTAGACACTGCTATTGGAAAGGATCTGGATTTCTGTGTGCAAAAAGGTCAAGATGCTAGAACCTGGCCTTCACTGGTATTGATGAATGGGCATTAGGAACTCAATGGAGTCTTTTTGGGCCCTTTAATTTGCCATTGCCTAATGGAGGTGATTAAGAAATAGACAAATAGGGAGATTACATGTGGACTGACACCAATGGTTTGTAAGAGCCTAGAAGGTAGTGGTCAAACTTAGAATAATAGGCTAAATAGGCTCTTTTTAAATTTTCAAAATCAACTAAAACTCAAAAATTCAAAACGTATATGCATTTTTCCCCTATTTTATATAGAAAAAGATAGCTGCAGCCTGCCAGCAGCCTGCAGCCATCATTAACTAAGGCCTCCAAAGTGATAGAGGCCCAAAAACGAGTTCCCATGCATTCAATGCACATTCCCCTTCACTTTCCACTATCCCTCTCTCCCACGTTCCCTCCAAAACGCTCTCTCTTCCCCCTTTCTCATAGCAAGGCGTTGTTCACTCTCTAGACTACTTCTATTAGCTATCTACATCTTGATCTACCTCTCTCTTCACTCAGAAACCCAGATCTATAGCTATGGAAGCTTGATCTGCAACCTCCTCTTAGAAGCTATGGAAGCTTGATCCTCTGATCTGCAACCTCCTCTTAGAAGCTATGGAAGCTTGATCCTCACTTACATTTCCTTCCTTCATCCTTCTTCCTTGTCCAACCTCCTTTTACAGAGTGTAACAGCAGAGCTTAGCTATGGAAGCTTGATCTGCAACCTCCTCTCAGAGGCTATAGAAGTTTGATCCTCACTTACATTTCCTTACTTCATCCATCTTCCTTGTCCAACCTCCTTTTACAGAGTGTAACAGCAGAGCTTAGCTATGGAAGCTTGATCTGCAACCTCCTCTCAGAAGCTAGGGAAGTTTGATCCTCACTTACATCCTTCTACCTTGTCCAACCTCCTTTTACAGAGTGTAACAGTGGAGCCAAGCTATGGAAGCTTGAGTTGCAAATGCTTTGGCTCTCATAATCTTACTCATTGTCTCCTCTCATCCCCTCCAATATCCTCTTTCAAAGTGCAGTAATAGCACAGCCAAGCCCTTGGAACTTGCTCTACAACTCCTTCTCTTTTTTACATCTCCCTAGTCTAAGTTTTTTTCTCACCATTCTATTTTTCTTTGCCATCAAGGTTTATAATCTCTCTAATATATACATCTGATGTCTTCTTCTAGAGCTCGAAGGCCTCCGATCAGTATTCAATCTCTCTCTTGTAGCAGTGGTCAAGATGAGGATGGGCACTGGAACATCAAACAGTACGAGAAGTGGAACTGGATTACGATGCAGCCTAGTACAAGAGGAAGCCACAAGGTGTCAAAGCGATACGTTGATATACAAAGTCACCATTGGAAAGGGCGGATATTGGAGCTCAAACAAAATCGTGATGGAAAAAAGCTAGCTAAGGTCCAACATGTTTACAAGGCAACAGAGCTGAAACTAGCAGACCATGACCAACGTCAACGATTTCCTGCAAATTGTAAGTTATTTCACCACTTTATATTCTTGTTTTTAAATCAATTGTGTGCTAATAATGGTATACTGAGCACTGCGTTGATTGTTCTTGGGTTCCTGTGCGTAGATATTTTTCCCTCAAACTATAGTGAATGGGAGCCTATGGAGGCAATTTCAGGAACCTTTGAAGCATACCATGTGGAGCTTGGTAGTTTAATCTTTGGAGGGTGTCCAGCTGCACAACTTCTTGCACGAAACATCTTCTTCTATGAGGATACATATGTGGTTCCCACGACAGCAAATGGTACTGGAAAATTAGTTCCAAAACCTACGCCAACTCTCACATCTATTGAATGGCCAATTCCAGACAATGCTTCAGTGGCCATGGCTTGTTTGCAGATCGAAAGCAAGGTGCAAAATGCTATGAAGTGCACATATGGATCTCACAAAGCAACCATAACCTGCTTCATACCTCTACACCTCTTTGTGTACCTGTTCCGTACAAGTGACACACATCGTACCCCAACTTTATGGATTGCAAAGGGGGAGAGAGCTCTGACTTGTTTCTTATCACCTGCATGGGATAAAAAAGTTGTTCAACACAATGGAGACACCATCAGATGCGGAGTAATTGTTGAGAAGGTTGTGATGCGCTATCATATTGCTAAGCAACAGTTGTCCATTGCGTTTCCTTACAGGCGATGGAAGCTTACAAATGGAGAATGGGAGGCGTTAGACTCCGACACAACCTCTACAGAACAGGGTGTGCTACATATATCCATGCAAGGTGGGGATGTAGAAGATGTTACTGTGAATGATGACTGGTCCCTTGCCAACTTACGTGACTACTTAGTTCTTCGATTCTCACTCAGTGGTGATTTTGCTTTGATAATCAATGGTAGAGTAGTGCGCAAAAGGCAGGAACGATCTTTTCTTTGTAGAGAAATTACTTTCCCTGGCTGTGTAGCTATCAGATAACCACTGGATATGTAATCTTGAATTGAAGTAAATACAATTTCAATTTTTTTGCCTCACTGTCTTATTAAGGTTTTTCAATTGTCTTGTGCAGTTTTATTTTTTTGTGATAGTGTAAGGTTGGTCACAGAAGCATCTGTGGCGTGAGCCACTAGTAAATTGGAAATGACCTTGCGATGGAAGGATACGTTCTTGCTTTCGCATACCATTTTTTAAAATTTTTTGGTACTTACAAATTTTAAAAGTTTTTAAAAATTTTATAACAAGGTCGCCCATATATAAACGATACTTTACTCATTTACATCAATTGACAATTATCGTTCTCTCCTAACACTTGCTCTCAATTTCGCACACCTTTCTGTATCGCACACTCTCTATTTCCTCCAATCACTCATAGCATGGCACCTCTACTTGATGCACTTATTGCACAGCTAGGAAAGCTTGAGTTACTTCATAGGGTTGATGAGATCGTCCCTATGTTTGAGGGGGCAATTGATGTACGTGCAACAATGCATCTACACGCGGATGCTTTTACAGATGTCATTCAGTATATGGATGAACACGTCAGCACGTACTCCATCATGTTTGAGGGTGATGAGGGCTTATGGGTTCCAGTTGACCTCATCAGGTACATATTCAGGGAAGAGAAGAATTTTAGATTTCGCCTATCCAGGTTTTTAAAATCCCTCACAGAAAAGGACTACAGAAATGAGGAGGAAGACTTACTCCTGGAACTACAGATGGGCAACATCGGCACTTCTTTCCTAAGCTGGGACATGGTTTTGGTCCTTCTGTTACAAGAGGGTGTGGCGAAAGAAAGTGGCAAGGAAAAAGAAAAGGGCAAAGTAAAGCTAATGGAGCAGGTCCAAGAGGCCCATGCTGAGGAAGAGAATGTTACAGAACAATGGGAGGCCTCAATGGCATTGGTGGCTCTACAAGATAATGTCCCCGAGGAGGTTCCGGACCTAGTTCTAGAGGGCGATGAAGTACTCGAGGAGGTCCCAGACCTTGTTATCATGTCTTTGCATCCAATCATTATTGATGGGAAAGAGTTTTTGTTTTTGGATGACATTGCCAAGACACTCGGGTTACGTGAGGATGAGGCACTTTCTATTATTGCCGTGAATGCTGGGGGTCAAGACAAAGGAAAAGTAAAAATTTCTTTTGAAGATGACAACCTCACAAAAGCGCTTGCATATGATATTGGTAGCAGTACCTTGGAAGTTGTAGTGGCCAAAGCGCTCGTCGAAATAAAGAATGAAGTGCAATTCTATGAGAGCGTAGCTGCCTTTGAACCACACATGCCCTTGGTTGCTCGCGATGCTCAAGACCAAGGAAGCATAAACCTGACGAATGAGCAACTAGTTGCAAGTGACGAGGCAACTAAGGTATGTCCTTACTTCTTAGTTGTAAAGCAAATTATTTTTTGTATCATTTCACGCTTCCTAACTTCTATATTGACATGTTGACAGACTGCTTTTGAAGTGGACAAGTTTGCTATGCGCGTAGGAGGAACGCGGCCAAAGTCAGAGGGTCGAGATGCATCCCTTTGGCACTACATACCTGCCCTGAGGGCCGACATAGTGCGGGTTTTTCATTTAGAATATGCAGAGATCGCCTATGCCGAGCTCCTAAAATGTAAAGCACTTAGTGCTGTCTTGTCAGAGAACCCCCTAGCCTCGAACATAAATAAATGTATTTTGGTAGCTAGGGAAGCTGCCTTGTATTGCTTCACGGGCAACCATCCCGGCTCAGTTTTAGGCCATTGTGCCCTTTCTCAGGCTCAAGGAATCAATGAGCCGAGTGATGTATTCCAAAGCTTAGGCCAAAAACCAGCCTCTAGAACTCTCTCTCCTGAGCTCTTCCAAGAGCTTATTAAAAAGATGTAATGCAAACTTCTCTTCCAAGTTTAATAAAATTTTTTTGTTGTGCATTGTAAGTTGTGATTTTTCCTGGCGTACTTGTGATATACCATTTCAAGCCTCGCAATTTTAAGATTTTGTTCATGTGTTCATAGGAAAAATTGTTTAGGATTTTTTTTAATTGTGATCGTGATTAAAAAAAGTAATCGAGATTGGGTTAGAGCGGTATGAAAAAATATTGTATTTATAGATGTAAACACACTCACATATATGTATATATATATGTACATATATGTATATATATACATATATATATATATGTGTGTGTATATATGTGTGTGTGTATATGTGTGTGTGTATAAGATTTTAAGGCTATTATCAGATATATATACATATATATAATGTTTTATATAAATATATAAGATTTTAGGGCTGTTAGGGCACCTAAAGTGTCTTATGAGCCTCACCAGACCGTTTGATATCAAAAAAAAATAAAAAAAATACCATGTGCGCTACGGCGCGTAAATCGGCATTTTGACCTGGTCAAAGTGCCGATTAACACGCCGTAGCGCACATGGTAAATTTTTTTTATTTTTTTTATTTTTTTGACCTTGAGGCTCAAAAGGCACTCTATAAGGGTCTCTAGGTGCATTTATAATGGTCACCAGACCATATATATCAAAAAAAATAAAAAAAATGCAATGTGCGCTACGGCGCGTAAATCTCCATTTTGACTTGGTCAAACTAGAGATTAACGCGCCGTAGTGCACATGGCATTTTTTATTTTATTTTTTTTTTTTTTGCCTTGAGGCTCATAAGGCACTCTATAAGTTTCTCTAGTTGACTTTATAGGATCTACATTTTTTGTATATATAAATATTCATATATATGTGTGTGTGTGTGTACATATATATATATATATATATATGTGCATATGTATATATATTTGTATATGTATATATATGTGTGTATATATGTTTGTGTGTGTATATATATATATTTGTGTGTGTGTGTGTTTGTGTGTGTTTTGTCCTGTGTGTATAGTGCTTTTATAATTTTTAAATGAAATGTTCATTGGCACTGAGCATACAAAAAAAATGGACTCAACAAAGAATGTAACACAACTCACAAAGTTTTCATTAATGTGTGAAAAAGCTACAAAGGAATCTGGGAACATTACAAAATTTTGTAGGGAGAATTACAAAATGGGTTAGCCTATTGAGGTAGAAGGCTACGCTCTAAACGTAGACGTAGGGCTAGGGACATATCTACAGGCTTCAAAGTAACTCTCTTGGCATGTACCATAGCCAGCACTGAGTCTTCAAAAACAGAAACTACAATATCTTCAGCAGCTTCTTGAAGAGCTTCAAGAGCTGTGCTCTGTATGCGGTCAACCCTGTCAGAATATTTTTCCATTGTTTCTCTCACCAGTCGAGAGAATGGTGCCTTGGGGATGAGAAGATCTGTGCTTTTCTGATATTTCCTAATCTCTCGTAGCGCGACTGTCCCTGGCCTCCATTTTCTCTTCTTCTTTGTAACTGGTGGAGGCGGTGGTGGTCTTTGATTCTCCCACGGTGGTCGTTCAGACCTGAACTTCTTCTTCTTTTGTGCACGCTCTTCCTCTTCTTGTTGGCCCCGAAACTTGCCCTCCATTCTTTTACCACACTTCTTGACTGGCCGCCTGGATGTTGTGGCTGCCTGTGGCTGTGCTTGGCTTGCCCTCCTTGCGTCCTCTTTGGGCTGCTGTCTCTTTTGCATTTCTGTCTCCCAAGCTGCCCTCACAAGAGCAAACTCTTTGTCAATGGTATCTTTCGTGATGCCGTAGGACAAGAGCTCGACCTCCCTGTTCTGTAAGATAACCTCTAGCTGTTCTAGGGTGTCGGCCTCAATAACAATCTCCGGTGGCTGCCCTTGACCTTCCTTGGCTTCTTTTCGACGCCGTTCTTCTTCTGCTTCTCTACTAGGCCCTGCTTCTTCAGCTTCCTTCCTGCGTTGTGCCTCTTCAGCCTCCTTCCTGCGCTCTTCTTCTCTCATCTCCTTTGCCTCTTGCTCTGTTACGATGGGTAGACTTGTCCTTTTTGCTGTAGCAGGTAGTGGGCCGAGTTGATCGAAAAACCGCAAGTCTTGCTCCTGTTCTTCTGGCATGGCCTAGGTATTTACGAGTGCAAGAGATAGTGGGAGGGCAAGAGAGAGTAGAGCACAAAGAAGAAATTGAAATGTGGTTTCTATAAATGAAAAATGACTTAAATATGTCTATAAATTTAAAACTTTTAGAAAATTTAAAACTTTTTTAAAACTTTTAGAAAATTTAAAAACACAAAAAGATTATAATCAGAGAGTTTAAGCCCATGAGGAACCACACCGACGCTTGCTTGCTACCCACTGCCGTAGTCTCTCCCTAGCATTTGATCTGTTGTATCCTTCAGTTCTTCTTGCATTAACAGTTTTCATTATTTGACGCCTAAGAGACAAATTACCGCGACTTTTCTGCCTTTTTTTACCAACCAGAACGCGATAGAACCAGTTGAACATTTCATGGAGTGCATTACTCTTGACTTTGCCACCACCATGGCGAGTGCCCTTAAAATACACGGCCTTTGCTTGGTAATGTGATTTCTCCATGCCTTGATTGCTCCAAAGTGCTAAAGAGCCATATCTATCGAGAAAGTATGGCCCATGTGCATACAATATATGCTGCATAGAAAATTACAAAAAGTCAACAAACAGTATGAAGAACATACTACAAGGACACAATAAATACAACATTACCATGTAGTGAGTAATGTGTGTTTCTCCCCAGGCCTCGACCATTTCTTCTGTGAATCTACAAGTGGCTTGTTTAAGTGCCTCAATACCATGGTCATCCAGGTGAGGTCGCTCTAGAAGATCGACCATTTTATTACACACCTCCCATACATGTGCACGTTTTAGGCCAAGCCTGGCATCATTTCCTCGATATGTTGTGACATCACATATCTTCTTCCAAATTTCAAAGTCAGTGTGGCTATGAGAACCCAAGTGGTTTGATAGCAAGTGTCTTGCCTTTGATCCACCCATGCAAATTTTATTAGGGTTGTCTTGTGTAGGGTTTGATTTTCTGTCCTTTGTCAAGACCACTGCTCCAGCATGTAATCCCATAGAGGAAAGTACACCCTCTAGTGCACGTATTGACTCTTCTCGTCGATCTTCGGGCTCCATGTTCCAGACATAGTTTATGTGGAGCATCAATAGCTTATCCAAAATCCTCAGTCTTGCATGTAATGTGCACACATGCACCTGACATAGTGGAATTTCCAAGATTGGGTTCCAAGCATTGTCCTCCTGGTCACGACTAGGTGGCTTGCTCTGGTCACAACTTAATATGCCATTATGCCATACCTTTGATCCTTTCCTCTGTTCAGCATCAAAAACGATTGCTTTTTTTGCACCCACCTGTTTTTAACTTTTGCCTTTGCTAGGTTGTTTCCCTTTTACTCTTGAGTCTACTGCTGTCTTGGAATGACAACAGTAAACACATGAGAATATAGTATTCGCACCTGTTTTACAACCCAACATACACTTTAAGGTTTTTAGATCGCCACCCAAGTGCCATTCAACGTTAAAGCAGCCTATTCCGGGAACATCAAGCTTCTGACCATTGACCTGACAAGAGACGACATGTTGAATGCCAGACTGTTCAAAATACCACCTCAAGGTATCATGGTTCTCTTTTGGGAGGACCCATGCTGCTTGCCACCAGATGTTCTTCTCTGATTGAATGCCGTAGTAGTCTTGCTTATGCCCTTGACCCCTATTGTTGCTGTCTTCAGTTGCATCCAACTCTTGGGTCTCTAAAGGCCTTCCTCTAAGTGCTCGGCTCATCAAGGTTAAACTAACACGCTCCAGTCTTTGACCTTTAACCACTTGACATTCATCCAGCTTCAAGACAAACACGGCATTTCCACCTGTCTCTTCAAGTGTGAGGCCATAGTACTGAATCATTGCTTTTTGTAGCACTTCCATGTCGATGTAGACATTGTTATATGCATTGTATTGAAAGGGTTTGATTGTTGGCATTGGCATAATATCCTCCACCCACTTGTACCCACCCTCGAACATGGATGCAATATCACCATTAGCACACTTCTTTGCCATCTGTAAGCTATAAAGTGTTGGAAGCAAGGATTGCGTAACTCCCTTTGCTCGCAACCCTAAAGTGATTGACCTGTACATTGCTCTGTAACCTTTCTGGCTAATACCTGCTGAGTCACATATATCAAGCATCTCTTTGGGGGTGACAATTTCTTTGATTTCCTTCAAGAAATGTTGACGAAGGGTCTCCCGCAGCTTATCATTACCAGAACCTGTTATCATTTCCATAATATCCTTCTCCTGAAGGACATGCTGAAGAAGGGAGGCATTAACATTGTCCTCAACGTTGTTACATCCTAGTATAGCTGTTGCACAAGCCCTACAATCACAATGGTCAACCATGAGAGATGCTTTATTCATTAATTGCTTCTCAAAGCTGCTATAATTCCTACAAAAATTTTTACCTGGTTGTTTGTTTACGCCTCTTGCATGCGCCTGCTGTCTTTGAAAGCAACCCAACAGCTTTACGTTTTCTTTGCCTTGCGTGATATCCCATGGGAAGATGAGTGAAATGGTGAACACGACGCCGAAGATTACGAGTGGAGTGTTGAAGACGAACATAATTATCGGTAAATTGATTTATTGTGCGCACACGATCCGCTAGATTATTCTTTTGCACCTCCAGCTCCTCTGAGAGCTCTTTATTCCTCTGCATCAAACCATTGATCTGCTTAGTCGATGCCGCTTGAAGCTGGTCGAAGACAAATTGTGTTTGCCTCTTTTCAGCTGCCTCATCTAGCCACAACATGTGTAATCTCCTACAATAGCCAAGAAGCCCATTGAAACCATCACCAACAAACATAAGAAAACTTGTAATGCTTTTGAATGGTGGAGGGGCACCAGATATTGGATCTGGTGGATAAAGATTTCCATCAATCCAAAGATCAATGGCCTTTGCTCCTTGCATTCGAAGCTGATCGTATGAAATATTGGGTGCAACATGCCTACTGCGTAGGGTTGCGTATTCTGTCTCCAAATCAACCTGAAGGCGGATCTTAGAAGGCTTATTGGTGATGTCTTGTAGTGCCATCTACAAGAAAGTAGGCTTGTAAGCTTGGGTTGAATAGGAGTGGAAGGAGCAGGATATGGTATCAAAAAATAATGGGAAGAATGGAGATGAGGGTTGCTTCTCTAGAGCTGCATTGTGGATAGAGAAAGAAGCCAGAAAGGGAGCCAAAGAAACATAGAGAGGGTTGGCAATGGTGAGACGAAAATGCAAAGGAGATAATGCATCATGGGAAGCTTCTTTAGTGCAAGCTATGGCTGCTAAGCAATATAGAGAGAGAATACTTCATGAAAAGGTTCTTCTGTGCTACAACTGTGGGTTTGGAGGGAGAACAAAGTATTGTAGAAAGAATGCTCCTGGTAAGCTTCTTCCTTGCAAGCCATGGCTACTACTGTGGGTTTGGAGAGAGAAGGCTCATTTAGGAGTACAGACCTGCTAGCTATGGAGAGAGGACCAAGTTCTGTAGAGAGAATGCTCATGGTAAGCTTCTTCCCTGCAAGCCATGGCTACTACTGTGGGTTTGGAGAGAGAAGGCTCATTTAGGAGTACAGATCTGTTAGCTATGGCTTTTGGAGTAGAGAAAGACGCTTTTTTCCATGGAGAAGGAGTGCAGGGCGTTTTAGAGAGAAGATTTAGAGAGAGAAAGAGATCTGGTGTACACACAAAAAAGGGGGGAAGAAAGTGACGAATTTTTGGAATGTTTGGAGTTCGAAAAGGTTGCTGCAGGCTATGATTACTGACTGACAGCCCATTACAAAGCTTTAAAGTCACCTAGGTGGCCAGATCTAGGAATATCTCCTTTTTTTTATTTTTTTTTGTTTTTGTGAAAAATCAAATATATGCTTTTAGGACTAGGCTTCTAGGCTTGGTCAAAGATGGATTAGCATTTTAAGCATTTCACTAAACGTCCAAATTAAAGGGCCCAAGAAGACTCCATTGAGTTCCTAATGATGCTAAATGTTGTAATGCCACAGGTTTTGAAGACGAAGAGTTTTGTTGTGGGTGAAGTGGACGTGAATGATTTTCTGGTGCATATGGTAGATGTTTGGTATGCAGTGATGCAGCCATGGTGTTTAATGCGGATACTGGGGAATGGGATGGTCAGCTGCTGTTCCCTTTTGATCCTGGTGGATAGCTACTGGACTTTATGCTTTTGCTACTGAGCATGAATGCTCTAGCAGATGGGGGGGTTGGCAAAGTATGTCAGGCGTTTTTTTAAAAGATCTTTTGGGCTCGTGTATATATGTGTGCATGGCAGGTGTGAAGAGGTTGGCTTTTGAGGGCGTTGCCAGGTGTACAGGGTAGATGGATTTGATTTGGGCTTGTTGTAGGCCTGTCCGAAACAGGGTTCGATGTAGGTGGTTTCAGCTGTTCGGTCGTCTTGAAGTGTGTGGGCGTCCTAGAAATACAATGGCATCGTGGGTTGCATTTGAATGTGTATGGAAGCATGGGCATTTAAGGTTAAAGGGCCGGTGTTGCCTTGAGAAATGGTGTGAAATGGAAGCATAGGAGGGTGGCCATCTCTTAGGCCTTAGAAGCAAAATAAAAAATATAATATCAACATGGCCTGTAATATTAAAAGCCACTTGGAGGCATAGTTAACGGCCAGCGCATCTTCTGGAAAAATAGAGAAGTTGACGAAGCATGGCGAGTCGGCGCCTGCAGAAAATGAGGTGAGGTCGCCTTGTTTTGGTGGGGGACTCTTGGGCGTAGCTGCACAGCCAGGTGAGCGCACAGCAAAGAGGTAGCTGCAGAGGCTGGTGGGGCCTCCCGTGTGAAGAGGTGAGCGCAGCTAGTAAGGGCTGGCGTGGCTGAAGCGCAAGGGATACTACTGGCAACAGAGAAGGCGTGCAGAGTGGGCTCTCTGGCGTAGCCAGCTGCAAAACCAGAGAAGGGGGGGCCTCCCGTGTGAAGGGAGTGTGGACATGCAGGTCGGACTGTCGAAGGTAAAAGTGGAGGGCCGCCTTGCGAACTGCAGAGGAGGGCGACGTGCAGCCAAGCGCAGGAGGGAGTCGCCTTGTGATATTGGACGAGGCTCTCGGGCGTTACAGGTAGCCGCAGCCATACACAGAGGAGCTGGAGACCGCCTTGTGGTGGTGAACGCCACGTGGAAGCGCAAGGGCCCGCCAGGTTGGTGAAGCGGTTGTTCGACTCGTTGATGGGCTGGCGACTTGCAGAAAGGCTTGCAGAAGGCGCAACTGCTGGCGTTAAGGTAGCATGGCGTTACAGGTGGTCGCTGGTGGCAGGTGACTAGAGCAGCCGACGGCTAGTGAAGAGCAAAAGAAAGTCTGGGTTTCATGGCTGCTTCTGCTGATGAAAAGCTGACAGGGCATAGGTGAAGCCGTGTGGGTGCTGGCGTTTAAAGGCAAAGGCTGGCGACAGTCGTGAAGGGACTAGAGGGAGCTGGCGAACACAGAGGGACAAAGAAGGTTTGAAGAGGGGCGCAACCCTTGCTGGGCCTTTGGTTTTGTGTGGCCGCTGCCTTGTATGAAGGTGAGAGCTTGGTCAGTCTGCGGAGAGAGAGATGAAGCCGGAAGTGGAAGGCGTCATGAAGTTGTTGGGGTTTTGGAGTTTCGTGGACAGCAAGAGTAGGTAGCTCGAGTGTGAGTGAAGAGGGCACTAAAGGCAGCGGCTAGTCGACTTGGTGACTAGCGTGGTGGGCTTGTGAAGTGTGGGAGCTAGTGGAAGCACTGGCGGGCATCAAAGAGCGAAGGGTGGCCGTGTGGGAGTACAAGAGCGGTGATACGCTAGGGACTTGTGAAGAGCAGCAAAGGCTGGAGCGTGGACGGACTGAGGTGGTGTGGCCTTGGTTCGGTCAGTCAGAGTGGACGCTAAAGACAGGTGGACAGCGTGTGGCTGTGGATATGGTAGAAGGCTAGTGGCTGGTGTGGGCTGCCTAGGAAATAGGGCTGTGGACAAAGGATCGTGTAGAAGCTGGTGGGGCTGATGGCACGTCAAAGATAGAGAAGGACAGGTGTTGCTGCTTGGTGGTGGGCCGGTAGCAAGGCAGATAAGCTGCTTGGGTTTGTTGTGAGGCTGGCAAAGGATCAGCACAGTGACAGAGAGAGTGAGAGAGTGATGTCTGGGTAGCTGCTGTGCTAACGACACATGCAGAAGTGATGGGTTGCAGAGAGTTGAGGGTTAGCTGGTGGGGCGCCCTCTGAAGTGAGAGTGGCCGAGTTCATTCTGGTGTGATTGGCACAGCACACAGGCGAGAGGTTCGTGGTGATTGGGGATGTGGTGTATCCTCGGCAGTGTGACTGTCCTGAGTCAGTGTTTTGTTTATGGTTGTGTGAGTAAGGCTTCTGTGTCGGGAAAAGCTTGTATAATGTTTTGACCGGGAATATACTGCTGGGTGTTTGCTTTGGTCTATGGTGCCCCTGTTTTATGCTGTTTGTCTGGCGTGGGTTGGGTGGAGAAGTGTGAGGACTGTTCCAGTCGGCGGTGGGCTGGTGGTGCCTCGTTCGAGTGTGTGTTTCCAAGTTTGCGAGGTGGAAGGGCTGTAGAGGCAGGTGTTCTTTCTTCTTTTTTTCACCTCACACATGGCAGAGGGGTTGATTCACCTGATCCCCAAAGAGGGAGGAGACAGACTGGAGATTAGACAGTGGAGATCACCTTGCTAGGCACGGCCTACAAGGTCCTAGCTAAGGCGATCAGTAGGCGGCTTCAGCCTCACCTTCCGGAAATCATCCAATCCACGCAGACAGGCTTCATCCAGGATAGGAGCATCCTGGATAACATCTTCTCTTTCTGGGAGGCTACGGCTTTGGCGAGATTTCGGCAGGAGGATCTGGTAGTGCTCCTTCTCGACTTCCAGAAGGCATATGATCGGGTGGACTGGGCCTTCTTGGAAGGCACTATGGAGAGGATGGGCTTCCCCCCTCAGTGGATCCATGGGGTCTCTGCACTCTACACATCGGCCCATTGCCAGGTGTGCTGATACACAGGGCACGGCACAGGATACAAGTTTGCGGGGCCTCCAGCTCCCCATCCGCACCTCGGAGGAGCTCCTAGACTCGGAGTTTACGGATGACACTGATGTCTATCTTCAGGGAGGGGAGGAGAACCTCCGCCGCTTCGCCTCAGCCATGGACAAGTTTTGCAGAGCTTCGGGTGCTTTGATCAACTGGCACAAGTCGTGTGGGTTGTGGGTCAGCAGTTCTCTGCCCCCCGACTTGGAGGCCAGTTGATGGGTTTCAGTGGCTGCCCCCCGGCACTACAGTGTGCTATTTGGGATGCTATGTGGGCATTGACATATCTCTGGAGCAGCAGATAGCCCCCCTTCTTCTAAAGATTCGGAAGAAGCTTCTGTATTGGAGTACCGCTCGTTTATCTCTGGCTGGCCGAGTGGTTGTGGCCAACCAGGTCTTGCTTGCTACCATGTGGTACATCACTTCTTGCTGGGCCTTCTCGCGGGCGTGTATTGGCTAGGTGCAGAGGCTCATCAGGAACTTTCTTTGGTCCGGTGGCGACGGGCGGCCCGCCCAGGGCCAAGGTGGCATGGGCTGTGATCACCCAGCCGAGGGAGAGAGGCGGCCTGGGCATAGTTGATCCTATTTGTCAGAGCCGAGCTTTGCTTGGCAAGTTGGTGGTTCGTGGCCTCCTACCAGGCGCTGAGCCGTGGAAGGAGTTTCTTGTTGCCAGGATTCTCAGCCGCACTCCTTCTCTTAGTGGCCCCTGGACCCCCAGCATCAGGTGGATCTTTACAGAGCAGCGATCTAGAGGAGTGGGCCTTGGCTTCAAGGAGCATTTTGCAGCTAGCCTTCTGAGGGCCTGGGAGCATCTGAGGCCGTCACTCTTCCAGACTCCCCCGGGCACCGATGAGGAGCGCCTGAGGCAGCCATTGATCTGGAACCCCTTGATCCGACTTCCCAGTGGTCATATGGTTGGATCGCGATCTCACGTGTCGTGGGGCCCTTTGAGCTCCGGCCCAGCCCAGTCCCTAGACGACTGGATATGTTTTCAGCAGCTGCCTCCAGAGGCTCAGGAGAGGAGACTCAGCGGGATGAGGGGTAGAGAGTTGATGAGGCAGGACATTGAGGCGGCCATCCCCGGAGAGTGGCGGACTCCAGTACAGGACCCTCCACCTCTACAGTGGATGGGCGTCTTTACTCGGCATGAGATCCTTCTAGCGGTCTGTGACTCAACAGAGAGAGTCGCCCCACTTACCTTCGAGGTGGGAGAGGGAGGCCAGCTTCAGAGGACCCGACTAGTTTTGGATGAGTTCTAGGGTTGTATCTTTCAGAGGGTGCGGGTGGTCGGCTTTCATCAGAGATAGTGGCATGTAGACCCCTCACCAGCCTCGATAGGAGAGGACTATTCTTGGAGATTATGGGCTTGGGACAGCAGGCCTCTTATTCGCCTTCAGTGGGATCCAGGCAAGTGGCTTTGGCGAGATCCCTACTCGGCCCCTACCAGCCCAGGCACCCCCTTTTTTCAGTACATAGCGAGGCTGGGGCGGCGCATCCAGAGGCACAGGACAGCGGGCACCCCAGCGGGCGGCCGAGCATTGGCGGCGACGACATGGGCTCTCCCATGCCTTCCTTAGGGACTTCTGGCAGCGCCTTTGGGCCAGCTTCCGGCCCCGAAAGGTGATGCTTTTTCTCTGGCTTACAGCGCATAGAGGACTGGCTGTGGGGGCTTGGCTAGCTTTTGGAAGACACCCAGCGTCCTGCCCTCGGTGCGGCCATGCACAGGAGTCACAGCGGCACTGCTTATCGGATTGCCCACAGGCACAGCAGGTCTGACAGCGCGCTCTCAGGATGGTTTTTGCAGGCTCGCCAGGCGAGATGATGGCGATGTGGGGTGCGGTGGCTTGGGCCACGGCGGACAACGGCCCGGCCCTTGGATACGAGGACGTCCCTGGCAGTGTGACCATCCAGGTCTCTAACAGGGCGATGGCGGTGGTTCCGACGCCAGACTTTGCTTCGACAGTCTCCCAAGAGGGGGACAGGCACAGATGGGAGATGATCAGCAACATGACGGCTTGGCACATATGGAGAGCCCGATGCAGGGAGGACATAGACCGCCAGGCGACTCCACCGGCGGAGGTCATATAGGCCCTCTCGGTGGACATCATTCACACCTTGAGAGGACACTGGTCAAGGCAACTCGGATCGCATGAGAGGTCGCCGCAAGGCGTTCCTCCGCACTTTGCAGCCTGGCCCTTTCCTCATCGCGAGGGGCGAGGATGTCACTTGGCACTACAGGCCTCCAGTTTGGCTCTTCTCACATCCAGCATGTACTACTAGGTAGCCCCCCCCAGAGAGCGGCCAGCCACGGGGGTGGAGCTCCGGTGTTCACTGTGTTTATTATCCCTCCTTGTGAGGTGAGCTTTGTAGCCTTATGGCGTTTTCTCATTAACTAATAGAAGGATCGTTTTTCCAAAAAAAAAAGAAAGAAAGAAAGAAAAGGATCGCCTTGAAGAGAAGAAACTTCACAATGATTGCCGAGCAGGTCTACAAAAGAGGCATAGACTAGATTCTACGAAGGTGTGTCCTAGACTATGAGAAGAAAGCCATATTGATGGAAGCACACTATGGCATAACTCGAGGACATATGGTTGGAGAAATCACAGCCTAAATTTTTTTGCAAAGTAGGTCTCTGGTGGCCAACAATTGTGCAAGATGCCAATAGCGCAACAAAGCAATGTGATGTTTGTTAGTCGCGAATGGGTCAACCCGGTGAATCTAATAGATTGGCCATCTTGCCCATACTGCTATTGTTTTCATTCATGAACTGGGGAGGATTGGATTTTGTTGGACCAACAATCAGGCGGCCACCCACAAAGGTAGTAGGTGTGAATACATCATTGTGGCAACCAACTATTTCACCAAATGGCTAGAAGCTAAAGCTGTGAAAAGAAATTCCGCATAAGAGAGGTGGTGAAGTTTCTCTTCAAGGAAATTATTGCTAGGCATGAATTTCTGGTGGAAATAGTTTGTGACCAGGGCACCCGTTTTATGAACAAGATATTAAAGGTTTGACGGAAAGGTACCTCATCAATCTCACAAGAATTCCTTAGCCTATTACCCACAATGCAATGGCCAAGCAGAATCTACCAACACGTTTCTGACCAAAATTTTAAAGAAGATCATAAATGGGAACAAAAATGATTGGAATCAGAAGGTAGATGCTGCGCTATGGGTATTCCGCACATCTTACAAAGTCATTCAAATGCCAATCACACTTGGAGGCAGTAAAGCCCATTGAATTTGTGGTGCCCAGTCTTGAGAGTGGCCATCCAAGAAAAGCTACCAATGGAGGAATCTTGGGAGCACGGAATACATGAGCTCACATAGTGCAGTGGAGAAGGAAAGCCTGGATTGACAGGCATCTCAAGCACAAAATTTTCAAGCAAGGGGACCTGGTATTGGTCTACAACTCCAAGTTGGGCTTGCACCCCAAAAAATTCAAGATCCGGTGGATAGGGCCATTCATGGTGAAAAACACGGCCGGTCAGAATGCTTTTTTTTATTATATGTATTTTTAACCAAATAGTTCTACTGAGATCCTACTATGCTCTGTATAGCTAGACAATAATGCGATGAAGCGCTGCTATGCTGGTGAGATCATGCTACCCTCTCTATAGCTAGACGATGCAATTTCGCGCGGCTCTGGGGCTCACCAACATGAAATGATTGTTTTGCATGGCTGGAAATGCAAAAGCAATGCGTTGTGCTGTGGTGCAGTCTGAACTTGAGCTTGAATGCATGTCGTGTGCGCCTGTTACTATGGTGTTGCATACACCTTGAGAGATGTTCCTCTCCCAAGCTTTATAGCTATGAAGCATTGCAAATGAGTGTATCACAGTCGATGGTGGTCTTGACCAGGGATTTTATATTCACGTGATCACAAAAATTTTTTTGTTAATAACATGTGTGAACATGTTATTAACATGTTCACATGTTAACATGTTCACAAAAAAGCCGGTGGCAAGCGACCTGGTAACCGGGAAAAATCCCGCCGGGCTTTTGATATACCCCGACGGGCCCGCCGGGCTTTTGCTTTGCCCGGTGGGTCCCGGCGGGGTCGTCACATATCCCGGCGGGGTATATTTTTCTATATATATGGGCCCAGGGGGCCCTTTGGGATTTCATTGCTGACAGCATACACAGGTAATAAAAAACTTGTGTGTGTGTGTGTGTGTGTGTGTTTGTGTATGTGGGTGTGTTCGTGCGGGCAGCCGCCCACTGTCGCAATGTGCGGCAAGATGTGGGTGGTCCGCCACACGAGGGATGTGTGTGTGGGTGAGTTCGTGCGGGCAGCCGCCCATTGTCGCAATGCGCGGCAGGATTTGGGTGGCCCGCCACACGACTGGTGTGTGTGTGTAAGGCCATTCTTCGGAATGGTGCTTACCCTGGGGCACTTAGTCGATAACGCGGCTAGTCTGTGTCCTATGGTAAGTATGGCACGCCGTAGCGGTACTAGTCGGTAACGCGGCAAGCATAGTATCATTATGGCGATGTCACCTTCCCTTCCCTTCCCTTTGTCAAATGCGGACATATGGTCGGTAACGCGGCCAGTGTATGTTCGTATCCTATTGGTATTCCCATAGAATCGGGCGGCATTTTGTCGTTAACACGGCAAGTTGGTGTCGTCCGCTAGTGCATAAAATGTTTTTTGCATATTGCGGCATTTGATCGTTAACGCGGTCGAAAAAGTGTCGTAAATTTCCTTGCGTATTTCGGCATATGATCGTTAACGCGATCGAATAAATGTCGTAAATTTGTTTGATTTGACTTGTATTGTTTTTATTGTGTTTGATCCATGCGATACTTGGTTGCTAACGCGGCATTAGTATTTCATGGATCAAAGTTTACATCATATTGTCTAACCGTTTTATTTTATAATATCGTGATTCGTTACTCGAAAAATACGAATCTCTCTCTTCTTACCCCCCTCTCTCTCATGATACACTTCACAACTCTTTCTCTATCTCTCTCATGATTCACTTCACAACACGATAGATGTGTAGATAATGATTTTTTTTATTTCTCTTAAAATATACATAATTCTTAATAATTTCTTTTTTCTCCCTCTATTTACTTAAAAATTAAAACAATACATTATTTTTCTCTTTAGGAACTCCCAAAAACATTAAAAATGTGATTTAATGTTTCTTCTCTCTATCTGTCACAACTCTCTCTTCCTCTCCTCTCTCTCTCTCTCTCATGATACACTTCACAATTCTCTCTCTCTCTCGCAATGATACACTTCACAACTCTTTCTCTCTCTCTCTCATGATACACTTCACATCTCTCTCTATCACGATAGGTATGTAGATGAGGAGTGCTTTAGGATTACAAAACATTATTTTTCTCTCTCTAGGAACTCACAAAACTATAAAAAATATCATTTAATGTTTCCTCTCTATCTGTCACACCTCTCTCTCTTCCTCCCCCTCTCTCTCTCTCTCTCATTCGATAATGTATACACTTCGTAAGTAATAATGCGCTTCTTGCGGTTGTCTCATGTTCGATAATGTATTGCATGATGTTGAGTTCAGTAATGTTTGATATATTCTGTTTTTGTTTGATCATTGATAAGTAATGATACACTTATTGCTGTTTTCTCACGTTTGATGATGTATTGGATGATATTGAGTTCATTAAAATTATTTGGTATTCCGTTTTTGTATGAACATTGACGATATTGATATACTTGTTGCTGTTCTCTCACGTCTGCTTGATGTTTATTTCAGTAATGTTTGATATTTTGTTTTTTTATGTTTAGTGTTATTTGCTAGATTTACGAAGACGATCAACATGCTTTCTCCCGAAGAGCGCAAAATTGTTCTGCGAGCAATTCGCGTTGAAGCGGTCATCACAGTATCACAATGTACTGATGATGTCGTCAAGAAGATCAATGAGTCTGAGATACTCATGCGAGATCTCATAGACCAAATATGGGAAAATGCACAGCGTCGGCTTCAAAGCGGAGGCAACGCTGAGCTGCTAGATAGACAGAAGATAGCAGATTTCAACCATCAGCACATAACACGAACCATTTTGGGGAGCATGCGAGTAGCGTGCAGTGATCTAAGAGATGCTGCCCCGCCTGAAGCCAACATGCAACGTCTACAGTTATGGGACGTAGTATGGAGCGAGCAGAGGGCCAAGAGCAAGCGCATGAAGGCGTTGGATGCAGAGTCCCTCCCCAAGAGAGTGCGAATTGCCCAGGATGTCACTGCAACGTCCAGTCAGGCAGATGCAAGTGGTACAGGTGTCATTAATCGTACCATCTACAATTCTATGTGCACACATCTTATTGGCATCCCGCACGAAGCTCTTCACGAAGGACGAACAATTGGCTCCGGTGTGTTTGGAACAGTAAAAGAGTATGCAATTAAAGGTATATCATTTTTACCGGAGCACATCACTTTTTGCGGAAAGCACTACAAAGGAGAAGGCAGCGCGAAGTTCGAGAGCTTCCAGGCAGAGCAGGGTATGCAAGTGCTACATCCATCGATTGTCCGATGCATTGCCTTTACAAAAGAGGCTCCTTGGATCACAATTTTCTCGTACTATAATGGCGGCGCTCTTGGTGATACTCTTCTGAAGGTTCCCTTCAGATTCAGTGAGTTCACCAGAGCCATTTTTCGTTTGGATCGAGGATGGAGACAACCCCCGCCTGATAATATCCCTTTAGGTCATCTAGAACTTTCAAAAATAAAAGAGGTAGTAATAAATATGCCACATATTATGCATGCCCTGGTGGAAGGTGTAGCGGCAGCACATATGGCAGGTATTGTACATACCGACCTACATCCTTTTAATGTAGTGTTGGATTATACAAAAGAGCTAAAGCCACGCATAGGTCTTATCAATTGGGGGTTGCTACTGAGAGCGCCCAAAAAACGGGTGTCTCTCAATTTTGTTTTTGAAGCAGACAAGAACCCGGAGAAGGTGGCACAGGCAGTCTCCTACGCAGACAGAGAGCGAAATAAACGGCCATGGATTGCCCCAGAGCTTTATGATCCATTTTCGGTAGATGCATACACTCCTGCATCTGATGTTTTTGCCTTGGGATATTTATTACAAACTTTATATGACTTTTGGAAGAAAGTGCAAGAGTTGTGGATGGATAATAGTTCCCATGACAAAGTTACCATGGATACTATTATTCATAGAGTCAAAAATTGGATGTTTCTGCCTAATCGCGATGAGCGAAAATCAATTTTGCAAGTAGTTGAATTTTTTAGGTCACTAAATATTGACCCTACGAGGGCACAACGTCCTCTTGTAGAGCTATCGGTGGCATTCACCCCGACTTTGTAATGATATAGTATCAAGAGATGAAGTTTCAGGAATTTGAGAATTTGATGTGTCCAATGTTTCAAAATTTTGTTTCTCTTCAAAATTTGATGTGTCCAATGTTTCAAAATTTTGTTTCTCTCTTCATTGAGTCTTTGCAATATCTCTCTCCTCTTCTGGTGTTTAAGTTTATGTTTTCTCTTCAAAATTTGATGTGCGAGCATTGTTTGAAGTGCTTTTGGAGTCAAGTGGATATTTCTCATCGAGTCTTTGCAATACATATCTCCTCTCGTTGTGTTTGACTTCAAGATTTTGAGAGCAATGGTCAATTTATCTTACGTTGATCTTTACAGTTCATTAAAATCCTAAAGTCGTTTACGTTCATGCAGATATGGAGCAGGCGCAAGCGAACGAGCATCAGGAGTTAGCCAAGAAGGCATACGAGAGAATGAAGGCCCTTGCGCATGGCCTAACAGCCCGCGAAGCTACAAGAACAGCGTGCAGATTATCGAAATGGACAAATCCAACTTATGCCCAATGGAAAGACATAAACAAACGGGTAACCACAGAGATGATAAAGGCAATATGGCCATGTCCAGATGGCGAGATAAAGAAGGGAAGATGGAAGATTTCTCGTTGCACTCACAATGATATCAAAACTAATGCCGAGCGCATTTTCTTGGAGGTGTACGGCCGTCCTCTCCATAACGCCGACGCTCCACTGTATTTTGCTAAAATGCTATATGCTCACTTTATACTGGAAACTCCAGTGGACTTCGCCTCCAGAGAGGCCACTGTCAACACCCACGACATACGTGAAGAGACAGTTACATTCACAAGAGAAGAACTTGCTCTTATGGTGGAGGGCGCCGGACTGGAGTTAAACCAGGTCAAAGAAAGCTTAGGGACACAGCTAGTAGAGAAGGAGAAAGAAGCTGACCGATTAACTCAAGCGTCAACTCCTCCCCCGGCCAATAGAGGAATTCAAGAGCAGCTAACAAAGATCAGCCAAGACGTGCAGAGCATCTCTTCACGTATTGCTCCTGTGCGCCAAGGAAACCACATCTCTCATTTTTTGATACATCCTGATCTTGTGGGAGTTTCTGCTGAGGCTACAAGTTCCTCCACCCCCCAATGTCCTGTATGTTACAAAGTATTCGATGGGTGGAGCGGCCAGTATATACTACCATGTGGACACTACTACCACTTAATATGTTTAGTGAGACAAATGCAAAATACTTCCACATGTGCATTGTGCAGTGTCCCAATAAATCAAGGTATTTATACAGTGTTCGGTATGGCTAGCGAATATAAACCACCAGGACCTTTAGATGCAACTCCTAGTGCAATTCGCAATTTATTTCAAGATGAGAGCTAAGAAAAACAAATTCTACTTTTGTATTGATAATTTCTCCAAATATGATCATTTGTACAAGTACTTTTTATTAAATTAATGAAGTGACTTCTTCCTCTATGTTAGTATCTTGCTCCAAAATTCTTTCACCGTTTACTCTCTCGTCTGCTAAATTAAGCTCATCTAAGTCAATGTCTAAATTGTCTTCTATCTCAAGAGTGGTGCACAACGTACGTCCAACATCAAAGTTCTCGTCTACTCATTAGGACCTCAATGGAAGGCTTCTTGGGCCCTTTTATTTGGCAGTTTAAGGGAGTCAAACCTTTTCTCTTAAGAAGAAACGTTTTCTAATTAGAAGCTTCAAAACGGCTACTTTATTCGAATTTGAATTTTGGGGGGAAAATGGAATTTAAAATCTAGCGGATAAAACCATATCATGTAACATATCTATGAAAAGCTCTTGATGTGTAGATCACGGATCTGTAATCTCCGCTCAAATCGGAGCTTGTATGTAGAAGTTATGGAGGTCTGAAAATTGTAAAATTGCCCCCTCCCCCCTTTTTGGGGAAAAAGGGCACCCTTTGACCACTCTTACACCTCTCTTAAAAACCCAACATTTCAGTCCACATGGCAACCCCCCATTTGGCTATTCCTTAATCACCTTGATTAGGCTTGGGCAAATTAAAGGGCCCAAGAAGACCCCATTCACTTCCTAATGACATCTTCACAATTGTACATCCATCTGGGCATATCTTCTTCATACTCTTCGCTTTCGATGTCTCGCAAGATCTTTTCATTGCAGTACATGTAAACAAGTTTATCTGCTCGATCTGCAAGAAGTCGATTGCGAATAGTACTATGAATATATTTATACATACTCCAGTTTCTTTCTGAGCCTGAGTTTGAAGAGCACTGACTTAGAACCTTCATCGCAAGGTTGCGCAATAAAGCATAATGCTCACCACCATTCATCATCCACCACTTCCATGCAGGTTGCTCTTTAGCCATTTGTTGAACAAGGGAGTTGGAAAATAAACCCTCTTTTAACCGAAATGAGATCATCTCCTTTATGCACTGTACACGATCATCATCATTATTATAGAAAGTGTTTACCACTTTATAAAAATCTTGCACCACCTCAACGTTGGACATCAAATCCATATTCCAATATTCAGGATCTAACATGTAAGCAGCACTGTGCAGTGGTGAATGCGCTCCAATCCATCTAGCATGAAAGTACTTCAACAGAACTTTTCTTTGTCTACTAGAGAATGGTACACGCCATTGCTTTTCCACCACTGAATGCTCTAATTTCTCAGGACACTCCAAACTCCGCTGGACAGTCCACCATTGCATCCATGCTTTTCCGAGATTAGGTGCTCTTTGATCAAGGCTTCGTATAGCATACATAACAGGCATCATTACATGGTATGCATCCATCACACTGTTCCACCAACTTCTTCTCGTAAGCGCTGTCTTCAAGACTTTGATTTTCTCTTTCACTTTTTCAAGTTGAGTGTTCTCCCAGTCATGAAATGCCATGCATGTAAATGTTTCACAAACTGCATCTTTATTTCTAAGAAGAGACTCAAAAGTGTAAAAGTGAGTGCAAAACCTAGTCTCCGCTGGAAGCTTTAACATAACTGACATGCGAGGTCGAAACATATCCAAAACTCTCTGTCTCTTGAGCATGAATTTCACAAGCTGGCGAGCAGTGTCGACGATTGAGGCAAACCATTTGGTATCATCAGATTTATACCAATCTTTTAATACAAGATTCAAACTATGAGTATTACAGCCTACCGGAAAAATATGTGGATATTGTCGCTGTAGGATTCTGGATGCATTTTTACAATTTTTTGCATTGTCCATGACGACTTGGACTACATTTTTGGCACCCACTTCCTCTATCACAGAGCTAATGACTTGAGCAATGTAAGCCCCAGTTTTGATTGAACCAGCTGAATCCACGGCACGGATGAAAGTCTCACCTCTAGGTGAAATAACCATTACATTAATTAATGGTTTTCTTTGCACATTAGACCATCCATCACTTACTATACTACATCCAGAAAGCTCTATATTGCTAAGAATTATTCTTTGTACACGTTCTTTTACCTGCGCATAACATTTCTCTAATAGATCATTTCGCATAGCATGGTACGTAGGCGGTGAAAACCCTGGTCCAAACTCACCAATTTTCTTCCATGCTCTCTTCCAATGCTCACTGTCCACCATCATCATAGCACTCCCAGAAAAGTAAATCGCTTCAGCAAGGACGAGTTGTGCATCATCGAGTCGACCTTGACGTAGGCTTTCTTGCAATGAAGTTTGACGCATGGGTATATTTCCTACGTCAAAGTTTTGCTTGCAAGAAGATGCACTGGGTAGATTACTTTCCGGCTACATACTGCCGTTCGGGGTACAAGTAGGCGATGTAGCGGGAGTTTGATGATTAGAACAACAGTGTTCTTGCTGCCTTGATACATTAACGGTAGGAGTGTCATGTTTTCTTGAATCTTTCTTTTGAATTTCTTCTCTTATGCGTTTGGCCACTATAGGTGCAGAGGGGTGGGTACATGACTTTTTCTTCGGTCCGCCTAAAAAGTGTTCTCTTAGTCGAGGCGCCCCACCTGATTTTACGATGAGCAGTGTCATCCCCTGTTTCCACAAAACCTGGTCTTTCCGGGTTTTTCATTTCCTTGAACCACTCCCCATGACTCGTCATGTGGTTCGAAGCGCCTGAATCCACATACCATACATTATCTTTTTGTGCTGCATCAACATTTTCAGACATGGCATTCACAACATGCTGCATAACAAACAACCTTTCATTATCCTCATTATTTCTGCTTGAGGATGCATAGTTGTTTTGCTGCACTTTCCCATTTTGCATGTCAGCCTGCTTCTTATAACATTCAGACTGCACATGTCTAGGCTTACCACAATAATAGCATTCACGTGCATCATTATATTGCCTTTGCCAATTTCCACGGCCTCTTTGACTCCCCCTGCCTCTGAATTTGCCTCTTCCACCTGCGTGTTGTTGTTGTTGTTGATTTTGGGACTGTTGCTGCTGCTGCTGCTGCTGGCCATAATTCTGATTTCCTATTCGGCCACCTCCTTGACCGCGTCCACGGCCTCCTCTACCTCGTCCTCTTCCTAAACTCGTGTAGAAGGCCTGTTGCTCTGAACTGTTTTTGCTTTGTGAAGACTGTTGGTCTTCACCCAAGTTCTTCTCTTCGATAATCAGCATAGACACCAAATCTGTAAAGTTGGGAATGTTTTCCCGAGTCTGAATAGACGTCTTAAACGCCTTGTATTGTGGCCCGAGACCACGTAGACAGACTTCCACCTTGTCATCATCATCTACTGACACACCAATAGATGCAAGGGATTCCACAATGCCCTTTATCTTCAACGCATAGTCATTCACAGACATGCTCTTTTTCTCCACAGTATGAAGTTCATTCTTCAACTGTATCTTACGTGCCTTGGTATTTGTTTCATACAGCTTTACCAAGGTGTCCCACGCCTCCTTGGGGGACTTGGCATCCTGAATATGCCCAATCATGGTGTCCTGTATACTAATGGAAAGCCAATACATAACCTTCCTGGCTCCTTGGTTCCAGTCTTTAAACTCTTTCACATCTGCAGCAGTCGGATTTATATCCGGTATCTCTGGTGCCTCTTCATGTTCACCTTCTATGTAGTCCCAATAGCCTTTTCCCATCAGGAAATTCGTCAACCTGAACCTCCAAGCATGGAAGTTATTCTTATCCAGCTTCTCAGCCACAATCTGAGTTATCCCATCATTTGACATCTTGCCAAACACACAACTTTACCAGAAACTGCACTCTCGTTTTTCTGCACAAATGCTGTATTTTCTGCACAGCGGTACTGTAGTACTCTCAAATGTCACCAACAGTGACTTCAATCTGCATACATACACCCAATGGCAACTGTAGACCTCTTTGCAGCACCCACAGTGTCTGCACAGTCAATCTGTCTTCCTGCAGTTCTTAAAACAGAGTTCTGCAGAGAATCGGTGACTTACCTGCAGTGCTCGAAATCGCCTGCTTTCTGAAAAACGGAGGTCCAGACGCGCCCAAAACGCGTTTTCGGCCCGAAAATTTTAGTCCGAAGGACTGTATAGTTGCCCTATAGCTTTACTCCCGCGAAGAAAGCTCCTCAATCAGAGATCGTTTGCCGGTGCCTCCCGTAGAGCTCCCGACAAGGGTGTAGTCACCAAAACAATAGGGAAGAGTAGTTGCAGCTCTTACCCTCGTACCGCTTCCTGTGGTTCTCTTGCTTGCAGCTCAGCCCTTAGCACGAACCAGGCTCTGATACCATGAAAAAATGCAGGGGGGAAGAGAGCTTGAGCTCTTGCAAGCACACACACACACTCACAAAACCCTAATAGAGAACACACAAGGTGAGAGGCTGAAAATCTTCTTCTTCTCTACTCAACACTCAACACACCATATACAAGAATAAGAGTACACACTATATGAAAGGTACTCAACCAAATACATACACGGGTTCTCTATAGTGTGAACCCGACTAAATGAGCTGGCGCTATAACTATGCCAGTCTCTAGAGTGGCTGTCACACAGCCTGTCATTCCACTGGCCGCATATCACCCAAGATCTCACCAACCATGCCAGTGGTGTAAGTGTGGGGCCTATCCCCCAGGCGGGTCATCAGTGTCCACCGCCTCACTAGAGCTCGATATCTCAACAAGAATTATGGCTAGCAGCAACAACAACAGTCCCAGAATTCATAACAACAACAACACGCAGGTGGAAGAGGCCAATTCAGAGAGGCAGGGGGAGTCAAAGAGGTCGTGGAAATTGGCAAAGGTAGTATAATGATACACGTGGATGCTTTTATTGTGGTAAGCCTGGACATGTGCAGGCGGATTGGTATAAGAAGCAGGCTGACATGCAAAATGGAAAATTGCTGCAAAACAACTATGCATCCTCGAGCAGAAACAATGAGAATAATAAAAGGTTGTTTGTTATGCAGCATGTCATTAATGCCATGTCTGAAAATGTTGAAGCAGCACATAAAGATGATGTATGGTACGTTGATTCAGGTGCTTCGAACCACATGACAAGTCATGGGGAGTGGTTCAAGGAGATGAAAAACCTTGAAAGACCAGGTTTTGTGGAAACAAGGGATGACATTGCTCATCCAATTGCCCATGTTGGAGATGTGCCATTGTCTATGCAGGAAGGCAAAGTGAAGTACCTTGCAGATGTACTTCATGTTCCAAACATAACAAAGAATCTGGTTTCAGTTAGCTAGATGATTGAGCAGGGTTTGTAAGTTCGGTTTAACCCTGATGGTTGTTATGTTGAAGACTTTAAAGACAAGTGCAGGTTGGTTGCAAAAGGCAACAGAGTGGGAAGATTGTTTACATTGAATGTAAACATGCCTGAAGTGAGTGCTGCAATGTTTGCAAATGGTTCAGGAATTGTTACAGACACAGACATTTGGCATAAAAGAATTGGACATGTGAATGTGCTGAGAATGAAGTCTATGCAGACTACAGAAATTGTGACAGAGCTGCCAAAGTTTAAAGTTGAAGGTATGTAGAAAATATGTGAAGCATGTCAATTTGGAAAGCAAACAAAGCATGTATTTCCACATGACAAAAATGTGAGCAGAAATGCACTAGATGTTGTGCATTCAGATGTATGGGGTCCTACGAAGACCATATCTATGGGAGGCTGCAGGTACTATGTGACATTTATTGATGTGACCACACAAGGAAAGTGTGGGTATACTTCATGAAAGAGAAGGGTGAGGTGTTCACTCATTTTTTAGAATTTCAAACTTTTATGGTTGAAAAGCAAACAGGGAAACATGTAAAGTGCCTAAGGTCAGATGGAGGGGGAGAGTATTTTTCCAATGCATTCTCTGAATTTTTGAAGAAGAATGGTATTCAGAGACAGTTTAAATGCAGATACACTCCATAGCAAAATGGAGTTGCTGAGTAGAAAAACAAGCACATTGCTGAGATTACGCGAGCATTGATGGGAGAGAAGAATATGTCGCATAGCTATTGGGCTGAGGCTGTTTCTACAACAGTTTACATCATGAGAACAAGAGAGAAGAATATGCTAAGATTGCGCGAGCATTGATGGGAGAGAAGAATATGCCGCATAGCTATTGGACTGAGGCTGTTTCTACAGCAGTTTACATCATGAACAGGACTCCAACTGCGGCCATACATGATGTAACTCCAGAGGAGAGGTTTACTGGCAGAAAACCTGATTTGTCTCATCTCAAAGTCTTTGGATGCATTGCATATGTGCATGTGCCAGATAAGCTGAGAACTAAGCTGGATCCAAAAGCTAAAAAATGTGTGTTTATTGGGTATTCCCTTGAGCAAAAGGGATAGAGGTGTTATAACCCTGCCACACGTGAGTTGAGGGTAAGCAGGGATGTTGTTTTTTATGCGATGAGCAGCTGGTATGCTGCTAGAAAAGAAGCTGTTGTTGGGATTGATGTAAGTGGAAATGTGGTTACAAAGAATGCAAGTCAGCAATCACAGTCTTTGAGTGGACCAGGAGAGTCCTCATCTAGTGGTTCAGTTGATAGACCATGGAGTGGCAGGCTGCACCATAATACCAGTCCTGCAAATGTGATTAGTACATCACATAAAGGCAAAGAGAAAGTGATTGAGCACCTTAGTATGCCTGACATTTCTGCAAGGCATTCTCATGTTGATGGAGAGTCTAGTGGCTCATAGATGAGCCTTGATGAGGATCTTGGGATACCAGCTATGAGAACACCTGGTGTAAAGAAGGCTATGGAAGCCATGAATGCAAAGCTGCGAAGATCTGGGAGAGTGAAGAATCCTCTACAAAGGTTTACCTATGATGGTTATGTGGCACATCACTATGCATACATGGCAAAAGTTGTACAGGTTGTAGAGCCTACATGCATTGATGAGGCTATTGGAAATGTGTGTTGGGAGAAAGCTATGGATGAGGAGATGGATGCACTATATGGAAATGAGACTTGGGATTTAGTGCAATTACCTGAAGGCAAGAAAGCCATTAGATGCAAGTGGGTGTACAAAGTAAAACATAACAGTGATGGAAGTATAAGTAGGTACAAGGCTAGATTAGTAGCCAAAGGATATGCACAGACATATGGCATTGATTATGAGGAAACTTTTAGCCCCGTTGCCAAGATGGCAATAGTGAGAGTTGTGATAGCAGTGGCTGCGTCAAAGCAATGATCTTTACATCAGATGGATGTAAAGAATGCATTCTTGCATGGGGATTTGCAGGAAGAGGTGTATATGTTGCAGCCACCTGCTGGTTATAAGGATGTGAGTCACCCCAAGCATGTTTGCAGGTTGAAGAAATCCTTGTATGGCTTAAAACAAGCACCAAGAGCATGGTCTGACAAGATTTCTGAATATCTTGTCACTATTGGCTTTCATGTAGCCAATGCAGATTTCTCGCTATATGTGAGACACAGTGATAGAGGGGTTGTGCTTGTTGTCATCTATGTAGATGACCTGATCATTACAGGGGACCATGATGCAGAGATCTTTGATGTAAAGATCTTGCTTAGACAGAAGTTTGAGATGAAGGATCTAGGGGAGCTGAGATATTTCTTGGCTATTGAGGTGATTAGGTCACCACATGGTATTGGATTACTGCAGAGACAATATGGCTTGGACATGCTGTCCAAGTATGGTATGACAGGCTATAAGCCTATCTCAGTGCCATTGGATCAGAATGGCAAGTTAACCCTTATCTTGGCCCCTAGCCTTCACACCTTGGGTGGCATTACTTAAAGTATAGGTCCATGGCTATCTAGCACTGCCTAGGCTTATGCAAATACTTAATCTAACCATGCAATCTCCTAATTAATCTCGTTGCGTGCCTTTAGTAGAGAAGCGATGACGATCACACATGTAAAATATATAATGTTAGCATTTTTAATGTCAACGGCCAAATGAAGTGACGGTTGTGAATGGATGGTTGGACACTAGAGAGGTGTCTAATGAGGGTTAACATGCCCCCTTCCTAATGCAAATTTGATCCTTGAAATATGTCAATGAATATTCCTCAAGCTGTTCTGGTTGTATGTCGGCATTGCAAATGTCGAAGGTCTTGGCAGGTCTACAAGGCAACATGGTACAACGAGTAAGGTGTTCTTGTGGAAACATCAAGGATAATGCAAACATCAATCAAGGAATGATGAAAGAGTTTTTTGACTAGTGAAAGGTTCTAGTTAAGATAAGGGTAATATTAAGGCTGGTCTAAATTTGATCTAAACTAAGATGGAATAAAAAGCATGCCTCCGATTATGACCTTAGACTTGATGCACTATCACTTTGGTGAAACCATCTCTAGCTATTATCTAGTCTCATAAAATAAACTACTCAGTGATTATTATAAGCATTTGTTTTGATTCCAAAAATATAAAAGTAGGTCACCACGCTGCAGAGACGTACTAAGCCATGGCGCCGAGAGACCTCATAAAAGAGTATCTAAGACCGCTAAGTAGCTCTCGAGTGATGACTATTTTTTTAAAGCCCTTTATTAATAGGTTTGAGTCATAAGGTCCCATCCCATGGAGATTAAGGCTACGGTCCCAAGGCTCCATCACTATGAGCTAAAAGTCCTACCTAGATCGCACATGGTGGCAATGGTTATCTTCTTGTGTAGTTTTTCTTTATTTTTTTTAAATAAACTAGTTTCACTTTCACAATTCACCTATAAGTCTCTATTCTAACTAAAGAGGGAACACTAAGAAAGGTGGGGTACTTGGCATACTCTAAGGTTGATGTCAGGGAGGATTGAACTAGGACCAAAGCGTAAATGGTTATCCACGTAATAACTAGAAAATTGATAGACCAATTACATAACGATGCAAGCAAGTACTCAAGAAAACACTAAATGGAGAATCATAAAAAGATTGAAGCAATAACAAAAGATGAGGATGGGTTAGAATACACCTAGGTAATGAGGAAAATCTTGCCCATAATAAGGTTGCACGTCCATTGCATGTTGTAAATCTAGAGCTAGTCTACATGATTGCACCTCGATAACCTATAAATAAAACAAATCTAGCAAGCTCATCGTTAGATAACCATAGTACATAAGCATGCTCCGATTCTTCATCACTAGGTTGATTTTCCTCCTCACTTGGGTGTGCTTCATATAAATATGTGTCCTCTGGTATACTAGGCAATGGTCTGTGTGCATCCTCACTGTGATATAGCATGGGTACTATAGGTAAGTGAGCTAAGTTGCTACCATGAGCTAAGCTGTCTAGGAAATTAATCACCCACCATGCTTTAGAAGGGACAAGAAAGTGAAAACATTACTGCCATAAATGACGGTGTAAGTCCATAAGTTCTTACCCTCCTTCCTTCGTCTTCATGTTGTTCCTGTGTAGTTCTATCTTGATAGGGTCCTCTCATCAGTAGGTAACGTACACGCACGTGATCATGTCGTTGTGGTGTCTCCCCTACCATGGACTGCGATAGTCATGTACCTAATCGCCTAAAATAAGTTCTACAGTGCCAACATAAGTAGGATGCTTCATACAACATGCGATGCCTACAGGTAATACATGGTGCAAGGGGATGGAGCCTTAGGTAGAACAAGTCTACAAACGTAGCTCCACAACAACTCTCCCCTATTGGTGCATAAAAATAGCGTGAGTGGGTCTGGAAAGGAAGAATACTTAGCTACCCTCCATAGTACCATCCTTGTAATCCAAGTCCAGGATAGGGTCACTCGTGTTGGTCCACGAAACGTCCGTGCTCACAGCCTGTAACATGGAGTCGTACTTCATTCTTTTGTTTTGACATGTGCTCTTTCTCATTATCTTTTTTTTTTTTTTTAATTGTTAGTCGAATATTTAGTATGTGTATAGGTACTATATTGTTGTACATATTGATACAAACTATATTATCATGGGGTAGCTGTTTCCAAGAGGCTCCCTCTTGATATGGACATGAACTTTGTTGGGAAGCAAAATGTGGGGGGTAAAAGTAATGATATTAGCATAGGTCCCCCCTTCTTGCTTTCTATCATACCTTGACCTCTTAAAGGGTGTTGTAGATTTTTTGTAACCATCCCTTCAAGTTTCCATCAACTTGCTTTCAATGGATCTTGGTTTCCATTTATTGCCTGTGTGAGAAAGGGAGAAGGGAAGAGAAGAGAGAACATCTCAAAAAACAACCTTTGAAAATGAGAATTTAGTGGAATCTATTATCCTGCCACACAACAGCCTCCCTCAACTTTTTTCCCTAGTTTACTTTTAATACCCACCACGTGAGGCCCAAATTCATCCTGCTCGCATCCCAGTTTACTTTGCTCATCCGCCTGCCCCCCGACCGGCCCTCTGGCCGATCGAACGGCGTTGATCCATTGATTTGATGGCCAGCCCTCCCCCACCATTGATCCCCCGGCCGATCGAACGGCGTTGATCCATTGATTTGATGGCCAGCCCTCCCCCACCATTGATCCCCCCGCCGGTCGAACGGCGTTGATCCATTGATTTGATGGCCAGCCCTCCCCCACCATTGATCCCTCTTTAAGATCTCAGGGGACATAGTCCTTGAGGGTCATGTAGTAACTACTAACACCACATTTCTCAAGGAGCATCTAGGTATCTCGAGGGTTTACCATTGTCTTGCATTGAATCGGGTTTCACCTCAAAGGAAGCGCTTCAGAGCGGGCTACCTCAAAGTACCTCAAAGTAAGCGCTGTCTAGAAGCCGAGAGCGGGCTTACACCGCCCTTAAAGCTAGCCATAGGAAAGAACAAGGTCCTCTCTCGGCTCTCTCTCGTCTCTTCTCTCACTCACACACACGCAATGGCCACGCAAACTCGACCCAAGAGGACGTATAGGGGAGTTCGACAGAGGGACTGGGGCTCTTGGGTTTCGGAGATTCGTCACTTGTAATAATCTATCTGAGTGTTTATGGTTTGGTGCAGCACTATTCGCAAGAGGTTGGTTCTGATGTCTTTCTGATGTCTTTGTGTGTAGGAAGACAAGGGTGTGGCTGGGCACATTCCAGAGCGCTCGGGAAGCTGCCAAGGCCTACGATGAGGCAGCCCGTTTGATAAAAGGGCCAGATGCCAACACCAACTTCCCATCATCGTCGTGCAGTGCATCCTTGCTCTCTCCATCAGTGAGATCAAAACTGCAGCGACGTTGCCACTGCACGGCTATCCTACAAGGGGCAAGTAAATACAACGGGTTAGCAAGGGTATCATCAAAGCTGGTCAATGCAGCTGCAGGAGGTGGAGCCTCTGAAAGCACCACCCTTCTTGAGTCTTTGTCTTATGCAAGGGCTCCAACTGCCGGCGTGACAAAGCAGGGCCGCCAGCAATCATTGGTTTGCCTTCGGCTCGATGACTCTCAGCACCAGCTGGGTGTTACGTGGCAGGCCAGCAGGGACTCTAAACCTGAGTGGGTCACCATCCTCGACCACGTCCAACCTGCGCGCCACGTCAACTCTCTTCTAGAGCAAGTTTCCACGTCTGATATCCACAACCAAGAGGTGATAACCTCTTGTGCTCCACTTTCTCAAGAGCCTCTTCAAGCTGATGAGCTACCCATCTCCAACTGCTCTGCCACTGCCCCAGCAGCTAACACCATAAGCTACTCTACTGAACTGGATGCTACAGCACAAGCTCATCCCCCGGACTATAGTGCAGTATGCCGTTCTAGCCCTCTCCTGCACAGCGATGCAATAGCTTTGTCTGCAGCCTCTGGGTATTTCGCACGAGATGACCTGGACGCGGCCGTTTCATATAATGACGGTGCTGCCTTCCTTAACGGTCTCTGCGACCAGTTGCACACGTATCCGCTCTACCCCCCCACCTCCGAGGTCTGCCAAGGCTTGTACGCGCAACAGCTATGGCAATAAGGGAGTCGTGTTTCAACCAAGGGCAACTGGCCACCCCAACTTACCCACTCACACTATTGACCAAGAACAACTTACCCACCCACTCACACTATTGACCAAGGACAACTGCCCACAACTTTAACTAATGGATGATACATCCATCATCTAGAAGTTTTTCACACACCCAATATATCATCTAGAAGTTTCTTACACACCTTCCTCATGTGCCTACAAAATCATTTTCATGAATCCACCATACTGTAACAAGTATATTTTAGGATGCACATGTAAATGGGATGGGTTAGGTGCATGGACTTAGGGTCATGCACATGTAGGATTAGGGCATATGGGCCTTATGACTATAAAAGGCATGTGTTCTAGGACTGTTATAGCTTTTAAATTTGTTGATATCTTTGGACTATCATTACACTTTACTTTTTGTTGTTCTTAGTGTTAATCTCTCAAGCTTTTGTTAATCCAAGTTCATTAGGTTATTCCAAGGCTAAGCTAGATGTTACTTTCTTTTATTGGTATCAAAGTTGTTGGCTTGGATCTTGATGCTTTGATTAGGAGAATAATCATTTTTGGATTATTGTGAACTCAATTTTTAGAATGTATTTTATTGATCATGATTAGTGTTAATCATTCAGAATTGATTTTTACACAATTTTCAGATTTGTTAGTTTCTTGATTTAAGAAGATTAGTAATGAAATTTATGTTAATCATTATTGAATTTGTATAATTAATCACTATTTTCAAAACCATAATCCATTTTACTCTTTGATTTCTTAAAGTTCTTGATCTTGATTTTTTGAAATTTTCTTGATTTTCAAAATTCAGGTTTACATAAGTTTTAGCAATCATTTTTGAGTGATCTGTTGCATTATCTTGCTTAGGGAGCATACTTTTTAAGAGATTAATCCTAAGAGCCTGTATTTTTTTAAGAGTGAAATCCTAGATTGCCAAACTTTGAGTTTTTGAAGGTATATTGCAAGAAGAATGTTGTGCAAAAAATGCAAGAAAAAGGTTGTTATGCAAAAATTTGATGGAGTTTCAAGAAAGTGTACAAAATCTTTTTGTAGTTTCAAGAAGTTTGTAAAATTTCAGATTGTTGTGCAAGATTTGGTGCATAAATTTTAGATTGAGGTGCAAGATTTGGTGCAGAAAATTTTCAGATTACCCTGGAGAGTCTTCAAGGTTACTCTGTAGAGATTTTTGGTTCTTGTGCAGAGTGTAGGTTGATATACAGAGTCATGGGAGCAGTTTACACTTTTGCACCACAAATTCAATGGGCATTACTACCTCCAGGCTCCAGCCCATAAACTAGTTTGATTGGCATTTGAATGACTTTCTAAGATGTGCGGAATACCCATAGGGCAGCATCTAGCTTCTGGTCCAAATCATTTTTGTTGGCATTTATGATCTTTAAAATTTTGGTCAGAAACTTGTTGGTAGATTCTGCTTGGCAATTGCATTGTGGGTAATAGACTGAGGACTTCTTGTGATTGATGAGGTACCTTTCTGTCAACCCTTTAATTACCTTGTTCATAAAACGGGTGCCCTGGTCACTGACTATTTCCATCAGGAATCCATGCCCAGCAATAATTTCCTTGAAGAGTAACTTCACCACCTCTTTTACAGAATTTCTTTTCACAACTTTAGCTTCCGGCCATTTGGTGAAATAGTTAATTGCCACAATGATGTATTCACACCACATACTATCTTTTGTGGGTGGCTTGATTGTTGGTCCAACAAAATCCAATCCCTAGTTCATGAACGAAAACAAAAGCAGTATGGGCAAGATGGCCAATCTATTAGAATCACCAGGTTGAACCATACGCTAACAAACATCACATTGCTTTGTTGCGCTATTGGCATCTTGCACGACTGTTGGCCACCAGATGCATACTTGCAAAAAAATTCAAGCTGTGAAAACACACCTTTGTAGAATCTGGTCTATGCCTCTTTTGTAGACTTGCTCCGCAATCATTGTGAAGTTTCTTCTCCTCAAGGCGATCCTTTTCTTTCTATCAACAATGTAACTTTATGGGAATGTTCCATCCTCTAGAAACTGCATCATATCATAAAACCAATTCTTGTATGTGATTTCTTGAGATAACCTAAAATCTCCCAAATCAATCAACATGGTTTTTGGCCAGATCTATCTCTACCACTTAGGCTTGTGTGTGCCACTATGGTTTAACCTCTAGCATTAGCTGGGTGCCTAGTAAGCATCCAAGAGGTTCTATAAGATTCTTGAGGAAGGGTGAAAGATGGAAGTGGAGAAAGCGGAGCTCCAGTCAGACAGGGCACTTAGCTAGCGTTGGAGTTGCCGGGGAGAATTTTGAGTAACATCTGAAAAAGGGATAGGGCAAGTTACAGATCGTCCAAGCCATCTCTTCCTCCTTGAACATAAATATGTAGTTGTTAGGGAGGAATTCCACTCTTTCCACCCAAAGACCTTGACTTTCCCAATTGTCACGAATCCATCTTTTGAGAATCACAACTAGGGGGCGAGCGTTGAAGAAGCAAACCCCAATGAGTGTCCTTGGTTACATCATAACCTAATCTTAAACCAAATGAAGTATTCAGGAGATGAAAACAAATGCACCTTTGTTGGTTGAGTCACCGGCTCTTATGCGATCTTCCTTCTCCTTCTTCGTCACATGTAGATCTCTGGGTAGCTCGAAGCCTGATGGGAGCAAACTAAATACCATCTGTAGTTGAAAGATTTCCTTCTCCAAAAGGGATGACAGCTCAGCCCCAATCATCCTTAAGAAGTACCGTGTGATGGGCCCCTTGTCGGACAGAGGTGTCAGGAGGAAGCTTGGGGGGGGTTCTTCCATGATTCAACCGATAGAGACAAGGGCGAAGAGAAGGCAAGGGAACACAGGGCTTCTCTAGTTCCTTCCTCTGGCCCTTTGAGAAGTCTAACAAAAAAAGAAAAATTGGGGCAACCTTGTGCCATTTGTTCCTTCTAAAGGGACATCGGGTTAACATGCATCTTCAAGCGAGTCATGGTGTGGGCAAAAGGGGGGAGAGGTCTACTCACCAAATGACATCCTAGACCATGCCACACAATGCACTTCTCCTTTAGTCCTAAGTCAGAGAGAGGTCTAGTGGCCAAATCACATCCTAGACCATGCCGCACGGTGCACCTTTCCTTTGGTCCTAAACCAGGGAGGCTTTGCCAAACCTAGAAATTTCTCACCTAATGTGGGTGGCCTTGCCATGTGGGGGAATAAGATTGAGAGATCTTGACACGCAAGTGAGGGGAACGGGAAGCAGAGGAGGGAAGGGGAGGTCAGCAAGACAACTTTCATCCATTTGCTCCACAACTGACCATCATTCCAAGTTCCGACCATCTGTTAAAAAGGCTTGTTTTTTTCTTATATGAAGATTGGTCCAATTTTATAACATTTATATAAGTTGTAATTTTAAATCACATATTTCAAGGAGCGTTTTTTAAGTCCTTAAGAGTTTTGCACCAATGTAGTAACTCGTAATTTCACCACATTTGTCTCAAGGAGCATCTTTTAAGACCTTCCTTTGTCCGGATGGAAATTGCATTGAATCTCTAGGGTTGCACCTGAGACTAAGGGCCGCGGCCCTCAAATCTGGGAGCCGAGAGCTAGCCATACGACTGCTGAGAGGCACAAGCGGCTCATCACTCATAATAATCGCATGAGGCTGGGCACATGCGAGTGCGCTAAGGAAGCTGCCAAGGCTTACGATGAGGCCACATGCCAACACCAACTTCCCTTTACTTTCATCAAAGTGCTCCAGAGCTGATCAGCACATGCAGTATGCCCTTCTAGCCCTCTATGGCTTGTACGCAATAAGGAGTCAAAGATTACATGAACCAGTCACACTATTGACCAAGCCCACAACTTACCCTTTTAGCTTATGGCTTGTACCCTCTAAGGCTTGTACGTAATAAGGCTTGTCGTGTTTCAAAGACAAAGATTACATGACCTAGTCACGTAGAAGTTTTGAAACTTCCTCGAGTACCCAAATACTCATTTCCATGAATCCACAATACTCATTTCCATGAATCCACAATACCAAACATAAGCGTTACTCTATTCATTGGAATACATGTGTTCTTTGATTTTGCTATGTATAGAATCTGTTGATGGTGATATCCACGTTCTCTATGACATGTAAGAGGGACCAAGCCACACCTACACACACACAATCAATACACAAGTTCCTTGATTTTTCTATATTGGAAAATTATTGATGGTGATACGACATACAATCAATACACGAGTTCCTTGATTTTTCTATATTCGAAAATTATTGATGGTGATACGACGTACAAGAGACCAAGCCACAAATATATGCACACACCCACAAATGCACACATAGGCGTGGCCATTGCATTGTTTGTGTGTGTGTGTGTGTGTGTGTGTGAGAGAGAGAGAGAGAGAGCCTTATTAGCAATACCTTTTTCTTTTTTATGGCTAGCTTTAAGGGTTATGTACACCATGCAAGCCTTCTCTCGGCTTATTCTATAAGGAAGTCCAACTTTAAAAAATTCAAATGCAAAAGATTTATGTTGCAAAATTTTGTTTTTAGTGATAATCTCGCTGAAGGCTACACCTTTTCAAAATGAGGCTCTTCTTAAGCCCTATGAGAGGGCCTCGCCTAGCTTCCTCCTCTTTTCCGATCGCCCTCATGGAAAACTCGGTGCCTCCCTCTTCAGATCCGAAGAGACATCCCTATGAACCCAAGGGGGTCTCAACAAGTCATTGATAAATTTCGATCAATTTTATAACTTATGGCTAAGCAACAGAATGCCGATCTTAGCTTCATTATTCACTGGGAAGTGGGGGAGGAGACTTGAACCTTGGTCAACACCCCAATGATCCAGCCACCACCACCCTACCACTATAGATCTAGAAGGATGGATTTAATTCATTTCCCTTAAGTTTTTTTTTAAAATTTCAAGACAAACGTGTAATTTCTAAACATACAATTTCAAACAAATAAATCATGATGTATTTCTTGCACTTGAGGCAAAGTCCTCATTGTTGTACAAGTTCATTCGTTGCCCATAGTAGATTTATCTCTAGATACCTTGGTTACGTGACCTTGGTATGTCCATGGGTCTAATACCTGAATGTACCCTTCGATTTCTAAGCTACACCACTTTCAAAAATTTCCAAGAGTCATGGGTCACTGAATGATTCCCTCACCTCCTCATCTTTACTTCAATGAATGAGTCAATGTTATCATCGAAATGCTATCGTACACATAGGGATTAGTGTATGTCCCTCGGATTGGAAACCATCCCCTCCTAAACATTCTTACAAATTGCATGAATAAGATAATGAATGCAAATCAATGATACAAGTCTATTTATTTTGTTATACCCACATCTTCTATGTTTATGTGGCTCCATACTTAGGATTTGAGTCTCTGATGAAAGTTCATTTAAAGTCCTTTGGTTCTTTATAAACTCCTACATATGCAAAGAGTTTCTCCTATCGAAGAATCTTATGATATAGTTGAATAAAGTGCCGAGGACCTAAATTGTTGTTTATGCCTACATCATCCATTTTAAAGGATATATTCCCAAGAGTCTAATTTCACTTAATGGAAGAAGACTTAGAGAACACATGCACCCCATTCAAAGAAAATAACCCAATTCTTCACATTTGAACTTATTAGAAAAACATGAATTTTCTCTTATTTATGATATGAGAATTCATAACAACTCTAATTCTATAACTTACTCAAATACCCTAGATTTGATTCTCATGCATTTACTTCATTAATAGTCTAAAAGACTCTTGGGTTATCAATAGTGGAGTCATCATTTCTTACTTGAAATATGATTCCCATGATTATGAGTTAATACCTAGATGGCTCTAAAGTACTTCCCACATAAAAATTTCAAGATCACTATATATTAGATTTACCTTAGCTAATATATTAGCAAAATAATACAATTTCCAAGAAGTGATCATTTAGGTTAGATTTAATCTTAAACAAATCATCCCCTAACTAAACATGATTTAGAAGCATATATTTGCTAAATCCGCTATTAAACTTATTGTTTTAAGAATAAAGGAAACCCTACTTTTCAAATCTACGACTCTCTTTCCTTTTAGCATGGAAAACCACTTTAAAGCCCTAATATACATATATATATACCTACTTAAATAAAGAAAAATTTGTCATAATTTGCATCAAAGTGATTACCTATGAAATTAGTCTAATTCACAAGACAACTAGTTCACATGAGAAAATTAGTTAAAGCATAACAAGCTTAACCACACGTAACCTATCCCCTAAATCTAATTCTCACCTCTCCCTCTTTCTTTACATACTCAAAATAAAATGAGGGAGAATATTGGAGTGGTTAAGTCTCCATGACCTTGTAAAAAATGTGGAGTTCTACTTGCAGAGCTCAATTATTCATCACTTGAGAAAGATTATTCAACACATCACAACACCATAGTAGACACTTGGAATAAATACAAATGAAAAATAAAAACTGAGATTGAATTCAAAATTTACCCAAGAAAAAATGAGGGATTGTGGGGGGAGTGTGTTTGTGTTATGTACCTAAGGCTAAGGTTGACAAATCCTAGGGTTAGGTTGGCTAATATATGGGTTAAGGGCCCAAAAGGTTAGTAAACAAGCTGATTTTAAGGGCCCAAAAGGTTAGTAAGCAAGCTGATTTTAAGGGTCAAGTGCCTCATAAAAGCTTATAAGTTAATAATCCCATAAGTATAGCTTTTATTGGCTATTGACAAAAGGCTATCTAAGTATGGAAATTATATTTTTTTCATGCAAATAAATACTACAATTTTATTTCAACTCAAGGCAACAAAATCAAGATTTAATTTAAAAGAAAGAGGTGAAAGAAAATACCTTGATAGGAGTAGAGATAGAGATAGAACTTGATAGGTCTTGAGAGTTATTGATGGTTTCCCATAGCTTCAGAAGAACAACAAAGAGCCTTGAAAATATTTAATTGATCCCACTTTAAGAATCTTTTTCCCATAATCTCCAAATTGCTAAAGCATATACTTTTCACTAAATTTGATGCTGAAACTTTATTTGAGCAAGATTAGTGAAGAGGTAAAGTTTTGGCATTTCTTTGAATTGGGGCACCTTAATCAATTGTGTGGAAGCCTCTATAGCAAGTAAATCTTATCTTATGGTGTGGAAAACCACTTGGGGCTTGCCCACTAATTTTAGAAACTGGATTGAAGCTTCAATAAAGAGCTTAAAAGCATGGCTAGAGAAGGAAGATCACATAGCATGGCATTCAAAGCTCAGTTGATAGGTGAAGTGTAAGAGAGGCACCAAAGGGGGACAAGCACAGGGTTCATTCCATAGCCACCTTCTCAACCTCCAACAAGCACCCATCAATTTGCGATTATATAAGTTTTACGATTATAAAAGACTAGTATATTTACGAACAACTATCATCTCTAGGAGTCTCCCTCCATCTGTGCAAGTGATGAACTAGCAGCATATCCTTTTCGATTAGCTACTATCAAGGTATCACCAAACATATCTACTAGGAAAGCCTCCACAGCCACCTACAAAGTATCCTTTTCTTGTGTTGTCCATCGGTATGGCAACTACCAATCTCCTTGTGCCGAGCCCAAAATTTGTGGTTTCCCCTTAACCTTAAGCTGTTAGGAATTTCTCGTATGACTCTCATGAATGTTGCCTTAGGAATTAAGCTGTGTATTGTCTTTTAATAGTGCCTGATTTTCTGCAAGGCCACAGTACATGTCCTCCATCTCTATTTGTGGTGTCTTCGCTACGGTCAAGGCTGGGGATGAGGTTGATGTGAGGGCTTGGGTTGGAGCTCAGGTTCAGGCTGGGGGTGCACCTCATCTTCCAATTAGTGTGGGGCTTGGGTGAGGTCTAAAGAATCAGGCTGGGCATGGTGAGAGGAGGTTCTAGCTTTTGAGTCGGAGTCTTGCAGTAACGACATAGGCCTAATCTCTTTTGCAAGTCACACCCTACATAGGGTTTACTTTGTGTGTGAGCCATGAATTAAAAAGAAAATAAACAAGAAATGAACAAAACGAGGGAAACTTTTGTTAATATAGTCAGTCAAGAGCTTAAATCCATCAAATTTGATGGAATTTTAAAGGAAAAAGCCAGGAGGTTAATCAAGAGAGTCACATCAACAAGCTACACGTTCTGAGTTCAAATAGAAAATACTTTTTGTTATCTTTAAAATCTAGTCCCAATCTTAAAAAATAGCTGAATCTATTATAATATAACAAAAACGTGATCTTTTAGATCCTAAAAGAGAGAGAGAGCTAATATTTTATAGTTCTTTTTGCACTTTTCCTTGATTCATGGAACAGACAAAGAGCCCTTATAGGGCCCATTTTTGAGTCCATGTTTTTCCTAATGCCTTTCGTGTTATAGGAGTTTATTTTTACTTGACTCATTTTCTTTGAGTTTTGGAGGGGTTTTGAGTCTTTGTTTGCGAGAGATTCTTCTCGAGTGTGGTAAGGATTGCATAACCTGAGATTGCCTTCTATTGCTAAGGTACTAGCATTCGTTCATGTAGGTATCCAAGGATTCTTTGTATTTAGTCACGTCTAAAGCCTTTGAGAAAGGGCTCTAATTTAGAATAGGATCTTCTCAAGCTTGACTAGTTTAGACATCACCAATAAAGATATCCTTCTTTTTAAAATCTATAACCTCTAACTCCTTCTCCATAACCTCTTCTTCATCATCCTATTTATCAATATTTGGGGGAGAGGGGTCTCATACTTCCATCATTAATGTTGTAAGTTCGCTAGAAAGCAAGCATTAGAGGGAGGTTCTTTTATATGATTTCTTAAGAGAAAAAATCTCCCAAGATTCAATCAACATGGTTTTTGGCCAGATATATCTCCACTACTAAGGCTTGTGTGTGCCACTATGGTTTAATCTCTACCATGGGCCGAGTATCTACTAGCAAGCATCCAAGAGGTTCTATAAGACTCTTAAGGAAGGGTGAGAGATGGAAGTAGAGAAAGGGGAGATCTACTCAGATAGGGAACTTAGTTGGCTTTGGACTTTCCTGAAAGAATTTTGAGTACCATCTGAAAAAGGAAGAGGGCTAGTTAAAGAATGTCCAAGCTATCTCCTCATTGAACATAAATATGAAGTAGTTTTTAGGGAGGAATTGCACTCTTTCTACCCAAAGACATCGAGTTTCCCACACTACAATAGAATGAGGGTTTAGTAGCAAAAATTGCAGCGCTTTTATAACTAGAAGGGTGCGGAGATGTCGGGCCTATATCGCTCCTAAACACACTGCTATTTTTGCCGCACAGGTTCGTTGCTCAACATCAAAACTAGCAACGATTTTTCGCTGCTCAACAGCAAACCTACTGCATAATAAAACAATCTGAGGGAGATTGGAGAGTCTGCACAAGACTCCCCAGTCTGCCCCAACTTTTTTTTTTGACATAGTAAAACTAACATAACTTCACATCATCATGGACAAGTGTAATGTAAAACTTACAAATACCAAAAATAAAAGACATTTGCAAACCATGGTTTTAGGAATGTCAAAATTCAATAACAATACTTGGTGGATTACATAAGTCTATGTTTCCAAAAAACTCATATACAAGATAAAGCATAATAAATACCTATGGAGCTAGGGGACATCTAGAACTCATGTTGTCCGATTGGTATTGTTCCTTGCAGCTCCAACCCCTTTACTTCTCACGTTTCCATTGCTATTGGCATGGACATTGGCACCACCATTTCGAGTTATATGATCCTAAAACATAATAAAACTAACACAAGTGAGAATCAATTTTGCAAAAAAAAAAAGAGGTTTAAGATTAAGGAATGTACTTACTTGCCATGCTTGCCAAGCATCTCCTCCAATAATAATAATCCATCCTTCATCTTGCACCCTATTAAATATATCTTGCAAAACCCGTTGTAATGCAAAATCATATTCCTCTTGCATAGGGGGTGGTCCACTGCTTCAAGCTTTAGTTCTACAAACAAGTGAACATTTTAGAAACTTGTTATTTAAGATAACCTTCTTTAATTAAAAGATAAGATATAATTTGAGGTTAATATATACTTACAAATATTGTTGGGATATCGACTCCTCCTTCACGTATAACATCACACCTCAAGTTATTTGCCATCTATCCAAGAAAAAACATAAATACTTAAAATTCTTATGTATAGGAAGCTGAAGATCGGTTCTCTCTACCATGCAATATAGTGCTTATAGAGTACTACCGATCAACAAATGTGTTGAGAAATACAATGTCAATCCGAGGACTCGACCCGATTAGTGCATGAAGGCTTATCCCTTGCGGGAGAGCTCACATACATGAACCACCACTTCACGATTCAACCATTCAACACCTCAATCAATCTCTCAATCCCTTAAACCCACTACACTAATCAAGAGAACAAGCAATGCATGGCAATCTCTTAATCCCATTCAAACATTGATTAAATCTTAGCTTTCCCTAATGCCAACAAACCCATAAGTGTGCATCTACTAACCCACAAGCTTAAGCAAGCATAGAATGTAACATTCACAAACCCACAAGCTCATAGAGAGAGTCTATCCATGAATAACTCATTGCCAATGAAGTGGGCAAGAGCTTGCATCAATGGAGACTACACACACACATACTACAAGCATGCATACACAAGAGAAAGAAAGAAGCATTCAACTAATCATAGATTAATCTACTTCAATGATGCTAAAATAGATTAAGAGAAAGAAGTGGAGCTATACTCATTGGAGCTTCATGCTCACTAGAGTACAATGGAGAGAGTTAGAGAGTTGCCATAGCTTGAGAGCTCAAGAGCTTCACTCAATAGCTTATGAGAATGGCCAAAAAAAGTCCCCTTTCTTTAGCTAATATCTCTTTTATAGAGATGTCACTAACCCTAACCCTAGGCCTCTTTCACACATGGGCGGACAACCCCATAAGTGAGCCTTGCTTAATACACTTAGAACTCTCATTTAGAACCTACATTGGCCTAAAATGATTTACATTGCACTTCGGCACAAAAATATGGAAAAATTATGTGCGTCTTTATGTTCCCATGGCTACAACCCCGCTCGCTCGCATTAATTGCTTCCAGCCTCCTTTCATAATCCGTGTTTCCGTGAGTGTTCCCGTGGAACATTCCCCCTTCCTAAATCATGCACGTCCTCGGGGGCGGTAGAAACAAAAGCTGCAAAAAACAATGGAAGACAAGTAAAGCCTTTTATTGAAAAAAAAATAGCAATGACAATCTCACACGTGAGCATGCAAGTGAAAGGCCGATTAGAGTTTTAAAGAGTGCTAAAAGAAGCGAGTAAAGACTAGTCAAAGTGAGACGAAGTGGTAGATAGTGCTATGCAAAGGCAAGTGTGTTTATACACTACAGGTTATGACCGCAGTCTCAATGTCCTACAAGTGTTTAAGTTATTCCTAAGTGGAAACCCTACTCCTAAATATAAGCCATGGTGATTGGACCTTTCTTTCTTTCTTTTTTCCTTCTTCTTTTTTTTTTTGTAAAGAGCAGAAGATTAAAGAGAATTATTATTTTTAGCTTGATAATAAAGAGGAAGGTTCCATCCCCATGAGACCCAAGCAATGGCCAAGAGACCTCTGCTAAGAGAATCTAAAGGCCGCTAAGTATCTCAAGGGCGACAGACCCTTTTCTTTCTTTTTGACATAAGGAGTACCCCATGAAGATGAGGGCATCGGTCTTGAGGGCCCATAATGTACCCAAGAGTCCTACCAGCATCTATCAAGGCGATAGAGTCCTTGTAGGTCTTCTTCTTAATCTTTTAGACATCAGTGTTCACCCCATGGAAACCCAAGGCATCGGCCCCAAGGTGCTAAAACAACCCAAGGTCCTACCAAGCATCTCACATGGCTAAAGACACATCATGTCTCAAGTCACTTCTATATATTTCTAGGGCATGTGTTTCGTAAATTTTTGTTTATCGTAGCACCTAGTCCATACCTAAGAGGTAGCTACCACACTAGGGATAACTAATATACTTCTAGAGCATAAGAACTTGGCATACTCCGTTGATATATATCTTACACCATCTTCAAATAGAAATACCTTCTACTAAGTCCTCTAAGAATCTAGAAATCACTCGCCACATAGTAACAACTAATTTAAAACTTAAACCAGCCAACTGTGTGTGAACATGCAAACAATATATGCAAAAGTGAAAAGCACATAAAGAACAAAAGATTATGATTTGAATACACCTGTTGTAGTGCTCGTTGATGTGGCGCGTTTGTCTTGATGCATTGCTAATGTGCAGATTGCTTCTTTTGCTCTTTGTAGGCATTGCATGTCTCCCCCCTTCCTAATTTATGTGCACGGTAGGTGGACTGTTGGAGCGTGTTTGTATGCTCTTGTTTAGCTGAGATCTCTGCAAAATGTCTTATTAACAAACAAGAAAAGAGAAGAATAAAATTTGTTATTAGTGCCAATCACAGAATATAGCCGAGGGAAAAAATCGAGTGGGAGAAAAGTGCCCTGGCTTGTTGATCTTATTGTGGAGTTGAGCTTATCTTTGCACTAGCGGTGGATCCGTGTCCACTTCTGCTGGAAATATTGTATCAATCCCTTCAGGATGCAAGGACAACCCTGTACAAAAGCCGGCCTCTGGAGAAGGTGGTAGAGGAAGGAGTGCTTCGTCGCTAAAATATGGCATTGTTTCTATGGGAAGGTTAACCAGACAATGCCGATTTTGGAATTGCTCAATGTAGTTGCTCATAGTGATCCAAAATTGACATGTTGAGGGTGGGGGAAGAAGGGCTTGCAAGATAGGTGGTTGCAAGTCATTTATGCACGTATCCCTCCATTGTTGTGCTTGAACCTCCTCAGGTAATCTACGTTGATTTGGTCCTCGGTCTGGTACTCTCACATCAAGAAGGTTATGGCGTTGGGATGTAATTCCCACAATTTGTTTTAAGCCCGTGCCATATCGTCATCGAAAGTAAGAGTGGCATAGCCAACAAATGTGTGAAGCTTCCCTTAATACGAGTCGTGCACACTCGTGACAATGTGGAAATGGATGATGCTGTTGATAGAACAAAGTGACAAAGTGATGCCCATAGCAAATTTCACCTAAGGGAGCATAAAAGTACCTAGAATGAGTCTGAAAAGGAGGAGCACTATAACCCCCGCGATGTTCAGGTTGAGTACTATCAGGGTCAATGCATGGTGGACATGTATCTCGCCAAGTATCCAGCAGGAGGTATCTGGGAATAGAACAATGAAATTTACAAACTTCAAACTTTACACACTCATATCCATCATTACAATCCCTATCAAAAACAATGTAGACAAGATCATCTAAAAAAGAACACAATCCTGTAAAGGCATAAGGAACCACATTAGTAAAAGGGAGACTATTCAAACACTGATCTACCAAAAAGCTTCAGCTGTAGTGTTAATGTCTTACCTTTGGTTTTGGGTATATCCTTCTTAAGAGGTGGGAAGGATAGCAATTGTCGAGGAATTTGAGCAAGATAAGAGGATTTAGGCAGTGAAGTTCTAGAATCTATGCTCAAAGGAGACTCATGTAAAGTTGGATTTGTCTTAGGTACACAAGTTAATGGTGGAAGTGTGTAACAAGAAGAAGCTGGGACAACTGGTGATTCAATACATGTTTGGGGAAGGTCAACACAAGTAGATTTGTAGGTGCTATTACAACCACCTATCCTATCTTGAAGAGGTGTTGATTTCCTTTGCATCCACCACTGATATGAAAAACCAAGAGCGGCTTTTGGAATCTTATTGATACACTCTTCTGGCTCTAGCAAACCATGGCATTTGGGAAGCCAAAGTGTTGTTGCACCCTCATAATAGCCTTGTGCTTTAAGAACATGCTTTGGGACCCAATGAGTAACAATCTGAGGCTTAGGCTTGGAAAAGATATGCTTTTTAGTAGGTTTAGCAACTAGGCTAGATGGTACAAGTTTGTACGCATCTTTGGGTAGTCAAATTGACAATTCCTTCTTGCCTGGCCTTCTTTGAGCAGGGACGAGAGTAGTTGGAACATGCCAGCCATGGCCCTCATTTGAGGACTCATCGATTATCCACATCATTTGTCTTGGAGCTCGAAGAGCAGATGTTGAAATTGGGTTGTGTAAGGTAAAACTACCACCCTTTTGACATGATAAAACTCATGGAGCAGTAGATCCCAAGATGCAATCAGAATCAATTTGTAATTTATATTGTCTATTCTTCCAATCTAATGAACAATTGTTAGCACTTAACCATGATCGACCAAGAACAACCTCTACCACTGCCTTGGACTTACTAGCCACAGAAAAGGGAACTGATATTTGGTGATCCTGAATGGACATCATAATGACACATTTTTCCTCTATAGGTTTATCTTCACCTGAGAAGATTCATAAGTCAATAGGAATGTGCACAAGTGTTGGTTGTCCCAAGGCTACCCATGTGTCAAATGAGAGAACATTATAATCTGCACCAGAGTCAATTAAGGCAGAGACAATGTAGGTAGTCTCATGAAGATGAAGACACACGTGAATATTGAAAGGATCGACATATTGTTCATCAGTAGCCAACTGTAAGGTCAACACAGAAGCCTTGCGACGCTCCTTGGCTTTTGCAACTCTAGCTTTAGCTTCTTCTTGAGCCTGACGTTTAAGTAGGTCATGTGCTTCTTTCCGTGTGTGGGTAGCATGCATTTGTTGAAGCATGCCTTTAGTTAATGGTTCATTGTATTTCTTGAGACAACTTCCATTAATGAAGTTAGGCATTTGCTCACCTTCTAGTGTCTCTAAACGCACTGCACCACTAGGAGTAAGCTCATTAATCACAAACGGTCCTAGGCCACGTTTCTTGAGCTTTTGCTTATGCTTCTTAAGTGTGTACAAGAGCACAAGGTCCCCTTTTTTGAATCGGCCACCAGTTGTTACATTTCGATCATACCATTGCTTTTGTCTCCTCTTCTCGGCATACATCCCCATTACTACCAATAAGCGGGTCTCACAAGATTTTCCAATTCATCAATGCGTTGAGAAAGCTCATGACCAGTCCAGTCCAATTGTTTAGCAACTCATAGAGTAGGTACAAGAAATTCAATGGGAAGAATTGCATCTAACTCAAAAGCAAGCTCAAATGGGGTTGTGTCCACAGATGTTTTATAGGCTATTCTATATGCCCAAAGAACTGAGTGCAACTTTTGCTCCCAATCAGTCCTATGTCCCTCAACAATCTTTGTGAGTGCAGTGCAGAGAATCTTGTTAGTACTCTCAACTTGACCATTGGTCTGGGGATGATAGGGTGCAGAACGCTTGTGAATTACCATCGAACTTGAGTTTGAGCCTTTGCTCCTTTGCTCTCCATGCTAGTGCACCCCGGCCTTAAGGCTCGAACTTCAGATTGAGCCTTCGTTCTCCATGCTAGTGCACCCCGGCCTTAAGGCTCGAACTTGAGTTTGAGCCTTTGCTCTCCATGCTAGTGCACCCCGGCCTTAAGGCTCGAACTTGAGTTTAAGCCTTTGCTCTCCATGCTAGTGCACCCCGGTCTTAAGGCTCAAAATTGAGTTTGAGCCTTTGCTCTCCATGCTAGTGCACCCCAGTCTTAAGGCTCGAACTTCAGATTGAGCCTTCGTTCTCCATGCTAGTGTACCCCAGCCTTAAGGCTCAAACTTGAGTTTGAGCCTTTGCTCTCCATGCTAGTGCACCCCGGCCTTAAGGCTCGAACTTGAGTTTGCTCCTTTGCTCTCCATGTTAGTGCACCCCGGCCTTAAGGCTCGAACTTGAGTTTGAGTCTTCGCTCTCCATGCTAGTGCACCCCGGCGTTAAGGCTCGAACTTGAGTTTGAGCCTTTGCTCCTTTGCTCTCCATGCTAGTGCACCCTGACCTTAAGGCTCGAACTTGAGTTTGAGCCTTTGCTCTCCATGCTAGTGCACCCCGGTCTTAAGGCTCGAACTTGAGTTTGAGCCTTTGCTCTCCATGCTAGTGCACCCCGGTCTTAAGGCTCGAAATTGAGTTTGAGCCTTTGCTCTCCATGCTAGTGCACCCCAGTATTAAGGCTCGAACTTCAGATTGAGCCTTCGTTCTCCATGCTAGTGTACCCCGGCCTTAAGGCTCGAACTTGAGTTTGAGCCTTTGCTCTCCATGCTAGTGCACCCCGGCCTTAAGGCTCGAACTTGAGTTTGAGCCTTTGCTCTCCATGTTAGTGCACCCCGGCCTTAAGGCTCGAACTTGAGTTTGAGCCTTTGCTCTCCATGCTAGTGCACCCCAGCGTTAAGGCTCGAACTTGAGTTTCAGCCTTTGCTCCTTTGCTCTCCATGTTAACGCACCCCGGCCTTAAGGCTCGAACTTGAGTTTGAGCCTTTGCTCTCCATGCTAGTGCACCCCGGCCTTAAGGCTCGAACTTGAGTTTGAGCCTTTGCTCTCTATGCTAGTGCACCCCGGTCTTAAGGCTCAAAATTGAGTTTAAGCCTTTGCTCTCCATGCTAGTACACCCCAGTCTTAAGGCTCGAACTTCAGATTGAGCCTTCGTTCTCCATGCTAGTGTACCCCGGCCTTAAGGCTCGACCTAGATTGAGTCTTTGTTCTCCATGTTAGTGTACCCTGGTCTTAAGGCTCGAACTTGAGTTTGAGGCTTTGCTCTCCATGTTAGTGCACCCCGGCCTTAAGGCTCGAACTTGAGTTTGAGCCTTTGCTCTCCATGCTAGTGCACCCCGACGTTAAGGCTTAAACTTGAGTTTGAGCCTTTCCTCCTTTTCTCTCCATGCTAGTGCACCCCGGCCTTAAGGCTCGAACTTGAGTTTGAGCCTTTGCTCTCCATGCTAGTGCACCCCGGCCTTAAGGCTCGAACTTGAGTTTGAGTCTTTGCTCTCCATGCTAGTGCACCCCGGTCTTAAGGCTCGAAATTGAGTTTGAGCCTTTGCCCTCCATGATAGTGCACCCCAGTCTTAAGGCTCGAACTTCAGATTGAGCTTTCGTTCTCCATGCTAGTCTACCCCGACCTTACGGCTCGACCTAGATTGAGTCTTTGTTCTCCATGTTAGTGCACCCCGGCCTTAAGGCTCGAACTTGAGTTTGAGCCTTTGCTCTCCATGCCAGTGCACCCCAGCCTTAAGGCTCCAACTTCAGATTGAGTCTTCGTTCTCCATGCTAGTGTACCCCGGCCTTAAGGCTCGAACTTGAGTTTGAGCCTTTGCTCTCCATGCTAGTACACCCCGGCCTTAAGGCTCGAACTTGAGTTTGAGCCTTTGCTCTCCATGTTAGTGCACCCCGGCCTTAAGGCTCGAACTTGAGTTTGAGCCTTTGCTCTCCATGCTAGTGCACCCCGGCGTTAAGGCTCGAACTTGAGTTTGAGCCTTTGCTCCTTTGCTCTCCATGCTAGTGCACCCTGACCTTAAGGCTCGAACTTGAGTTTGAGCCTTTGCTCTCCATGCTAGTGCACCCCGGTCTTAAGGCTCGAACTTGAGTTTGAGTCTTTGCTCTCCATGCTAGTGCACCCCGGCCTTAAGGCTCGAACTTGAGTTTGAGCCTTTGCTCTCCATGCTAGTGCACCCCGCTCTTAAGGCTCGAAATTGAGTTCGAGCCTTTGCTCTCCATGCTAGTGCACCCCAGTCTTAAGGCTCGAACTTCAGATTGAGCCTTCGTTCTCCATGCTAGTGTACCCCGGCCTTAAGGCTCGAACTTGAGTTTGAGCCTTTGCTCTCCATGCTAGTGCACCCCGGCCTTAAGGCTCTAACTTGAGTTTGAGCCTTTGCTCTCCATGTTAGTGCACCCCGGCCTTAAGGCTCGAACTTGAGTTTGAGCCTTTGCTCTCCATGCTAGTGCACCCCGGCGTTAAGGCTCGAACTTGAGATTGAGCCTTTGCTCCTTTGCTCTCCATGCTAGTGCACCCCGACCTTAAGGCTCGAACTTGAGTTTGAGCCTTTGCTCTCCATGCTAGTGCACCCCGGTCTTAAGGCTCGAACTTGAGTTTGAGCCTTTGCTCTCCATGCTAGTGCACCTCGGCCTTAAGGCTCGAACTTGAGTTTGAGCCTTTGCTCTCCATGCTAGTGCACCCCCGTCTTAAGGCTCAAAATTGAGTTTGAGCCTTTGCTCTCCATGCTAGTGCACCCTTGTCTTAAGGCTCGAACTTCAGATTGAGCCTTCGTTCTCCATGCTAGTGTACCCCGGCCTTAAGGCTCGACCTAGATTGAGTCTTTGTTCTCCATGTTAGTGCACCCTGGCCTTAAGGCTCGAACTTAAGTTTGAGCCTTTGCTCTCCATGTTAGTGCACCCCTGCCTTAAGGCTCGGACTTGAGTTTGAGCCTTTGCTCTCCATGCTAGTGTACCCCGGCGTTAAGGCTCGAACTTGAGTTTGAGCCTTTGCTCCTTTGCTCTCCATACTAGTGCACCCCGGTCTTAAGGCTCGAACTTGAGTTTCAGCCTTTGCTCTCCATGCTACTGCACCACGGCCTTAAGGCTCGAACTTGAGTTTGAGCCTTTGCTCTCCATGCTAGTGCACCCCGGTGTTAAGGCTCGAAATTGAGTTTGAGCCTTTGCTCTCTATGCTAGTGCACCCCAGTCTTAAGGCTCGAACTTCAGATTGAGCCTTCGTTCTCCATGCTAGTGCACCTCGGCCTTAAGGCTCGAACTTGACTTTGAGCCTTTGCTCTCCATGCTAGTGCACCCCGGCCTTAAGGCTCGAACTTGAGTTTGAGCCTTTGCTCTCCATGCTAGTGCACACCGGCGTTAAGGCTCGAACTTGAGTTTCAGCCTTTGCTCCTTTGCTCTCCATGCTAGTGCACCCCGGCCTTAAGGCTCGAACTTGAGTTTGAGCCTTTGCTCTCCATGCTAGTGCACCCCGACCTTAAGGCTCGAACTTGAGTTTGAGACTTTGCTCTCCATGCTAGTGCACCTCGGCCTTAAGGCTCGAACTTGAGTTTGAGCCTTTGCTCTCCATGCTAGTGCACCCCGGTCTTAAGGGTCAAAATTGAGTTTAAACCTTTGCTCTCCATGCTACTGCACCCCAGTCTTAAGGCTCGAACTTCAGATTGAGCCTTCGTTCTCCATGCTAGTGTACCCCGGCCTTAAGGCACGACCTAGATTGAGTCTTTGTTCTCCATGTTAGTGTACCCCGGTCTTAAGGCTCGAACTTGAGTTTGAGGCTTTGCTCTCCATGTTAGTGCACCCCGGCCTTAAGGCTCGAACTTGAGTTTGAGGCTTTGCTCTCCATGCTATAGTGCACCCCAACGTTAAGGCTCGAACTTGAGTTTGAGCCTTTGCTCCTTTGCTCTCCATGCTAGTGCACCCCGGCCTTAAGGCTCGAACTTGAGTTTGAGCCTTTGCTCTCCATGCTAGTGCATCCCGACCTTAAGGCTCAAACTTGAGTTTGAGTCTTTGCTCTCCATGCTAGTGCACCCCAGTCTTAAGGCTCGAACTTCAGATTGAGCTTTCGTTCTCCATGCTAGTGTACCCCGGCCTTAAGGCTCGACCTAGATTGAGTCTTTGTTCTCCATGTTAGTGCAGCCCGGCCTTAAGGCTCGAACTTGAGTTTGAGCCTTTGCTCTCCATGTTAGTGCACCCCGACCTTAAGGCTCGAACTTGAGTTTGAGCCTTTGCTTTCCATGCTAGTGCACCCCGGCGTCAAGGCTCAAACTTGAGTTTGAGCCTTTGCTCCTTTGCTCTCCATGCTAGTGCACCCCGGCCTTAAGGCTCAAACTTCAGATTGAGCCTTCGTTCTCCATGCTAGTGCACCTCGGCCTTAAGGCTCGAACTTGAGTTTGAGCCTTTGCTCTCCATGCTAGTGCACCCCGGCCTTAAGACTCGAACTTGAGTTTGAGCCTTTGCTCTCCATGCTAGTGCACCCTGGTCTTACGGCTCGAAATTGAGTTTGAGCCTTTGCTCTCCATGCTAGTGCACCCCAGTCTTAAGGCTCGAACTTCAGATCGAGCCTTCGTTCTCCATGCTAGTGTACCCCGGCCTTAAGGCTCAACCTAGATTGAGTCTTTGTTCTCCATGTTAGTGCACCCCGGCCTTAAGGCTCGAACTTGAGTTTGAGCCTTTGCTCTCCATGTGAGTGCACCCCGGCCTTAAGGCTCGAACTTGAGTTTGAGCCTTTGCTCTCCATGCTAGTGCACCCCGGCGTTAAGGCTCGAACTTCAGTTTGAGCCTTTGCTCCTTTGCTCTCCATGCTAGTGCACCCCGGCCTTAAGGCTCGAACTTCAGATTGAGCCTTCGTTCTCCATGCTAGTGCACCCCGGCCTTAAGGCTCAAACTTGAGTTTGAGCCTTTGCTCTCCATGCTAGTGCACCCCGGCCTTAAGGCTCGAACTTGAGTTTGAGTCTTTGCTCTCCATGCTAGTGCACTCCGGTCTTAAGGCTCAAAATTGAGTTTGAGTCTTTGCTCTCCATGCTAGTGCACCCAAGTCTTAAGGCTCGAACTTCAGATTGACCCTTCGTTCTCCATGCTAGTGTACCCTTGCCTTAAGGCTCGACCTAGATTGAGTCTTTGTTCTCCATGTTAGTGCACCCCGGCCTTAAGGCTCGAACTTGAGTTTGAGCCTTTGCTCTCCATGCTAGTGCACCCCGGCCTTAAGGCTCGAACTTCAGATTGAGACTTCGTTCTCCATGCTAGTGTACCCCGGCCTTAAGGCTCGACCTAGATTGAGTTTTTGTTCTCCATGTTAGTGCACCTCGGCCTTAAGGCTCGAACTTGAGTTTGAGCCTTTGCTCTCCATGTTAGTGCACCCCGGCCTTAAGGCTCGAACTTGAGTTTGAGCCTTTGCTCTCCATGCTAGTGCACCCCGGCGTTAAGGCTCGAACTTGAGTTTGAGCCTTTGCTCCTTTGCTCTCCATGATAGTGCACCCCAGTCTTAAGGCTTGAACTTCAGATTGAGCCTTCGTTCTCCATGCTAGTGTACCCCGACCTTAAGGCTTGACCTAGATTGAGTTTTTGTTGTCCATGTTAGTGCACCCCGGCCTTAAGGCTCGAACTTGAGTTTGAGCCTTTGCTCTCCATGCTAGTGCGCCCCGGCCTTAAGGCTCGAACTTCAGTTTGAGCCTTTGCTCCTTTGCTCTCCATACTAGTGCACCCCGGCCTGAACGCTCGAACTTCAAATTGAGCCTTTGTTCTCCATGCTAGTGCACCCCGGCCTTAAGACTTGAACTTAAGTTTGAGCCTTTGCTCTCCATGCTAGTGCACCCCGGCCTTAAGGCTCGAACTTCAGATTGAGCGTTCATTCTCCATGCTAGTGTACCCCGGCCTTAAGGCTCGACCTAGATTGAGTCTTTGTTCTCCATGTTAGTGCACGCCAGCCTTAAGGCTCGAACTTGTGTTTGAGCCTTTGCTCTCCATGCTAGTGCAGCCCGGCCTTAAGACTCGAACTTGAGTTTGAGCCTTTGCTCCTTTGCTCTCCATGCTAGTGCACCCCGGCCTTAATGCTCGAACTGTAGATTGAGCCTTCGTTCTCCATGCTAGTGCACCCCGACCTTAACGCTTGATCTTGAGTTTGAGCCTTAGCTCTCCATGCTATTGCACCCCAGCCTTAAGGCTCGAACTTGAGTTTGAGCCTTTGCTCTCCATGCTAGTGCACCCCGGTCTTAAGGCTCGAAATTGAGTTTGAGCCTTTGCTGTCCATGCTAGTGCACCCCGACCTTAAGGCTCAAACTTGAGATTGAGCCTTCGTTCTCCATGCTAGTGTACCCCAACCTTAAGGCTCGAATTTGAGTTAGAGCCTTTGCTCTCGATGCTAGTGTACACCAGTCTTAAGGCTCAAACTTCAGATTGAATCTCCCCTACATGGAACTTATGTGTTAAGGCTCATTCTCCATGCTTAACTTTACATGGAACTTGGCCTTAAGGCTCCAACTTGAGTTGGAGCCTTCCCTATCTATGCTAGCGTATCCCTAGCATATGAGTGCACAACTTGGATCTAGGCTCCAGCTTAAGTTCGAGCCTCTCCTACATAAAACTTGGCCTAAAGGCTCGAACTTGAGCTTGAGCCTTGTCTCTATATGCTGGTGTACCCCTGTCATATGAGTGCACAACTTGGATCTAGGCTCTAGCTTAAGTTCGGATTTTCCCTATATGGAACTTGGCCTTAAGGCTCCAATATACTAGTGTACCCCTGGCATATGAGTGCACAACTTGTATCTAGACTCCAGCTTAAGTTCAAGCCTCCCATACATGGAACTTCGCCTTAAGGCTAAAACTTGAGTTTGAGCTTTGCCTCTCTATGCTAGCGTACCCCTAGCATATGAGTGCACAACTTAGATCTAGGCTCCAGCTTAAGTCGAGCTTCTACATGGATTAAGTAAATGCAAGTGAGGCCCCCACTATTCAAGAAAACTAAGTGAAGCATCAATAATTGTAGCATGCATTAAGTTTCTTAAGTTTGATAGGTTTTGATTTGATATGTAGCATTTAAATCCATTTTTTTCTAAGGTTTTGAAACTTTTTTGGTGCTTCACAGGAATGGAAGCTAGCAGAGCGCCCGCTACCTCGCAACCACATGGTGCACCAATCTTTACTCTGGATGCTCTCGAAACAACAGCTTAGGGATGGATAATGTGGAGGACCTGGTGAAAGCGGTGAGGCATGCAAAGAAGGCTTTGGATTCATGAAAAAAGTCCATACCTGAAAAGGAGACAACAACCATTCAAGTTAGGAAAATTGTGGAGAAAAAAGGCAGGGCCATAGTGAACAGTGATCAGTTGAGGTGGTATGGATGGAGAAATCTTGGGAGCCCAATTAAAGGTATATTTGGGTTGCCACTTTATAACTCATCGTATTTTTATGTTCTTTTGATATGCAAGTTTTTGATGTGTGAAGGTAGAAGAATAGAGAGTTTTTTAAATAGTGTATGCTAAAGTGGAGGGGGTTCCATAGATTTTGTGGATGTCGAAGCTTCCTCCTTGTTGCATTCCTCGCGATAATAGTGAGAGGTGATAGGGGTTTATGAGTAGGTTGTTCAGATATGGTTTTACCACAATGAGACACACCCTATCAACTAGTCAATCATACATCTTGTAGCCTTCATCCACCACGAAACCAAGTATTACCCAGTTTCAGGTAATGCTTTGGCAGGCATTACCAGAAAGTCTCCACCAGTTACTTACTTCCATCACAATATATCTCTATTTGTAATAGCCTAAGAACCTTGGTATTTCTACCTTTCACCTTTAAGGAGGTATCTACGAGTTCAGGTTTTTCCTACTAGTTCCATGCATTGAAGGAAATTAGATTGTGACTAGTCTCCGTATCAAGTAATGCATTATAAATCACTTTACCATAAGGACTAGGCAATTAAATGGATGTTTATACAGGTGCTATGTGCTCCTTTGTGTCTCCTTCAAACTCTTCCACAAAGGCTTGTGCAGTAGGTCTAAGGTTTTTTTCTCGATGTTCTTGAAGTTTGGCTTGTCTTTCCCTTGTCTCCTCTTAGGCTTGGGTCTTTTTTTTAAAGTAGATTTTTCCTTGTCAATCACAAATCATTCATAGGGGCACAACATTAGGGAGCTCCTCACCACCATCAGGTGTAACGTGTGTAGATCCTATACTTTCCTAGCTATCAATTGTGGCCATCATATGTATCCAATTTAGATCATCCTCAGCTAAATAGCTTGTTTTTCAGCATCCTTGCTGACTAGATTTTTCCCTGCATCAATCTATTCACTACAAGTATACAAGTATTGTAGTGGGGATGGATAAGTGGTTGTGTCTGAACGGCTTGGAAAAAGTCTCCCACTATCCATAGGATGTATGTGGCTAGTTACAAGATCAACCCTCAAAAATGGAATCATGGAATTGGAGGCAGACATAGCTCTTAGACCAGTAATGCACCATCTTTGCCTCTCTCATGAGCTGGTATCCTAAGATCATTTCATATGCTTCTTGTTGTTTGGAAAAGTGCATAACAATGAAGTCATGCCCAACCCAATGTTTAACAACCTTTATCTTTAAATCTCCTAGCATCCCAATAGGTTTGGTGACAATCCTGTCAGCCATCTTGACAATGATGTCCAAGACTTCTAAACGTGGCTTGGCTATCTTCTCCTACTAGCATTTCTTAGTGATTATGCTCTCTCCCACACCACCATCTAGGGCTCCCATTACTATTAAGCCCTTGGGAATGTGACTAGTAGTAGTGCGTTGGAATCATCGCCTTCAAAATATTGTCCGAGATTGTTAAGTGAAATTTTAACCATAGATTTGGTATTTTCTTCTTCCACTGGGGCTATTGATTTGGGTACAAATCGAGGTGTCTCCATTGTATATTTGGGATGTTCCTTATGCATGTCATCTCACAAATGGTGGTAATCTGGCATTGAGTTCTCTATCAAGGAGAGCTCTCATCGCTTTGAATAATTAGGATCTCCACTAAATTAATGGTTATAGTTGTATCGATTTGTGAGGCCATAAAGCCTAGCAATTTGGGGATATTTAGTGGTGCATTCATGACCTTCTGTCCATAAATAGGTTCCTATGACATTGTAAAATCCATTTCCAAGATGGGCTCAAGGTTTCCTTATGATAGTTGTCACTTGAACCAATCAAGGATCAAACTATAGGAAGTGGAGGTGCCAGTTTCTTCCATGATGACACTCCACACATCTAGAGGTTTGCAAATCCCAGTAGTAGGCATTAAGTTACTAGGGTGTACAGTATCTAAGACTCTCACATTCTTGGTTCTTGGTTCAAGCTCCTCTTATGTTTTCGTAACTAAATCACCAAATTCTTGGAATTTCTCAATCTCCTTCCCAGGGTCAGGATAAGAGCCAAGTTTTGTCTTGTGTAATCTAGTTTCATGAATTGCATGTTCCTCCCTACCCTATTCAGAATGAACCCTCGTGTCCAAGAAGTTGGAGTCCTCATCTAGGTCCCTAACAAAGACCGGCTCTTGAGGTATCCCAAGATTTGTCTTTTTGGTTTTCTTCATTTTTCCTATTTTACCTACTTGTTTCTCCTATTTTTCTTCTTCTTTTTAGATTCCATTGCCAAGGCCACATATCGTTGCTCGAGAACATGTTGTTTTTGGGCTTGTTGTTGGGTGATAGCATTCAACGGTGTGTGATCTAGATTTGTAAGGATTATTCTTTGAGTTTGATTACTTACCCCAATCATGTTTAGGAGTGTGATGTTGGGTCTTGTTTGTGTGCCAGTGTCACCACAATCTTGTTGGGATAGTCCATAATCCAATTATCTATGCCACAATGGTTACAAGTATCCAATGGCATGTTTGAGGTCACTGATTGGTTGAACTGAGGAAACTTGAAAGGGCATTTTGAAACTTAATGGGGACCTTAATAATGGTAACATTGAAGAGGGCATTTTGAAACTCGATGGTGGGGACCTTGATAGTGGTAACATTGAAGAGAAATTCTTCTAGCTATGGCGTTAATGTCTCAGTCCCTTCCCATTGTTAGCAAGTTGGTAAAACTAGCTTGACTCCCCCTCTCCCATCCACAACATAATAGTCAAAATGAATCATTGTGGATTCATTTGTGACATGTGAGGCATTGTCCAAGTAGACATTATAGTCTGGAGACACTTAAAAGGTTCCTTCTTGAAACCTGTTTAATTCAATGGTGTGATCCTCAAGGGTGGAGGTTGAGGTCCCAAAACTGGTGGAGGTAACGACACATATTGTGCATTGTAAATCCCCCTTGCAATAGGTTGTTGTTTCACTTTTGATAAGCACCATCACTCTCAACCAAGACTTTATTTTCTTCACACTTATGCACTGTGCTATTTGCAACCTCTTCATCTCATCAAACTTCACATCACATAACATTGCATCTAGGCTCATAAAAACATAAGACATATCAAGATTCACCACTAAGTCTAACATTCCAACTCCTAGGCCCTAAACAAGAACCTTGTGATCCTCAGTGGGGGCACCAAAGCATGTAATGTTGCTGGGTGATGGCCTCTATAACAATGGCAAAAGACACACAAGAAGAAAACGTAAAGGGATCAAAATTCAGGTACACTAAGATCCTAGCTCCAAGGGCACCAATCAGCTCTTCTCCTCTTCTCAGCCCTTCAACAACTGACACAATCAAACACCTATACACTCCCCAATCTGGCTAGCTAACTTCTCCGGATATCCTCTACACTAATTTCTACTCTTTAGCACCTCTGATCTTTAGTCTATATGGCTTGGTTGACCTCCAACTGACCAAAACAGCTCCCAATACCCCAGCTGGCCAACTGTTGACTGTAAATGGAAACGAACATAGTTGTTGCTAACCCCAGCTAGAAAACTATCTTCTTGAATTCTAAAATGCCCTCCAACTGTCAAAAAACCTCAGTACTCACTTCAAGGCTTCACTGAACCCTGCAACAATCCTTTACTGACTCCCTGCCTGCTGCTGACTAAACTTTGTTGAAGCTAACCCAGCTGATGACTAAAACAAACTAAAATCTGACTCAAAAATCTTCCTTCTGTCCCCCAATCAGATAAATGTCCTCCATGCTCTACAACCTTTCTCTAACACTAGCTAACCTCAAGTTCCTACCCTAACCTCTTTGAACCAGTCAGCTGCTCTCTGCTGACTCAGATTTGACACCCTAGTGACTCAGATCTGATACAGTTGACTGAATTGACCGAATCACACCCAACTGATTCAAGTGAATTAGATTTCTTCTCCAAAGTGTCCTCTCACACACACAAGCCCTTAAACTCCATAGATCCTAGCAAGACTCAAAATTGACAATAACATTTGATCCTTAGCTAACACTTGAACCACCCTATAGCCCAAATTCAGACCTGCTGCCTATGCTGAGTGCTGACAATCTTGACTATCAGACCAAACCTTAAATAGGTTCCTCTTAGCCCAAAAAACTAGATCTCACCTTTTATACTCTCAGATGTCGACTACTTTTGATGCTCAAATGACTCTATCTGACATTGTTAGATCTTGCTGACCCACAACTTAACTGTCTGACATGGTTCTGATTCAACAGATCTGAGCTTTTCACTCCATGATTGATTCTTCTCAATAAATGCCTTCAAAACAACACAAGTATAGCACCGTAGCATGAAATCTTACCAATTCACATAGAACTCAAACTCCTCACACTCTACTCTTCATTGAAATAAAACTAGACAGTCTCAACATCCTACTGTTAGATCTTGCTAACTTAGAACTCAACTATCTGACACGGTTCTGATGATGATAAAGGGGGAAAAGTGCCAAAAAAGGATGCAATGAAGGGAAAGGGAAAATGAAAGTCACTACAGGAAGAGGATGACTCTAATACCTCTCCATCAAAATATGATGAAAGCAATTTTGATGATAGCACTCGCAAGATGGAGGCAACCCCAAAAGTAAAAGAAGTTGGTCATGCAGCAAAGGCAGGGCACTCTTTTACTTGTGGTTAATTGGTATTATTGTTACATTATTTGCATACTAACATAGATTAAGTTATGGATTCAGATAAGCTTAGCAAGAGGTGAAAAGCGCCAAATGCACCATTGGGACCAATTAATCCACCTAGCTTGGGTGACATAACTCCAATCCAAATGAATTTTCCAGGTATGATTTTACTTATTGGTAATGCTAATGTAAAGTATTTGTGTGGTGCATGCACTTACAAAATGTACGCTTTGTAGGAGTGTCTCGTCGTACCACGGCAGTAGTCCTCGATGCTCCCAAACAAACTTCAAAGTGCTAGTTCATCTACCGTTATGGAAGCCTCGGCATTAACATGTGTAATAATCAATTGTGACCACATGTGAAAAGATTGTAAAGGTTTTTCTTTTATATCCTGTAGAGTAACAATTGATGTATAACTCTACTCAACATGGTGTGGCCCAGGACATCATTCTATAAAGATGATGGCATGTGTTGGGGATCCTTTGAAGATAGGTTGTGCACTTCTAAACTAGTAGTGTCCACTAGAGCTAGAACATGTCTATGATATGTTGTTAAAGGCCAATGTGGGAAACAGGACCTTTACTGTTAAAGGTGTCAAAAATAAAAACACAATGTGTGATTGTATTGTAGTGAGGTTGTTGTTAACCATTCGGATTAACATGACCTTTCACATGGCTACACCCCTTGTACTTTATTCTTTTGTAACCATGCAATGCGCTGATTGTATATGAGACATGAGATGACCAAGCTTATGGCTTGTGTAACGCTGGTCATGAGGAATAGATGTACATAGAGCTAGAGAACTAGGAAGACTAGTTTTGGGCCCCCACTTGTAAATGGGTGGATGGACATTGTAAATATGAGCTCATGTATATAAGATATTTTATGGAATATGAAAAGGGACAATCCCATTTGTCTCACTTGGATTTTCCTTCTCTCTCTTTCTCTCATTGTGAGCTTGTGGTTGCATGCTTGCTTGTGTTCTTGCTTGCTTGCATGTTTGATTGTCAATGTATGTGAGTAGGAATGGTAATGCTCTCCTTTTTATCCTTCTCTACCTTCTCTTTGCTATCTACCATGTCCTTTTTGTATAATAGTGGCATGAGGTAGAGGTTGAGCTCTCCATAGCTCCTTCCCGACATGGAACGGGCATTCATTCTAGAAGTGCCACGGCTATCCCTTCTCTGAAGCGAACGCCCCTACAGATCTCAATTGCAACTGCCATGCCCGCATCTTTTCATTTGATTCTTGACTTGTAAGCGAACGCCAATTCCTCCTTCCTTATGAGCGAACATCCGTTCCATTTTGTTTCTGAAGTGAACATCCGTGTGGCAACTTCGCCACGCCCATTTCACTCTGTACCCTCAATTAGAACACCCGTTCCCTTTTGCCCTGAAGCAAACGTCCGTTCCATTTTTCTTTTTTGAAACGAATGCTCATTCCACGTCGTGATTTACTTGGTACGTTCGTTCCATTCAGGTTTTGGGAATCGAATGCCTGTTCTAGTTCTCAATTTTGAAGCAAACGCCCGTTCCACTCTGGATTAAATTCGAAAGCCCATTCCCTTCTTCTCCTGAGCAAACGACCGTTCCTCCTTTCATCTCCAAAGCGCACTCCGTGCCATTCCGCAAAGGTCAAATTTAGTTAGTCAAATACGATCCCTGCCTTCCCACAAAAGCACCGACCTCAACAACCACCTAGCCCAATTGCTTTGTGTTCTTGTTGATTCATGGGGCGCATGTTGCAAGTCTGAGAGAGAGAGAGAGAGAGAGAGAGAGAGGGAGTTCCTTCTCTCCCTGAGAAGTGTACCCATTCATTTCGCATTTTAAAAGAGAATGTCCATTTGTTCTAAAGCGTATGGCCGTTTCGTTTCAAAATAAAAAAATAAAAAAATAAACCTTTTTCCACAGAGGGGGATTGGTGCAAAATATGTTGAGATATCGAGCTCATCTAGTGAGGCGGTGGACACTGATGACCCGCCTCGGGGATAGGCCCCACACTTACACCACTGGCATGGTTGGTGAGATCATGGGTGATATGCGGCCAGTGGGATGATAGGCTGTGTGACAGCCATTCTAGAGACTGCTGGCATAGTTATAGCACCAGCTCATTTTAGTTGGGTTCACACTATAGAGAACCCTAGTATGTATTTGGTTGAGTACCTTTTCATATGTGTGTACTGTTATCTTGGTATATGGTGTGTTGAGTGTTGAGTGAAGAAGAAGAAGAAGATTTTTAGCCTCTCACCTTGTGTGTTGAGTGTTGAGTGAAGAAGAAGAAGATTTTTAGCCTCTCACCTTGTGTGTTCTCTATTAGGGTTTGAGTGTGTGTGTGCTTGCAAGAGCTCAAGCTCTCTTCTCCCCTGCATCTTTTCATGGTATCAGAGCCTGGTTCATGCTAAGGGCTGAGCTGCAAGCAAGAGAAGCACAGGAAGCAGTACAAGGGTAAGAGCTTCAACTACTCTTCCCTATTTGTGTTGGCAACTACACCCTTGTCAGGAGCTCTACGGGAGGCACCGGCAAACGATCTCTGTTTGAGGAGCTTTCTTCGCGGGAGTAAAGCTATAGGGAAACTATCATGTCCTATCTCGGTATCGGACAAAATTTGCTTTAGCTATAAAATATAGGGTAGTTATTACATTTCTTAGCCTTATCCCTCTATCTTCCATCTCTCTCTAGAGGTTACACCAAAGTTCAAGGCAATGGTCAAATCTCCTTTTTGAAATGATATTGACCAACATTTTTAAATAAAAAAGTGCAGCTCGGCCAAAAAAAACCCTGAAATTTTAAAATTTTGGTTTTCCCTCCAAAAAGGTATTTTTACCTCAAAAAAGGCAATCTAATCATATTCTATGGTGGGAAAACCATTTTTCAAGCTCATTTCGACTCTCTTAATCTCTCTCTAATCCTCTTCCACAAGCTTCTTTAATCTTCTATTATTGCATAATCATCTCTAAAGCTATTGTACTCTCCCTAATCTCATCCTTCTTTCTCTTGCTCACCCATACCAAACTTTAATCTTCTATTTCTTCATAATCTTCTATTTCTTTAATCATTTCTTAAGCTATTGTGCCCTCTCTTTTCCTCACTCTTCTTCACCCATACATCTCATTAGGCCTACCTCTCGTAGTAAGAGACCAAGTGATTCCATCTTTGAATACCTTCTCTACAACACTACAAGTGATAAAGGTGAGTGGATTGGGCATCCATTTAGGGTGGTGAAAGATTGGGTTTATATGCAACCAAGTGCCACAAGTCCACATCGAGTTCTTAACCGTGGTGTGTTTTGGAACACCATTGGAAGGGAATGATTCTTCATTTCAAGACGGATAAGAATGGAGAAATCAAGGGAATAATACATGTCTACATGGTTGTAGACATGTATCTTCCTCCTTCCATGGAGAGGAATAGGCTCCCTTGCAACAACTGTAAGTATGTGGTTTTTATGTTTTTTGGAAATGGCTTGTTTTGTTTTACTAATTATGGTATGTGGGTTGCAGACATTTTCCCATCAAGCTATATTGAAGAACAATCTTTGAGAAGCCTCACTGGTGTGTTTAGTGCTTTTCATAGTACAATAGGTGAGCTTATGTTTCCAAGTGAGAATCATAGAGCCCTCTTCAACAAAATAATATTCTTTTACACACACTCTTACAAAGTCCCTTCTCGGCCTACAGAATATAGTAACCTTGAGGAGATCCCTATGGACTCTTTGCATAGTGTAGAGTGACCAGTTCCGGATAGGTGGAGTGTTAATGCTTTAAAAAACAAGATGTATTCTGACATACACTCCTGCTTAAAATTCTCTAAGTCTGTGGGGCTTGGATGGTTTGCCCCAATCCATGTTCTCTAATCTTTCTCCACAACCCACCCCAACAATGTTCATTTGCAAGAAATTGCAAATTGAACAAATTAACAATGTCTTGGAAATTGGATGGAATATTGTGGAGGGGTTTCACAAAGGGGACATCTACTCATGTAAAGTGGTGCCTTCAAGTGTGACCTTTTGATACTTGAAGACTCGTCAAAGCTTATCCATTTGATTTTTCTATGAACGATGGATGAAGAAGAATGGGGAGTGGGTTCCCTTGCAATCAAGTGAGGGTGTGGATACACCCATAGATTTATCTGTGACTCTTCCTGATGGTTCAATTTGTTGAAACTATATATATAGATGTGCTCTATATATAGTGTTGGAACTATATATAGATGTGCTCTATATATAGATGGGTCTTGTTGGAACTATATATATAGATGTGCTCTATATATATAGTTTCAACACAATTGAGGTGGTGAATGCAAGCAATGAATGGAGCTTAGGAGATGTTTGAGAGAATTTGCTCATTCTGAGATTTCAATATGTCGAAGTAGCAAGCATCAAGATTGGCCGACGAAAGGTGAGCTTTGATATTTGTAAATTTGTGTTGCTTTGTGTTTTTTGAATATGTTTTTTTATTTATTACACTTGAATTTCCTTGTTTAGATTGGAAGACATTTGGAGAAGAGCTTAAAGGTTTGCAAATACTGGAGTAACGGTGGATGCAAATTTCAACTTCAGAATTAGTGTCGCAAGTCGTTGAGGGGCTATTTGTATTTTTTTTAAATTAAGATGGTTTTGTATCAAACCTATTATAAAATGATGGTTCCTTGTGAATCACCACTTGTGTTATGTCTTGTATCGATTTAATTTATATTTTTATATAAATTTGGGGTTATTTACTAGTCACTTACAGTCTAAAATGCCCAATGTTTAATTTTGAGGTCTATAAATATAGAACCTCTCTCATTTTCTAACACTTTGTTTTGAAGTTCCTCTATCTTTCACCACTCATCTCTCCATTTCTAGCATTCGTCACTCCCTTCCAGTATGGACCCAAACATGGCATACGAGAGGTTTCTCGAGTTCTTGAAGAGGATTAAGTGGCCTGATAGAGAGGAACTTTTCTTCATCTTCTCTCGCAAGATTGACTTTGGAACAACCATCCTCTTGGTGGAAGAAGAGGACTACAGAGGTACTCTTGACTACATGGAGGAGTACATGAGGCCCTCGAGGACTGTCAAGCTACCACAGGAGAACGGTGATTGGGTGCCATGCGATCTCCTACGATATATCAACAAGAATGACATGAATGCCTATCCTTGGACTTAGGATCTAAAACCATTGGTCCTTCTACATGAATATACTCACCAAGGATTGATTCAACATCTGCATTGTTTGCCTTCTTTTCTAATGATACTTTGTAGAAAGGAGGAAGAAAGTGCCCTCGAATCCCTCGGGTATAAAGAGCTCCTTTGATGACTCCATAAATTCCCTCATAACCCTTGCGAGATGACTGATGCCAGCTTCATCACATGCATCTTGTACATCCCTTGCACTAATAAGCCCCTTGATGTCTTGCATAATGTCCTTGTAACCACCTCAACGACTCTCTTGTAATTTGGATCATGGATGATTGATGTTATCTCTTTGTTCTTCATGCAAGCTTTGAAAACATGCATAGTATCTTCCACACCAGATGCATCAGCTAAGAAATTCCTAGGACATAACGAAACCACGATTAAATCTATCAGGAAAAACCTTTAAATTAACACCACATACATAAAAAATACAAACAAAAAAAATCCATGGAAACATACCTTGTTGCCACCATAACCCTCCGTTTCCTTGCGCCACCTTGCACAGAAAGATTTTGAATATTAGAAAGCTTTCGTTTATGCTCACGTGCACCAATTGGTGTGTGCTTCAACCTCCTTATTTTCTTTGTAATAACAACCTAGACAATTTATCTCTTTGATTATTTATGAGTGTTTCTTGTTCCTTATTTTTCATGTCTAGGTCATGTGAATGTTTTTTCAAATCTTCAATACTTGATTGAAGACTTGAATTAATTGAGTGTAAGTATTGGCTATGAAGACCACCCACTAACAGAAAGTCTTTTACAATAACCTAAGAGCTCATTTTTCCCATCACCTACATATCAAACAAAACTAGTCAAATCACAAAATGGTGAACTGTACAAGGTCAAAGAATCATAGGGGAAGAGATTCCCATCTACCCAAAGATCAACATTCTTCTTCCCCTCATTTCTTACTGTGGACATGGTTGAATTAGGCAATGGTTGCCTAACATATGGACGTTTTGCTAGTGCATAATCTTCATCTATACGAATGTGAATGTCTACTTTACGCTTTCTACCATTCGGAATATCATCTAAAGACATGTCTAATTCAAGATGATAGAAAAATAAGATTAATAGAAGATTAGAAAATAGATTTATATTACATAATAATATTCTAACATTTGGAATAATCCTAGAGAAATATATATTAAGAATATATCTCTTTAAAAAAGCCATTTTTGATATTCCAAAAATAAAGATTTTAGTCATGATTAGGAGAGATGATAAGAATGAAAGGAGTGGGGTGGCATTAAATGACATTAAAAATTTACATTAAATGAGATAAGGATTTAAAAATAAAATTTTTAATATATATATATTTGAAAAGAAAGTTTTAAATGAAAATACACTAAAATGTGAAAAGTATCAAAAAGTCATTATTTTAGTGGCCTCAAAAAACGCCCTTCTATTTTGGGATATAAAATATTAGAATGCATCTTGTAATCATTAGATAGCATAGCAGTCAGGAAGATATGACAAGAGTGAAGATTCTGATAAAGTTATGAAGATATGACAAGATTATTATGAGGAAGTTTATGACTGAGAAATGATATTAAAAACTCACTTTTTGGGTTTATATATGTATAAGGAAAGTTTTTTGATGGAAAAAGTCAAAAAAATAAAAATTTAAAAAAAACAATTTTTGGGCCTCCCTTATGGGCGTGGTGATGCAACTTGCATTCTATTTTTGGTATAAAATATTAGAATGCACCTGGCAATCATTCGATATCATAGAAGTTAGAAAGATATGACAAGATTGTTATGAGGTAGTTATGACTAAGAAATGATATAAAAATTTTACTTTTTAGGTTTATATATGTATAAGGAAAGTTTTTTTGATTGAAAAACTCAAAAAAATGAAAATTTTGAAAAAGTCAATTTTTGGGCCCCCCTTATGACCGAAAAGTGAAACCTTGGGAATGTTGATGCAACTTGCATCTAAAAGTAATGGATTAAAATATTCCAAAACTATAAACTATAAAAGTGCTAAAAGCTTGTGAGAGAGTGGATAAAATGTAGATGGTAGGACCTAAAAAGTCTATAAAATGTAGGGGAATCATTTGCTTTGTCTCCCACTATGGGGTCAAAATTAGCATTTTTAATCAAAATATTACTAAAAATTAGGATTTCTTATAAGGCCCATTTCATAGTCCAAATTTCCCCTAATGAATGGCTAGTCCAGGTCCTATGATAGACTAACAGAAGTTAAGGAGGTAGATATTTCAGAACTAGGGGAGAATCCCAAACCTGTCTGCATTGCTAATGACTTAACTGTTGATGAAGAAGAAGAGCTCATTGCACTCTTAAAAGAATTCAAGGATTTTTTTGCTTTGAAATATACTGAAATGAAGGGTGTAACACCACCCGAGGTGTTTCAACACACTATTCCGATCATGGAGGGATTGAGACCATCTAGGCAAAAACCTTATCAAATGAATCCTAAATATGTAGCTATTGTAAAGGAGGAAAACGATAAACTCATAGCTGCAGATTTCATCTACAAGATTGAGCACACAGATTGGCTATCACCAATCATGATCGTGCCGAAAAATAATGGAAAACTAAGAGTTTGTGTTGAACTCAAAAAGGTCAATGCAGCTACTAGGAAAGACCATTACCCATTATCATATACTTAGCATGTATTAAAACGGGTAGCAAGTGAAGAACCCTATAGCTTCTTAGATAGGTTTTCAAGCTACAATCACGTGTCCATTACACTAGAGGACCAACACAAGACGGACTTCAACACAATGTGGGAGAACTATGCTTATAAGGTTATGCCTTTTGGCCTCACTAATGTCCCTGCAACTTTCCAACAACCGATTGATGTGCATTGCCTTCAATAAGAACTACTTGCAAAAGTGGCTTGAGGTATTCATTGACAATCTTTGTGCACACTCACGATGGAATGAACATCTGGCTTGCTTAAAGAAGGTGTTTTAGAGATGCCAGTTATATCGCATATCCTTAAATCCTCTAAAATTCTAGTTTTGGGTTAAACACAGTGTTATCTTAGGACACATTATGTCTAAAATTGGTATTTCCACTGATGAGAGCAAGGTGAAGTTAATCATGGAATTACCACCGTGTACAAAGTACAAGGGTGTGCAACGGTTTATGGGACACGTTGTGGGTATTATCAAAGATTCATCATATTCTATGCTGAAATTGCCAAGCCATTGTATAGACTACTCATCGTCTTTGAATGGACAAATTAATGCCAAAAAGCATATGATCAGTTGAAACAATCACTCGTTACACCAATTTTGAGACCACCCAACTGGGACCTCGTATTTCATATGTACATTGATGCATCAAATTTTTCGATAGGATGTGTATTGGCGCAACCTGGGGAATTCAAATTGGATTACCCGGTTTGCTTTGCCAATCGATAATTAACTGATGTAGAAATAAACTATACCACAATTGAACATGAAGGGTTGGCCATGATATATGTTGTTAAGAAATACATGCATTACTTGCTAGACATGGAAACGCCACAACAAGCAAAGCAGAAGACCCCAGGGTAAAGGCATCAACCTCCAACAAACCTCACCACTCAAAAAGGGCTACCACAGGGGCACTCTATGTCCACAACAAGGAAACAATGGATTCTGAAGTCACAAATCCAAGCCCAAGGCCATTATGATAGTGTTGATGCCTTAGAAGTGTCACAGCAGCACAACAAGGATACACGTAAGGGCCAAGGAAGAAAATATTTCGAAAGGAAGAAGCAACACAAATGGGCCCCCGCACCATCAATAATTCAAAAACTGGGGTGAGAAAAGACATACTTAACACCCACCAAGGATACTATAAAGGAACCTCACAAGTATGGGTACCAACAAAGAACACAATGAACTCAAGTGCAGGTGGGTGAGAAAAGACATTAACGCCCAAGGATACTATAAAGAGACCTCACAAGTATGGGTACCAAAGAACACAAGGAACTCAATTCCGGGTCTTACCTTAAAAGGCAAAAAAAAGAGACAAGAGCACAATTAAGAAGACCAGGCTATATCTTGTGTCAGGAAGCACCAAGGTTAGTTTAGAAAAAGAAAACAATTCAACCAAATGGATAGAGAAGTGCCACACCTATGGTGCCAACATCACCACCTAGAGAAAACAAGCTGAGCCAAGCCATAGACAAAGGTAAAACAAAAGTGAAACCATAGGCACAAGAAAAACAAAAGATTCAAGAAGATTCGATGTTCTCCTCTAGTGGATGGAAAAAAAAACTAATGAATTCTACCCTAGATGATGAATATGATTATCGTGAGAGGGGTAGACATAAATCTTGTTCAAGTTTGAGGAGGATAGAAATATTACAATCAACCTCCTGTAGAGGAGCTAGAGGAATCTTATGAGAGTGATTTAGAATGAGAAAGTGCTGATGATGTTGATCTTGATAGCCAGGATGATGGGATGGATATGGTGGAAGTTGAGAGTGCATGGGAGAACCATGAAGGCCAGAAGTGCCAGGAGGAGTTCTCGGATGTCTCTAGCTTCACATCACATGGATCCCAAGGTTTGGCAGGTGGTCAAGATGATAGAGCTATTGATGAGCATAGTCAAGATGATAGATATGCTAATGTGCATAGTTCCGACTCACATGTCTATGATGATGTCATATTGCCTCATGATTTCAAGGGCATTGATGATGTGGTACACGATGGTGGATGCCATGATGATATGGAGTATTTTGACCATGATGATGGTGTGATTTTTTATTCTCCGAAGGAGGAAAGTTCTATGGTTGATGATAGCTAGATTTCTTCTCATGTTTATGATGATACTTTTCCACACGATGCGGTGATGCATAGTGATATGGTGGATGATGATCTCATCCAGATTCTTGATGATTAGCTTTGGCTAGTATTGATATTGATGCAGATATGATGATTATCTTTCACTCTATTTATGGTGATCCAGTTCTTCATGTGCAAGTGTGGAGACTCACATTGAGTCTACTATACATGATCCAGATTTGGAGGTTCCATTTATTTATCCTATTATTCATGACGGTGATGATCACATTGATATGATCTTATTTGATTCTCCAAATTCACATGATATTGATCTTCATGCTAATCATGTTGATGATCTAGTGATTATGCAATTTTTACTTTCTCTTGATCATGATGATGATGATGTTTCCCATGATGATGTTGTTTCTTATGATATTGTTTTTGATGATGCTATGGTGATCCATGATGATATTCATGATATTTCCATGCATGATGGGATCCATGTTGATGGATTTTTCCATGTGATGAAGGGTCTGTCCCATTATTTTATGAGGCATGATGGGGCTTATTTACCTATCCATGCTATGGTTTCTTATGCTATTCATGATGGATTTTTCCATGTGATGAAGGGTCTGTCCCATTATTTTATGAGGCATGATGGGGCTTATTTACCTATCCATGCTATGGTTTCTTATGCTATTCATGATGGGATTTATTTATCTTTCCATGCTCAGGCATATGCTTATGGATTATATATTGCAGCAAGAGAGTTTGGATTTTTTCATGCTATTGGCATGCAAATATCATACATTTATGGTTCTATGTGTTCATTTTCTTTGATGAGGATGATCTCATGCTTGGAGCACATATATGTCTTGAAGACTCTCTTTATGCTATGCAGTGCATAGGAGGAAGGAGAAGATTTTTCTTCTCACCTTGATTGGTGAAACACATGTTCTTCAGGAGGATATTTATGTGGATCATAGTCATGATGATGATTCTTTTGATGATATCTATTATGATGTTGTGTCGGAGTTAGAGTATTATGATACTCTAGATGATATTCTAGTGCAAGATCATACTCTTGATCTAGTATTTTTGGTGGATCATTCAAATTTGATGATTTCTTTGGAGGATGATTCGACCATCCATGAGTTGCTGATGCAGATGCTTAGATCTTATTTGACATGGTTTTATGGTGATGATATTTCACCATGTGCTTCATTGACTTATTTTTTTGGTGGTATGCCTTTCTTGGCACATGTCCCAATTGGAGGATCGATATGTTTTTATGTTCAATATTCTTCATCGACATATCTTTATGGTTGGTGATATGCTATTTTTGGCCTATGATGCAGATGCTAGAGCTTCATGTAGATTCTTATGTGGTAGTTTTACATGGTCCACTCCATGCTCTTAGAGTGTGTACATCGTTCTTGATTCATGGTTCTTCATATTCATATTGTATGATATAGCATGGTATTGCATATACCTCATGGGATTTCATTTCTGGCATACATATATCATACTTGTGGGTTCGATCTTCGGATTAGGAATCCGACCCACCGAGTGTGCAAGGTGTTAGCGGTCACATGCACACATTATCCATTAGGGCATGCACGTCATGGACATTATAACAATATGATCATTTAACCTTAGTTTAAGGCACATCCCTTCACTCATACCTTTTCTTATCTTACTATGCATAGAGGAGTTATAACCTCCCTCATCTTTGTATTCGACGTACATGAATGAAGCAATAAAATATACATAGCAATGGCGTTCTCTCTTGCAAACTATGTAATTTCCATGTTTAGGTTTTCCCTAAACATTTTCCAAGGGTAAAGTTAGGGTTAAGCATTTCACGTCGTGAAATGCCTCAACCATCACACGCCATGAAACAGGTTCACACGTTTCACGAGTTGAGTATCTCTTCCTCAACATGCATATTTTTTACATCTAGACTGATTGAGCATATAGGACCATTTAGGATATTTTCAATTGTATAAATAAAGGAAAGTAATTCAATTGTGAAAACTCTGCTTAACAGCATTTCATGTCGTGAAACACTGCAGATCATTTCATGTCGTGAAACTCTACCAACCATTTAATGTCATGAAATGCTAGGGATTTCACACCGTGGAACAGCCAAGCGTTGAAGAGGGTCCCAAAACTAGAGACCAAGGTATGGTATGCAAAAGATTTAAAGACACCCACTTTTAGTGGAGAAGAGAAGGAGAGAAATAAGGATGCGGTCCATATTTTTCTACAAAAAAGGCAAGATTTGCATCTTTTAAGAAGTGAAGAAAATTTTGCCTCTCAAAAAAGAAAGGATTTTTTCTTCAAAAAGGAAGAACCTCTTAAAAAGCAAAAATCCAATCCTAATACGTTTCTAAAAAAGCAAGATTTTGAGAGAGCGGTTAAAGAAAAACTTTGCTTCTCTTGTCTTGAGCCGAGACGTGATAAAAGGAATTATCCTTGTTGAAATTTGAGCATTATGATGAGCTATGGTGGATCAAACACTAGAATCAACATCATTAACAAAGTGATTAGCAAATAATTAAGATGTAATTAGTGGGTAATTAACAAATAGATTAATGTAGGCATGGATACTCAAAAACTAGCAAATTCTCATTAGGGCAATGCCTCAATTTATAGAGTTTACATCAAGCATCTAATCCCACTGATTTCTCCTTGATTCACTCCACCTCTTTTCCTTGATTCTCTCCACCTCTTCACTTTTCCCAGAATATCTCCACACTTCCCAGAATATCTCCACACTTCCTAAATCTTCTCATGCTACCCTTTATTCTCTCCCAGTAGATTCTTCTCACCTTTTCACAGGTTCTTTCACATTTACATCTTCTCTTTTACAGCCTCTAACCAAGGGCTTGTTCCCACACACACCCTATTCACTTGTATTTTCAACACCTCCCCTCAAGTGAATAATCCTAGTACACCTAGACCCTATACCAAGTTTGCCTCCCCTTACTCGATAGTCCGCGACTAGTGCCTACACCTCCCCTCAAGTTATCTTAGCACACCTGGACCCTGTACCAAGTTTCTCTCTTACTTTGACAGCCCCCCGCGACCAGTGCCTCAAGTCCCTAAACTCCATAGTCCTTGACACTCTCTCTCTCTATGTGTCCAAGGCTACTATAAGTGCCCGCGACGTTGACTAAAGTGCTCACACATACATCTACCACGTGGCCTACATCATCGGTGGCTCAGAGGTGGTTTTACTTTGTTGGGGCAGGTTACATTGGGTTGTGGGGTCTCTCTCTCTCTCTCTCTCAGAGATTTTTACATGGCTCCTCACTCTTTGGAGTCTCACATCTTCTCTTTTCTTCAGTCTTCTTGTCGTGTGGCAGCTTCTCTCCATGCATCCGTCTCTTCTTTCAGTCTTCTTGGGACAGCTTCTCTTCTTGTGGCAGCTTCTCTTCTCGTGTCCATATCTTCCTTTAGATCTTCTTGGTGTGGATCTTCCTCTTGGAAAGAGGTATTCTTCTTCTTTCATGGCTCGGGCCATGAGCTCGGCCGCCGTCAGGTCTTTTTGCTCTATGTGAGCAACATGTTTCAATGTTTTTCCTGACAGTTCCTTTGGATTTTTGATGTTCATCTTGTGTCATTATGCAATGCAAACCCAAATTTATGCGGGAGGTCTTACCTCTTGCCTTATTCTGGACAAGGGCAGTGTCTGTTCCCATTTTTACACTGATGCAATGTGCCCAATACGTAATGCGTATAGCATTCATTCTTATGCACATTCCAAATGCAACTCTGGCTGTGAATAATCTTGAATTTGAGTGAGATTTACAAGCATTAACCAAGGGTTAAATGCAAAAATGATGATTATCTCAGCACAATTTTCCCAGAAATTACATTAAATCAAGGGTAAGCAATTTGTACGGGATGGTTGGAGTATCAAACCAACTCCGATTTGCAATCTGAAGTTATAGGGATCTATATCACATACCTAATGGTTAATTTGAACCCTCAATTGTACCAAAATATAGTGATTAGCACTGATTAATCATTGATTAGCAAATTAATGCTCTGTTTTGTGTGCAAAAAACAGAGTATGCGGGGAGTCCAGATCTGGTGCCTTAGACTTCAAATGAGCTCAAATGCTTTCAAAGGCATCAATAGCAATGAGTTTAGTAGAGGATTAAGCCAAGAAACACAAGATTTGACCAAATATTGAAAGCTTAATCTCTGTTTTACCAAAGTCACCTGCAGATTTGATGAAGAGCTTGGATCTCACTGTAGACTTGATGAAATTGAATTCTGTCTTCACCAGCTTGTAAAGCATGCTTGAAAACACCTTGAGCTAAGAGGAATTAGAGACCTTTGATTTGTGGAAGTAGTAATGTCAAAAACTCCTTAGAAAAAAGGCGCTAACAAAAATCGCGAATTCTCCTAAACGCTTCGGCGGTTTGCTGCATGGAGTTGATGGGCTTGAAGAGCGTTGAAGTGGCTACCATATGCTAGAAGGGTTTAAGCTAATTGTGAGTGTGCAAGGTGAATGGACTCCTCCACTGGCTGGGGGTACAGAGATGAAGTGAAAAATAACTAAAATTTTGATTATTTCTTAATTATCTACTAATCCTAATTAATTAAATAATGGACTCATAAACCTGATGGATTCTAGGCATGGTTCTGATACCATATTGAAATTTGAGCATTGTGATGAGCTATGGTGGATCAAACATTAGAATCAACATCATTAACAAAGTGATTAGCAAATAATTAAGATATAATTAGTGGGTAATTAACAAATAGATTAATGTAGGCATGGATACTCAAAAACCAGCAAATTCTCATTAGGGCAATGCCTCAATTTATAGAGTTTACATCAAGCATCTAATCCCACTGATTTCTCCTTGATTCACTCCATCGCTTTTCCCTGATTCTCTCCACCTCTTCACTCTTCCCAGAATATCTCCACACTTCCCAGAATATCTCCACACTTCCTAAATCTTCTCATGCTACCCTTTATTCTCTCCAAGTAGATTCTTCTCACCTTTTCACAGGTTCTTTCACATTTACATCTTCTCTTTTACAGCCTCTAACCAAGGGCTTGTTCCCACACACACCCTATTCACTTGTATTTTCAACACCTCCCCTCAAGTGAATAATCCTAGTACACCTAGACCCTATACCAAGTTTGCCTCCCCTTACTCGATAGTCCGCGACTAGTGCCTACACCTCCCCTCAAGTTATCTTAGCACACCTGGACCCTGTACCAAGTTTCTCTCTTACTTTGACAGCCCCCCACGACCAGTGCCTCAAGTCCCTAAACTCCATAGTCCTTGACACTCTCTCTCTCTATGTGTCCAAGGCTACTATAAGTGCCCGCGACGTTGACTAAAGTGCTCACACATACATCTACCACGTGGCCTACATCATCGGTGGCTCAGAGGTGGTTTTACTTTGTTGGGGCAGGTTACATTGGGTTGTGGGGTCTCTCTCTCTCTCTCTCTCAGAGATTTTTACATGGCTTCTCACTCTTTGGAGTCTCACATCTTCTCTTTTCTTCAGTCTTCTTGTCGTGTGGCAGCTTCTCTCCACGCATCCGTCTCTTCTTTCAGTCTTCTTGGGACAGCTTCTCTTCTTGTGGTAGCTTCTCTTCTCGTGTCCATATCTTCCTTTAGATCTTCTTGGTGTGGATCTTCCTCTTGGAAAGAGGTATTCTTCTTCTTTCATGGCTGGGGCCATGAGCTCGTCCGTCGTCAGGTCTTTTTGCTCTATGTGAGCAACATGTTTCAATGTTTTTCTTGACAGTTCCTTTGGATTTTTGATGTTCATCTTGTGTCATTATGCAATGCAAACCCAAATTTATGCGGGAGGTCTTACCTCTTGCCTTATTCTGGACAAGGGCAGTGTCTATTCCCATTTTTACACTGATGCAATGTGCCTTATACATAATGCGTATAGCATTCATTCTTATGCACATTCCAAATGCAACTCTGGCTATGAATAATCTTGAATTTGAGTGAGATTTACAAGCATTAACCAAGGGTTAAATGCAAAAATGATGATTATCTCAGCACAATTTTTCTAGAAATTACATTAAATCAAGGGTAACCAATTTATACGGGATGGTTGGAGTATCAAACCAACTCCGATTTGTAATCTAAAGTTATAGGGATCTATATCACATACCTAATGGTTAATTTGAACCCTCAATTCACCAAAATATAGTGATTAGCACTGATTAATCACTGATTAGCAAATTAATGCTCTGTTTTGTGTGCAAAAAACAGAGTATGCGGGGAGTCCAGATCTGGTGACTTAGACTTCAAATGAGCTCAAATGCTTTCAAAGGCATCAATAGCAATGAGTTTAGTAGAGGATTAAGCCAAGAAACACAAGATTTGACCAAATATTGAAAGCTTAATCTCTGTTTTACCAAAGTCACCTGCAGATTTGATGAAGAGCTTGGATCTCACTGTAGACTTGATGAAACTGAATTCTGTCTTCACCAGCTTGTAGAGCATGCTTGAAAACACCTTGAGCTAAGAGGAATTAGAGACCTTTGATTTGTGGAAGTAGTAATGTCAAAAACTCCTTAGAAAAAAGGCGCTAACAAAAATCGCGAATTCTCCTAAACGCTTCGGCGGTTTGCTGCATGGAGTTGATGGGCTTGAAGAGCGTTGAAGTGGCTACCATATGCTAGAAGGGTTTAAGCTAATTGTGAGTGTGCAAGGTGAATGGACTCCTCCACTGGCTGGGGATACAGAGATGAAGTGAAAAATAACTAAAATTTTGATTATTTTTGAATTATCTACTAATCCTAATTAATTAAATAATGGACTCATAAACCTGATGGATTCTAGGCATGGCTCTGATACCATATTGAAATTTGAGCATTGTGATGAGCTATGGTGGATCAAACATTAGAATCAACATCATTAACAAAGTGATTAGCAAATAATTAAGACATAATTAGTGGGTAATTAACAAATAGATTAATGTAGGCATGGATACTCAAAAACCAGCAAATTCTCATTAGGGCAATGCCTCAATTTATAGAGTTTACATCAAGCATCTAATCCCACTGATTTCTCCTTGATTCACTCCACCTCTTTTCCTTGATTCTCTCCACCTCTTCACTTTTCCCAGAATATCTCCACACTTCCTAAATCTTCTCATGCTACCCTTTATTCTCTCCCAGTAGATTCTTCTCACCTTTTCACAGGTTCTTTCACATTTACATCTTCTCTTTTACAGCCTCTAACCAAGGGCTTGTTCCCACACACACCCTATTCACTTGTATTTTCAACACCTCCCCTCAAGTGAATAATCCTAGTACACCTAGACCCTATACCAAGTTTGCCTCCCCTTACTCGATAGTCCGCGACTAGTGCCTACACCTCCCCTCAAGTTATCTTAGCACACCTGGACCCTGTACCAAGTTTCTCTCTTACTTTGACAGCCCCCCGCGACCAGTGCCTCAAGTCCCTAAACTCCATAGTCCTTGACACTCTCTCTCTCTATGTGTCCAAGGCTACTATAAGTGCCCGCGACGTTGACTAAAGTGCTCACACATACATCTACCACGTGGCCTACATCATCGGTGGCTCAGAGGTGGTTTTACTTTGTTGGGGCAGGTTACATTGGGTTGTGGGGTCTCTCTCTCTCTCTCTCTCAGAGATTTTTACATGGCTTCTCACTCTTTGGAGTCTCACATCTTCTCTTTTCTTCAGTCTTCTTGTCGTGTGGCAGCTTCTCTCCACGCATCCGTCTCTTCTTTCAGTCTTCTTGGGACAGATTCTCTTCTTGTGGTAGCTTCTCTTCTCGTGTCCATATCTTCCTTTAGATCTTCTTGGTGTGGATCTTCCTCTTGGAAAGAGGTATTCTTCTTCTTTCATGGCTGGGGCCCATGAGCTTGTCCGCCGTCAGGTCTTTTTGCTCTATGTGAGCAACATGTTTCAATGTTTTTCCTGACAGTTCCTTTGGATTTTTGATGTTCATCTTGTGTCATTATGCAATGCAAACCCAAATTTATGCGGGAGGTCTTACCTCTTGCCTTATTCTGGACAAGGGCAGTGTCTGTTCCCATTTTTACACTGATGCAATGTGCCCAATACATAATGCGTATAGCATTCATTCTTATGCACATTCCAAATGCAACTCTAGCTATGAATAATCTTGAATTTGAGTGAGATTTACAAGCATTAACCAAGGGTTAAATGCAAAAATGATGATTATCACAATTTTATCAGCATAATTTTCCCAGAAATTACATTAAATCAAGGGTAACCAATTTGTACGGGATGGTTGGAGTATCAAAGCAACTCCGATTTGCAATCTGAAGTTATAGGGATCTATATCACATACCTAATGGTTAATTTGAACCCTCAATTGTACCAAAATATAGTGATTAGTACTGATTAATCACTGATTAGCAAATTAATGCTCTGTTTTGTGTGCAAAAAACAGAGTATGCGGGGAGTCCAGATCTGGTGCCTTAGACTTCAAATGAGCTCAAATGCTTTCAAAGGCATCAATAGCAATGAGTTTCGTAGAGGATTAAGCCAAGAAACACAAGATTTGACCAAATCTTGAAAGCTTAATCTCTGTTTTACCAACCACGTGCAGATTTGATGAAGAGCTTGGATCTCATTGTAGACTTGATGAAATTGAATTCTGTCTTCACCAGCTTGTAGAGCATGCTTGAAAACACCTTGAGCTAAGAGGAATTAGAGACCTTTGATTTGTGGAAGTAGTAATGTCAAAAAATCCTCATAAAAAAGGCGCCAACAAAAATCGCGAATTCTCCTAAACGCTTCGGCGGTTTGCTGCATGGAGTTGATGGGCTTGAAGAGCATTGAAGTGGCTACCATATGCTAGAAGGGTTTAAGCTAATTGTGAGTGTGCAAGGTGAATGGACTCCTCCACTGGCTGGGGGTACAGAGATGAAGTGAAAAATAACTAAAATTTTGATTATTTCTTAATTATCTACTAATCTTAATTAATTAAATAATGGGCTCATAAACCTGATGGATTCTAGGCATGGCTCTGATACCATGTTAAAATTTGAGCATTGTGATGAGCTATGGTGGATCAAACACTAGAATCAACATCATTAACAAAGTGATTAGCAAATAATTAAGACATAATTAGTGGATAATTAACAAATAGATTAATGTAGGCATGGATACTCAAAAACTAGCAAATTCTCATTAGGGCAATGCCTCAATTTATAGAGTTTACATCAAGCATCTAATCCCACTGATTTCTCCTTGATTCACTCCACCTCTTTTCCCTGATTCTTTCCACCTCTTCACTTTTCCCAGAATATCTCCACACTTCCCAGAATATCTCCACACTTCACTCTCCCAGTAGATTCTTCTCACCTTTTCACAGGTTCTTTCACATTTACATCTTCTCTTTTACAGCCTCTAACCAAGGGCTTGTTCCCACACACACCCTATTCACTTGTATTTTCAACAATCCTAAGTCCCAAAGGAAAAGAACTTACTGGGAATGGTAAGCCTAAAGGAATGCACATTTGAATTATTTTCATTAGGTAAAACACTTTTAAGAAGCTATTTGCATAATACACTAACATTTGAACATAAAGGAAAATTTTGGGATATGGTTGGGTGGAGAATCAAAGTTCTAGTCTTACAAGTCTTCAAGCTATTGATGCAAGGAGCATTACAACCCATGTTTCCTTCCAACTAAAAACTTGAGAGAGGATTCTTCATGGATGTGTGTAATCTGTAACCAATTCAAAGTCCGTGTGTCCAAATGGTATAGCTCATGTGATGAGATAAAGAACATTATACGAGAAATCTTAATAATAATAACCTAATACATAAGCAAAATCACAATTCTAATCAAGCTTGCATTTATTAATGAAACTCTCATATAATGATCTCCAAATATAACATGATATAGCTCCAATAAGCTCTACCAATTTCCACACAAATAAGTGATCCATAATCATCCAAACATACGGTCCCAAATGAGCCATTAAAGCCATAACTTCTTTGCCATTATTCTAGACCCTTATGCCACCTTTTCTAAAAACCAAACAAATTAACCTTTGAACATATAGAGAACCATAACTAAATAATGTGGGGGAACCCTCCCCCCCCCCTTCCCTCACCTCATAGAAAATACGAATCCCATCAAATTACAAATGCCAAATACAGGGTGAACTCGTGCCACGCTTATAAAGCCCAATTTGTTGAAGCACTCATTGATAAATCCCATAAAGAGGTTATTGATGCCATCATGTGAACTACCCCTTTAAAAAAATGATCTGTTTACTTCGAACAGCATAAGAGTCTTTTTAAATGTCATATAAGCACATAAATGAAAACAAGTGACATCCCCTTTAGGAAAGATCTCAGCCCTAGAAAAGAAAATATCTTGGTACAATATAAGCTACTCCAATGTGATTGCCTCCTCTTCTCTAGCTATGCTGCCTATTCAGGAGTACTCTACTGCAAAAAGAATAATTTCTAAGGTCAATGGGAAGGAGTTGAATCTCCACTGTCTCTTGAGAAGAGTGCAATATGTTTTATTGATCTGAATAAATCCCAGATGATCAAGAACTAGCTTTTTAAGGAAAAGATGTTTCTTGACTGTATATGTTTTCAAGAGGTTTAAGCCACAGGTAGCCATCTCCTCTCTAACCTTAACAAGGTCTCCAAGGAACATCAAACAGTTTGTGTCTGATCACACTCAAGTAGTTGGGGAACTACTCTAGGCATGCACCAATAGATGGGCTAAAGGTTAAAGCCACAGGTACCCATTTCCTCTCTAACCTTAACAAGGTCTCCAAGGAACATCAAACAGTTTGTGTCTGATCACACTCAAGGTAGTGGGGAGATTGCTCTAGGCATGCACAACAGATGGGCTAAAGCTATCGAAGGGCACATTGTTGACCCCTCAAACACATGGATTGCAGTTGAAATGCAAACTGACTTTCTTGGTTTTTAGTCTTGGTCTCGGCTTCATCAAGGCATAAACTCTGGAGATCAGTTCTCCTGTTGGGTGGGGACTTCCCCATTATTATGGTTGGAGATTACAACATGGTGGTACATCATGAAGACATATTTCAAGGTCTGGGCCTTACCATCAAAGGTCAAGAATTGGAATGCAAGATCTTTCATGATATGGTTGATATGGCTTCCAACCCTGAGTTTAAATGATCTAATGGGATAGAAGACATCTCTCAACTGGCTTTCAATCAGCAGCCCACGGCTTGGACTCAAGCTATCAAGGCAGCCCCAAGACTTGCTCAGACAAGTCAAAACCAGAGTTGACCATCACATAAAGAAAAAAAGAGAGAATTAATTGGAGGTCCTCCTTGACCTAGAAAAGTAGGTCAATAAGGGAGATGCTGATAACCATCCTTTGCTGGTAGACTTCAGGGAAGAAGAGGAGATTGAAAATAAGCAGGAGGTTCAAAAGTTTCTTAGAGAATGGTGGTGGACAGGAAAGGGGGACATGCTCGACTAATGAGACATTTACATGTCTCAAAAAGAAGAAAACAAGGATGTGATTCCAATGCTGAGAAATAATGTTGGTAACCTTGCCAGTTCAGTGGAAGAAAACTTCAAAATTTTCAACACCCGCTTTGAGACAATCTTCTCTGCCCCTCCTCCTATCTTTAGAGAAAGATAGGAAGCATGTGCTAAAATATCTATGTGTAGGAAAAGGACAGCCCCTCTTGCACTGGAAGCTTCTCTTGAATGAGACCAATCCAGGGAAGAAAGCCATTGATTCCCTTGAAAATGGCAAAAGTCTAGGTCTTGATGGATTGCCAAGCCAGTTCTTTAAGTGTTTTTAGAAATACCTTCTCCCCCCTTATACTTGTCTGGAAGGAATCTCATTCCAAAGAGGCCTTGGGAAAGTGGAGACCCATTATATGTTGTCCATTGCATACAAAATATTTGCTAAAGCCTTTTCTAGAGGAGGACATGTCATCTAGATGACTGGATCAGAAAGGGCAGAAGGGTTTCATCAAAGGGAGATACATTCTGGATGCCATAATTGGGCTATGGGAGGGATTTGAGTATGCCCAACAAACTAATCATGACTTTATATTGACTTTGATGAAGCTTGTAAACCTAGCGGGGCGTGCAGTGTGAAAAATTCAACCACATGTCCAAGAGGTAAAGATAGAGAGAGATGAGGATATAGGGATCTTGCACAGTACACCACACTGAGCGGGGAACAGGCCCCGCCCCCTTTCAGGAATAATCCACGGGCACGCTGGCCAGGATCAATACAATCAATGAATAAAAAACAAACAGATATGCCGATGTAGGATATCCAAGTTGATGTCGATGTCGAGGCACAAGATCTCTGATGTCGAGCACACCACGAGGATGACCCACAAGTATCTCTCACCGGGTTAGTACCAGATCCAAAATCCAAATCCAAATCCAAGTCTAAGCTCCAAGTCCAAATCCTAGTCCAAATCCTAGTCCAAATCCCAAGTCCAAGTTCCAAGTTCAAATCCCAAGTCCGAAACTCCAAGTCCAAGTCCAAATTCAAGTCCGAAACTCCAATCTCAAAGATGGGTAGTGGCGCGACAGAGTTGGGTGGCGGTTGGGCAGAGATGGGCGGCGACAGCTTTGGTCCGGTTGAGCTGGGCAGTGGCCAGGTTAGGCAGCGTCAAATCTCAAAGATGGACGGCGGCGATGAGAGGCAGCAGCAACTGAGCTAGGTAGTGGCTGGGACGCAAGGAGGTGTATCAGCAGGTAAGGTAGATGATGATCTCCACAACTTTATGCCTTGATCCAAGAGAGAGACTCAAAGTGTCTTTTTATACTTGGGGAGGCTCACTTTTTGCCAAAAAACTCTAACCAAACTTTGCTTTTGTCTTTTTGTTTTATATTTTAATAATAATAAAATATTACTCATCTTTTGTCAAAGTTCTTGATTTATGCTTTTCTAGCTTTAGGGCCTTGCTTTTTGACCCTGGAGCTGCTTTTTGGCCTTAGAGCTGCGTTTTGGAAAAGAGGCCTTTAGCTTTTTGGTTCAGCTCAGTCTCCTCTTTCCAATGGTGCCCTTCGCTAACTCAGTTTGACTTTTTTGCTTTTGACCAAAATTGGTGCTTTTTCCCATGCCAACTTCATGAACCCTGTTTCCATGCTTTCATCAATTTGTCCATGTGTTCGGGCATGAGTTCCATTACGTGAAAAAGAGCTAGGAGGGCCAAATAGTTACAAAGCTTAAGATAGACTTGAATGGGACTGTTCCACAGTCTTTGCATGATGTAGGCATGGGTCCCACGTTTATCCCAAAGTTGTTCAAACTCTTTTCGGTAACACAAAAGCAAGGGTTGTTGTCAATGGACAATTGTCTGGCTCTTTTGTTTTAAGGAGGTCACTAAGACAAGGTTAACCCTTGGCCCCTCTTTGTAGTAGATGCACTAGGTTGGTTAATTGAGGACGCAATGCAGAAGCAAAGTTGAAAGGTATAACCCTTCTTCACCATCAAAAAGGTATAACCCTTCTTCACCGTCAAAAACAGATGTGTTTGCAACAGTAAGCAGATGTGATACAAGTAGTCTGCTCCAAAATGATCCACAATCTGTACTGCCTTTCTGCAAATGTCTCCAAGTTTTCTGTGTTGCCTCAAGTTCCCAAATCAACCACTCTAAAACAGGTAACGAGACATTATTGCAGGACCCTCCCAATAGATCATTCATGATTGCCAAATGACCCATGAGGGGCAGATTTTTAGACCCCTAGGAATCCCTATGGGTTTTGGGGTGACCCTTCACTAGAAATGGCAATGGGTGATGAGGAACAAGCTAAAAGAGATGGAAAGGGTTACAACAAAGTTTTTCCTATAGGCTGGTTGTACTCAAACATATTTTTGTGCCCACTAATTTGTACTTCCTTTCATGTTGGAGACGTCCCAACAGTGATTTGAAAACCCTAGAAGCAATGTGCATGAACTTTCTGTGGGGTGGTGATGCTGATGCCTTTAAGTTGCCTAAGGTGCTTGGAATTATTACTCTTCCTTAAAAAAAAAAAGGTGGTCTTGGACTCCCAGATGTCTGCCTAGCAGATAGGCTGACAGTGAAGTGGATGAAAAGAAGCCTTGTTCATCCTTAGGAAGAGTGGTCACAACTGTTGGAAGAATTTCCCAATTAGAAAAATCTTCCATTCTCGACTTTGTGCTTTTGTAAACTCCAGATTTAGCCAAGTGGAAGCATGCTAGTAAAGGTATTTGGAAAGTGTGGAATAGATACTAAGGCAATTTGACTTCCAATAATAAACTCAGATTCAAAGCACGAATGTATCATTTAGACTCCCTATAGTTCTCAATGGTATGTAAAACTTCATTTAGAGAGGCCTTCAACCCCTAGCTTGTGAACTCTCTAAGAAGGGCATTTCAACATGGGAGAGCTTGTATAATGTGGCTAATCCTGCATAAAGCCCTTTGGACTAATGAAAGGGTTCAGAAAACAGGCATAGGTAATGGTTTATGCCTTAGATGCAAACATCATATAGAGACCATTCCCCATTGATTCTTCACTTGTGACTAGAACAAAGAGGCTCTGGAAGTCCTCTCGGAGTGCATTAAATGTGTTCAGCCTACTCCCTTGACATGAAGGAGACCTCGATGCGTGAACTATTGTTTTCAGAAGAACTAAACAGACATTGTACAGGGTTTGAGCAATTCTCTGGCTGTGCAAATGAGAAGGGCCTTACAAGAAACATCATAGGAAGCAAGGAAAAGGTTGGTTGCAAAGATTGTTGATCTGGAGGCTAATCAAATGACCAAGATGGAAACAGATGTCCAACGAAGCTAGAGAAGCAGAGAAGCTAATTGAAGCAAAGGGAAAGGAAGAAGTTGCATACAGTATCACATATAATGAGGTTACTCAATGTATTCTAAAATTGGTAGAATTTCAAGCTAAATTAAGAAAGGTTCATTTTGCAGGTAGCCCTAAATTAAAGTCAAGCTTTCGTCGTATAGAAAACTTTTTATACCTTTTCACGCTTCATTTGTATTTTTACAAATTTCTTGAAAAAAAAAACAATTGACATCACGTTGATGACTGAAACCAAGAAAAATCACAGCTCATTTTATAGTAATAAATAATGACATAAAAGCAATGACCACCATGGTCCCTGCAAAGCATTGTTACTGTCAAATCATTTTTTTTGTATTTCCACCTACACATGTACCAAAGCACTGTTACTGTTGAAACAATTAATTTCATCGAGGACTAATGTTGATTAGATTGTTCCAATCCGGCAACGCTGTAAGAGGAATCTATGTTCGACGACCAACTCATTGCCATATTTCTAACAAGTACTCTCAAAATTATAACAATCATACCTACAATTCTTATTTCCATGTTGATGAGCAATCAAAATCAATTTTTACTATCTTGCTCTTCCATTATTTCACAAAGTGCTAAGTTAAATTATACTTTCCACTAAGGGATAATCCCCTAGAGTTCACTACTTTCAAGCCACACATGGCTAAAACTATCATTAAGAGAGTGCTTGTTTTTGTCTCTCCGGATGGCAGCCCCTTAGAAAGTCTATAGCCATCAATTTACTGCTACTCCTCGTCACCCTTCCTATGTGGCTGCTGCAAGTAGAGAGCTTGCTAAAAGATGCCACCGCTTATTGCTATATGCGTAGCTACTGATGTTGATAGAAGAGACGCATACAGCAAAGAGAAAGCTCTTCTAAGTGCTTTCTCTTTGCTCTTAAATCATGTGCTGCAAATGCATACACGCAGGACGCTTGTACAACAGATGAATCCCAATGGGTTGCCTATGCATGCACGTGTTTGTGCCCCCACATAACATGCACGCATAGGCTTGTACAACAGATGAATCACCCACATAACACGCTTGTGCAACAGATGAATCCCAATGGGTTGCCTTCCTATGCGGCTGCTGCAAGTAGAGAGCTTGCTAAAAGATGCCACCGCTTATTGCTATATGCGTAGCTACTGATGTTGATAGAAGAGACGCATACAGCAAAGAGAAAGCTCTTCTAAGTGCTTTCTCTTTGCTCTTAAATCATGTGCTGCAAATGCACACATGCAGGACGCTTGTACAACAGATGAATCCCAATGGGTTGCCTATGCATGCACGTGTTTGTGCCCCCACATAACATTCATAAGAACACACAAAGGGCACACAAAATACAATACACCACATTTATCCGGATTGAACATAATGATGACACTAAAAATTAGGAGCCAACTTGAGAAACATCAGTGAACTCTATGGATTGAACATGATGATGAGGCTTCAACTAAGGAGCCAGCTTGAGAAACATCGGTGACCTCTATGGATTGAACATAATGATGAGGATAGAACTAAGGAGCCAACTTGAGAAACATCTGTGAACTCTATAGTCATAACTCCGTATGTAGAATGTGAACACATACATGTTTTATTAAATTAAAGACAGCTAAATAAGCCTGTGATTACAAAGCAAATCTCAAGAAAAACTGCTACGGGAGTATGAACTTAAAGGGTTGCTCTCAAGAACTGCACAAGAAGGTATAACAGAGCAATGAACAATCCAATTTGGTACAAATCTCTCTGGGGATTGTTATCCATCTGGAAAAACTGCACGGTACAAACAAAATGATACATGCAGGTTAGCTTCTAACATTAGAGATAGCTCGCTGGTGGTCGGAGAAATCTCTGACCAGCCTTAGGTTCTATAGCATTTGACTTATAATAAGGGTGTTGAATGTATGTATGTATCTTAAAAGCGCGAGCGCGCACACACACACACATACATACATACATACATACATATATATATATATATATATATATATATATATATATATACACATATATATATCTCTATATATATATCTCTATATATACATATATATATATACATATATATCTATGTGTGCATATATCTGTGTGTGTGTATGTATGTATGTATGTATACACACACACACAGAGCATGCTTTCTTATTTTAAATAGATGTATAGTTCTACTAACACATGTAGACGCCTTGCCTTGGTAGGGTCTCCAAGCGGATCCCGGTAGTAATTCTCCTTGTCCTCATCTTTCTTCTGCAACAGCTGACCAAGGCCCTGTGCGGCCTCGGCTGCATCCTTCCCACTCTCCACAGTCGAATAAGCGAGCCTTGAAGTCCAAAAATAAGCTTGAGCTAGTGGAGATGAGGCCGACAGATCCCACTCTTCCACGTGCTCCACAACCTGGCCACTGATCTGGTTAAGTGTGAATGTGCTATTGACGGCCAAGACTAGGTCCCCTCCTGAAACCGGCCCAGCAAACCTGGGCCTGCCTCGCAGAACCCATCTAATACTCAGGACGCTTGTTGATTGCATCACCATTTCGCGCACCGCCTGAGGCAAAGTGCAGGCAGAGATGGGATCACCTGTGTTTTAAGTACAACTTCCATAAATTCCAATCAATCTGCGGTTTTCTTTTTTTTTTTTGGCAACTGCACCACAGAAGAGTGTTGAAAAAAGAAGAGAAAAATGAAGGTTCATTTGAAAAAGCAGCTACAACCCACATAGAATGAAGGGCAGCAGCCAGCTTACCACGGAAGGGTTATCTACAGCACCTCTCATCCAAGATGGCCTTTTATACTTCTCTCGACCTGCAAATGAGCGCAGAGGGTCCTGTAGAAGGAAGAAGTCATCACCGAGGGAGGCACAAAACATCAAGGTCTAGACAACACGCATGCTGACACTGTGCTTTGGCCGTACCTTGTATTTCACAAACGTGGCAAACGTTCCCAGTGCTCGATTGCCCTCTCTCATCTCCAGAATGTCTCTCACAAGCTGCCGGGCAGTTGCCTCCACAGCTGGACTGCTTATGCACTGGAACTCGTCACATAGCTGGCCGAATGACAGTCCATCCACTAGCTTATCTGCCTCCGACTTTTCTACAGATGTGGCCACTGCAGATGATGCAGCATCTTTGCCATCCGATGGTGTTGCCCCTTGTACTGCGATACAATGATACTATTTTCTTAATAATCCACGAATCAGTGAACAGATGATGATAATGCACGCATTGCATGGCTGCTATCAGAAAGAGGGCCTCTCTAAAGGAAAGCACCATCATCATGGGTGAGAACCCAATGCCTACGCAGACCGAACACACAAAGGAGGGCTTCAGCCTTCAAGCTTGCAAAGCTTCAGAGAAAAAAGTGGTCCATATACGTAGATGGTTGAATGAAAAGCTAGGAGTCACAACCCTCCAGGCCTACCAAACATGCCACCCCCAACAGGGGCAAAGAAGAATTACTGAAAAAACTGCATGGGGGCTGTAATAGCACAATGCAGCCTGCACCAAGAGATTTCAATGACACATTTTACCAAAAAAAAAAACACTAAAACCTAGCAAAAGGGATGCCACACATGCAAAGTTGCACTTGGGAGACAGGAAACTTGGGTGAATAAATAGAGTAGCCATGCTATATAGATGACTTCTGCCTCACTTGCAGGAATGAATGGATAAGAACATTATAATTGTCGAATTCAGCCAAGATTACCAGCTCACTTGACAAACATCGATGAGCCTTTACACTTCATAGCCCAGGAGAAAAAGCACCTGCTCTTGCTGAGATGGTAATCTCCATCCTGATCTATGGACAGACGTTGCAAAAACGACTGCACACGGCCCTGAAAACTTGCAATGATGGGTAATGCATGGGACATAGAAAAGGGCCAGATTTCAGCATAGACAAGATGTGAATATTTTTGGGAGCGTTTGTACCAGGCCCAGCCAAGGCACACTATGCTTGAAAAAAGGGCTAAAGGGGTCAAATCCCCCGATTTGGGCTCCTTTTCAGCGGGCCCACAGGCTCACCTGCCATCCTAAGATGAAGCTAGACCTGGAGAGTCCCCTCAATCGGGAGTACATCAGGGACTGCGCGCTGGAAGAGTTTGCGAAGCTCCGTTGCACCAAGGAAGAGAGCCAACTTGATGAAGGGCACATGCAGTTGGACGTCTGTTTTGCTGATACAGGGACCTATTCTTGTGGTAGGACGGAGACTGGGGGAGAGACAAAGATAATGAGGACATGGTAGATAAAAAACATGTCACTGAAATCAGGCAAGCTCACATAAAGAAAGAGGCCATGGTAAAGAAACGATTCTGACGACATATCTGTAGTCTCTCACAAACCGAGAGGCATAAGGAATGCAAGCGGCATGGTTTAAAAAAAACAGTGTGTGATGGCATGTCTCTCATGCTATGCAAGGGCTATGGTACAGAACAGTTACTGAAGACATCAGGGCATGCTGGCATAAGGGATGCAGGGGCAATGGTGAGAAACAATGTCTGATGGCATGCTACTCACAGAAGGGCATGATAGAATGGGGAATTCGAGGGCCATGGATGAGAGCAATGGTCTGACGGAATGAAACACATGATAGACAAAGGGATGGGATGGACTCACCGGGTCTGTAACGACGGAGGGTTCGCATGATGGATGGGCATCGCCTCTTCAATCCATGTTTTGCAGCACAGCCCAGAAAGGGTGTGGATCTGCTCTTCAATTCAGGCGCTACGAACGAGCAGACGTTGTTTGACAAGCTGATGGGCATGGTTGCCTGTTCTCCTCCTCTCAACCAACTGTTGTGGGCTCCTGCGCGTTGCCGTTCCTTGCCATTCCTTCGTCTTTGCTTTACCCACACAAATTATAATAGCTCCATTTGATTATCCATCCTGGCAATCAAAATTTGTGGATAGCATAAAATATCTTCTTATGGATAAGGAGAAGGGGGGGACCTTGGGCTCTCCTTACTTTAGGGACACATTTCCCACCAAATTTCCTTGTGTAATTGGGAAGGTGGATTACTCCATCGGCTCGAAAAACAAAAACAAAAATTACTCCATCGGCTCACACAAACTACCACCGTCACGTACCTCATTGGCATCGAACTCGAGCCCCCATAATCGGACCCAACCATTCTACCAACTAGATTTGAAGAGGATTCACATGGGGCTTCTACCTACCCTTTGTGGTGGCATCTCCTCATTTAAAGGAAAAGGGAAGGGGACACAATTTCTGGGGATTCACCACGTGCACCCGCCCAACACCGTGGATGATACCATCTCTGGGGGGAAACCCCTCATTTTGGGGGGGGGGAAAGGATTTTTCAGTCATCACAAGATTTTCACAGAACATAGTCCACAAATCCAATTCGTGATTGTTTATGTGCATGAAGCCCATACACATTTCATGAGACAAACTACCTCTGCTAGGTTTACGTCTTCACACAAGCAAGAAATGACTCTCATTGTGGAGCACATAGGCTTGTGGACAATTAATTATGATTAAGTGGAGGAATCATGGGGCATTAACAAACTTACAAAGGGGAAATTTTGTATTGCTAAGGCACTTAACAACAATCTAAATTTAGGTATTGAAATCCCATTAAAACTAAAGTACAAAAGCAAGTTTAAATCTAGAAGACACCAACACTAGCACAAGCACTTGTCTATAGTCAAGGTCCAAAAGTTGAAGGGTAAGCAGGTATCCCCAAAGACTCTTGTCAAGACAAGAGCTACATGTAAATTAAAGTTATAACTACATTAAGGGAGATAGCTAGGGTTGGTGGACTATAATCATACCATTAATCGGAGAGGTTATTCCATGTATCATACAACATTAAGAATGTGAGCATGAATAGCAGAATTAATCTCAAAGAGTTAAGGCACCAAAGGTCCCAAATATCATGCTTAGACAAACATGGGGTTCTTATATGACTTAGAAACACACAAAAGGGTAGGCAAATACCCAAAAAAAACCATGCTAAATCAAATGTTAAATCGATGCAATGACTCAAAAACGCTACAAAAGGGTAGTAAACAACCTAAATCAAGCGTTAGATTAACATGGGATTCTTATATGAATCAAAGACACTACAAAAGGGCAGTAAACAACCTAAATTAAACGTTAGATTAATAGGGGTTCTTATATGAATCAAAAACATGTCAAAAGGGTAACCAAATACCCAAACAACCATGCTAAATCAAATGTTATATCAACTCAATGTTCAAAGGGTGAGGGAACCCAAGGGTTCCTAATGTTGGATTAACCCAATGTTCAAAGGGTTAGGGCAGCCAAGGGTTCCAAATAATGTGATTCAACAACAAGGGTTTCATCATGAATCACAAATAGGATATAAGGGCATCCAAATAACCAAGCAATCTTGTCAAATTAACCTACTAAATAAATATTAGAGTAACAACAATGTTTAAAGTTTGCTTGTAACATGTTTGGGAAGCCATAATAGATCAAAACTTAGGTGATGATGGTGTGTTATAGCCTTGTTGTAGCTATGAGATGTAGAGCATGCCAAGTTCATGGAATATATAGGCTATACCAATTGAGTGCCTGCCTCCTAGCCCTGATTGCTCTGTGTTCAAGCTGGTAGAGTCCCATGGACTGTAGTGTAAGGAGTCACAAGTGAAACCATACAGTTTATAAGTTAGAGGGGGATCCCAAAATTGTGCAAGTATTCCTTCGAATAGACTGAAAAGATGGAAAGCTTTGGGTAATTTTTCATAGGTATTTGAAGGAGAAAGGAAGAGGATAAGGCCTCGTGTCGTGAAGTGGAGGGAGATGAAGTGCCATCCATGTGTTAGTAAAGACATGAATGTAAATGTGCAAGTTAACTCGTGAAGTAGTGGCAAGTGCATTTGGGAGAAGAAAACAACACTAATATGTTAGTAAAGACATGAACGTAAATGTGCAAGTTAACTCGTGAAGTAGTGGCAAGTGCATTTGGGAGAAGAAAACAACTCCAAAAATCCAAAAACGCCTAATATAGGTAGTGTATATTTAGGATCAAGGAATTTTATGGGATCAAATTTGTGCCTAGATTACAAGGTCTAAATGACAATGTATGAGAGTTAAGTGGGAAAGAAAATATAAGTGGACACATAAAATTTTGAGAGTAATGGCTTAGGTAAAGGGGTGAGATTACAAGGTCTAAATGATCGCATATATGAGAGTTAAAGGATAGTGAAAATATAGATGGTGGTGGACACATGTAAACTTTTGGCAAGGTAAGTAATGGACTACATAAAGGGGTAAGTAATGGACTGCGTAAAGGGGTAAGTTTAATGGATAAAAAATGTGTGTGTGCATGTGTGCACATGTGTGTGTGTGTGTGTGTGCGCGCGAGCGCACATGCGCGTGCATGCGCGTGCATGACCTACCCTTATTTACTGGTGTAGGCCAGCCAGGGTGGGGCTACAGGTCACCCCCTAAGTGGTTGGTCTACAACCCACCATGAAACAAATATGGGTGTTAAGGTTAAATTAAAGGCCTGGGGAATGGGTTTTTTGGGCGATCCTAAACATTTCTTATTGGGTCAAGATGAATGCACTTTTCATGCTTTATATCTTTGTAGACTAAGGATCAATGGTGGTTGTGAAGATCGATATTCATATTTTTTAGGATAATCACATGCCTAAGCCAGTGAACCAAAATAGATACATTAAAGCCATGATCACTAGAAAAGGAAGGTAGTATTGCCACACTTAAAATAAGATTAAATTAGGATAGTAAAGATTACTAAGATTAGACCATGTATTGAGTATAGTCTAAGGGTTCCCATAAATGCAAGGAGTTGACATTATGGCCTAGCAACTAAAACTAGCCTATTTAGATATTTAAAGTATCAAACAATACAAAAGCCTCAAAATCAAATTAGCCAGTTATAAAATTAACAAGGAAATAGGCAACATCAATTTAACAAAAAGAACTAAATAAACCATTAACATAGATATACATAACTAAGCATCATCTATTTGATGGTCTCTATCATAGAAATTATTTCTATAGCATAAGGAATCTCCCTCTCTCACTCTCTCTATCATTGTCTCTCTTTGCTAACTCTCTATATCCTCCCCATGTCACTCTCTCTATCCTTATCTTTTCTCACTCTTTGTGTCCTTCCTATCTCACTCTCTCTATCCTTCTCTTTCCTAATTCTCTCTATCTCTCCCACCCTCTCTCTCCTTCTCCCACCCACCCTCCCTCTCTCTCCTCTCTCTCCCTCCCTTTCACTCTCCCACCCCCCCTCCCTCTCTCCTCTCCACCCTCTTCCTTCTGTCTCTCTCCTTGTCCCACCACCGCCCAGCTTGTACTACTCTCTCTCTCTCTCTCTCTCTCTCCCTCTCCCTCCTCTCCCCCCCTCTCTCTCCTCTCCACCCTCTTCCCTCTGTCTCTCTCCTTGTCCCACCACCACCCAGCTCGTCCTCTTCCCTCCCTTTCACTCTCCCTCTCTCCTCTCTCTCCCTCCCTTTTGCTCTCCCACCCTCTTCCCTCCCTTTTGCTTCTCTCCACCCTCTTCCCTCCCTTTCACTCTCCCACCCTCCCTCTCTCTCTCCTCTCCACCCTCTCTCTCTCTCTCTCTCTCTCTCTCTCTCCTTGTCCCACCACCGCCTAGCCCACACTATCCTCTCTCTCCTTCTCCCACCCTCTTCCATCCCCCTCTCTCTTCCCTCCCTTTCACTCTCCCACCCTCCCTCTCTTCCCTCCCTTTCACTCTCTCTTCCCTCCCTTTCACTCTCCCACCCTCCCTCTCTCTCCTTCTCTCACCCTCCCTCCCTTTCACTCTCTCACCCTCCCTCCCTCTCCTCTCCCTCCCTCCCTCTCTCTCCTCTCCCTCCCTCCCTTTTCACTCTCCCACCCTCCCTCTCTCTCCTTCTCCCACCCACCCTCTCTCTCCTCTCTCTCCCTCCCTTTCACTCTGCCACCCTCCCTCTCTCCCTCCCTGTCCCACCCTCCCTATACATAATCTCTTCATCCAGATGTTATTACATGTGGATGTTACTACATCTGGATGTTATTATATGTGTATGTCATTGCATGGTACATGCCCTTTGCACGTGATTTCATATCATTTGAAGCCTTTGCATGTGACGGCATATCATTGCATGTGAGTAAAATTAACAAGGTGAATAATTTCAAGATTTATACATGCAAGATATCTACTATGCCTTGTGTAAGAAGCAATGAAGAATGTAAATTTATTAAGGTCAATAATTTTTCAATTATGATTGAGATCATTGCCTAATTATTTGAGAGGAAGAAGGAGTGATAGAGATAAGAACATGACGCTGCTATTCAAAACATACAATAAATCAAGAACTTGACATAATTAATCAAAACAACAACAAATCCAAAATTTGCCAAGGTAATTAATACATGTTGAGATATCGAGCTCAACTAGTGCTACGGTGGACATTGATGACCCGCCTGGGTGATAGCTTTCGCATCTACACCACTGGCATGGTTGGTGAGATTATGGGGGTATGCGGCCAGTGGGATGACAGGCTCTATGACAGCCATTTTGGATTACTAGAGACTGGCATAGTTATAGCGTCAGCTCATTTAGTCGGGTTCACATTATGGACCGACCCTTGTATGTTGTTGTAGTAGTTTAGTACTAACCCATATAGTGTGTACTCTTATCTTTATGTTATGTTGGTTGAGTAGAGAAGAAGAAGATAGAAGAAAATTTATCTATCCATCTCTCTCTTGTGTCTTGCTCTCTCTTGTGTGTGTGTGTTTGCTTGCTAGGGTTTGAAGCTCTCCCTCTCTCCCACATTCTCTTTATGGTATCAGAGCCTGGTTCATGTGAGAGCTAAGGAGGTAAGAACAAGCAAGGAAGGAAGCGATAATACACGGGTAAGAGCACCATCATCTCTTTCCCCTTCTTGGTTTAGGTACAACACCCCCTCAGTAGTTCTGGGAGCAACACATCTCCGATTGAGGAGCTATCTTTACGGGAGCGGAGCTATAGGGCAAGTATAATGTCCTATTAGACGTATATTTTCGGCCAGATTTGTGTTTCGGGCGTATTCTGAGCCCCGTTTTATCACTACACGGTAGTTTTCTGGAAGTTATGGTGGTAGGAGAACTGTTTTTGCTCAAAATCTGGTTATTACAGTGCAGCAGTGCATTTTGGAAGTGCAGACAGGGTTTGCACATGTATTGTTGATACTGGGTGTATGTACATGTACTCTGGTCACATTTGGTGACACACAGGCTGTGTTGAAGTATCGTTGTGCTACAACAGGAGATACTACTGTATTACAGGTTGCATACAGAAGTTGTATGTTTTTGTAGGTTATTTGATTGTTGCAGGAAAACATGTCTGATGGAATCAATTAGATTGTTAGTGAGAAGCTGGATAAGAATAACTTCCATGCTGCCTGGAAGTTCAGAATGACCAATTTCCTAGGGTAAAGGATTTTGGGATTATGTAGAAGGAGACAACGAGGAGCCTCCAGAGTTATTTGAGGAGAATGCCACTCGTGCATATATAAAGGCATTCAGGGATTGGAATCGGGGTGCAAGAAAAGTCATGGTCTGGCTATCAATTAGTGTCATAGACACTATGATAGGACACATACAGGATGCAAACACTCTAGCAGTTGCATGGCAGAATCTGGTTCAGATGTTCCAGACTAATACAAAGGCAAGGAAGTTGCAATTAAAGCAAGAGTTTTACACTGGAAAAGAAAAGCATGTCCAATGAATATGCCTTAAAGATCAAGGTCATTGTTGAATCTCTTGGGTTTATTAATGTATCAGTGGAGGATGACGATTTGGTGAGTGTCTGTCTGAATGGGCTTGGCAAAGAGTACAAGCCATTCAAGACCTCCATTGCAGTTAGGGCGAATATTTCCAACCTTCGAGACTTGATATCTATGCTGATCATAGAAGAAAAGGCTTTAGGTGAGGATTCTTCTTCACAAAGCAAGAACACATCAGAATAGGCCTTCTACTCTAATTCAGGTAGTAGAGGCATAGGTAGAGGCCATAGGCCAAGGTGGTGGCCGACAAGCAAATCAGAATTCTAGACAACAACAGTCCAATGCTTCACAGGCAGCAATCATACACAGGTGGAAGAGGTTAGTCTAGAGGCAGGGGGAGCCCAAGAGACCGAGGTGGTTGGCAAAGAAATCAAAATGCAAATAGCATAGAGTGCTATTACTGTGGCAAACCAAGACACATGGCAAAGGACTGTTACAAAAAGCAGAATAACATTAAAAGTGGGAAGTTGCAGCAAAGCAACTATGTATCATCTAGCAAACATGGAGGTGATGACAGAAGGGAGCAATTGTTTGTGATGCAACATATGATTAGTTCCATAAGAGGGGATGTGTCAGGATCTCAAGATATATGGTATGTGGATTCTGGTTCCTCTAACCACATGACCAGTCATGCTGAGTGGTTTAGAGATATGCAAAAAAATGGAAAAACCAGGTTATGTAGAAACAGGTGATACTGTGCATCCCATTGCACATGTTGATAAAGTGCCATTGTCTATGCAGGATGGTAAAATGAAGTTCTTGGCTGATGTACTTCATGTTTCGAATATTACAAAGAACTTGGTTTCTGTTGTGGACAGATGGTTGAGCAGGGTCTGCAAGTGAGATTTAACCCTCAAGGATGTTTTGTGGAAGACTTCAAAAATAAGTGTCGCTTGGTTGCAAAGGGTAACAAAAATGGCAAGATGTTTACTTTGGATGTGAACATGCCTGAGATAAAGGTAGCCATGTTTATGCATGGAACAGGTGTCATTGTAGATATTGACATATGGCACAAGCGCATTGGTCATGTGAATGTAAATTGACTGAAGTCTATGCAGTCCCAAAATATTGTTGCAGGTTTGCCAAAGTTTAAGGTTGATGGTATGCATAAGGTATGTGAAGCATGCCAACTTGGTAAGTATGCCAAACATGCTTTCCCACATGAAAAGCATGTCAGTGCAAGGCCATTGGATGTCATACATTCAGATGTATGGGGATCGACCAAGACTGCAACAATTGCAGGTTACAGGTACTATGTTACATTCATTGATGATGACCACACTAGGAAAGTGTGGGTTTATTTCATGAAGGAGAAAAGTGAGGTGTTTGCTCACTTTCAGAGATTTAAAGCCTTGGTCGAGAAGGAAAAAGGCATGCAAATAAAATGCCTAAGATCAGATGGTGGGGGAGAATATTTCTCCAATGAGTTCAGCGATTTCCTAAGAAAGTAAGGAATCAAGAGGCAGTTTACGTGCAGGTACACTCCGCAATAGAATGGTGTTGTAGAAAGGAAAAACAGGCACATTGCAGAAGTGGCACATGCCTTGATGGGGCTGAAAAGAATATGCCACATTACTTTTGGGTAGAAGTAGTAGCAAACAACTGATGTGTACATTATGAACAGGACACCCACTGCAGTTGTTCATGGTATGACTCTTCAACAGAAGTTTATAGACATAAGACCGGATGTGTCTCACTTGAAAGTGTTTGGGTGTATTGCATATATACATGTTCTTGATGAAGTGAGAACAAAGTTAGATCCAAAGGCAGAGAAATGGGTGTATTGCATATGTACATGTTCTTGATGAAGTGAGAACAAAGTTGGATCCAAAGGCAGAGAAATGCATCTTCATTGGTTATGCTATGGAGCAAAAAGGTTATAGATGCTATAACCCTACCACTCGTGAGATGCGAGTAAGCAGAGATGTTGTCTTTGATGAGATGAGTAGCTGGTATGCACCAGTAGTGAAGGCAACAGAAGATGCAGATGTAATAAGTGCTAATGTTGCACCACATGTAGAGCAGCAATCATAGGTGCTGAGTGGACGTGGGGAGTCCTCGAGCACTAGATCCAATGTTAGCCCATGGTCTGCAAGTGAGGTTTAACCCTCAAGGATGTTTTGTGGAAGACTTCAAAAATAAGTGTCGCTTGGTTGCAAAGGGTAACAGAAATGGCAGGATGTTTACTTTGGATGTGAACATGCCTAAGATAAAGGTAGCCATGTTTATGCATGGAACAGGTGTCATTGTAGATATTGACATATGGCACAAGCACATTGGTCATGTGAATGTAAAGCGACTGAAGTCTATGCAGTCCCAAAATATTGTTGTTGCAGGTTTGCCAAAGTTTAGGTTGATGGTATGCATAAGGTATGTGAAGCATGCCAACTTGGTAAGTATGCCAAACATGCTTTCCCACATGAAAAGCATGTCAGTGCAAGGCCATTGGATGTCATACATTCAGATGTATGGGGACCGACCAAGACTGCAACAATTGCAGGTTACAGGTACTATGTTACATTCATTGATGATGACCACACTAGGAAAGTGTGGGTTTATTTCATGAAGGAGAAAAGTGAGGTGTTTGCTCACTTTCAGAGATTTAAAGCCTTGGTCGAGAAGGAAAAAGGCATGCAAATAAAATGCCTAAGATCAGATGGTGGGGGAGAATATTTCTCCAATGAGTTCAGCGATTTCGTAAGAAAGTAAGGAATCAAGAGACAGTTTACGTGCAGGTACACTCTGCAATAGAATGGTGTTGCAGAAAGGAAAAACAGGCACATTGCAGAAGTGGCACATGCCTTGATGGCTAAAAAGAATATTCCACATTACTTTTGGGTAGAAGTAGTAGCAAACAACTGATGTGTACATTATGAACAGGACACCCACTGCAGTTGTTCATGGTATGACTCTTCAACAGAAGTTTATAGACATAAGACCGGATGTGTCTCACTTGAAAGTGTTTGGGTGTATTGCATATGTACATGTTCTTGATGAAGTGAGAACAAAGTTGGATCCAAAGGCAGAGAAATGGGTGTATTGCATATGTACATGTTCTTGATGAAGTGAGAACAAAGTTGGATCCAAAGGCAGAGAAATGCATCTTCATTGGTTATGCTATGGAGCAAAAAGGTTATAGATGCTATAACCCTACCACTCGTGAGATGCGAGTAAGCAAAGATGTTGTCTTTGATGAGATGAGTAGCTGGTATGCACCAATAGTGAAGGCAACAGAAGATGCAGATGTAATAAGTGCTAATGTTGCACCACATGTAGAGCAGCAATCATAGGTGCTGAGTGGACGTGGGGAGTCCTCGAGCACTAGATCCAATGTTAGTAGCCCATGGTCAGGCAGATTGAGGAATGATGCAGGTACACGTATCATGGAAAGGGAAAGAAAAGGTAGATCAACCTTTTGTGCATGATCTATCAGCAGGTCACTCATATGTGGATGGTGACTTTAGTGGCTCTAAGCAAAGCCTTGATGAGGAGCTTGGCATTCCGTGTGTGGTTACTCCTAGTGTAAGGAGAACCAGGGTTGTTTTGAGGACACCTAGTAGTGATCCAGGTGTACGCAGGTCTACAAGGGTTAGATACATGTTGATAGGTTGAGATATGATAGATATACAACCCATCATTATGCTTATATGGTAAAAGCGATGCAGGAGGTTGAGCCCACTTGCTTTGAGAAGGCAATTGGAAATAAGAAATGGGAAGATGCCATGGATGAGGAGATGGCAGCATTGGATGCAAATGCAACATGGGAGTTAGTGCCTTTGCCTAAGGAAAAGAAGGCAATTGGATGTAAGTGGGTGTATAAAGTCAAGCACAATGCTGATGGTTCAGTGAAAGGCAAGATTGGTTCCAAGGGCTATGCGTAGAATTATGGCATAGACTACGAGGAGACATTCAGCTCGGTTTCAAGAACGGCAACCGTGAGAGCTGTCATTGCTATGGTTGCAGCAAAGGGTTGGTCTTTACATCAAATGGATGTAAAGAATGCTTTCTTGCATGGTGATTTGCAAGAAGAAGTGTACATGATGCAACCACCAGGTTATGAGAGTGATCCACATCCGGATTTTGTGTGCAGGTTACGCAAAGCCTTGTATGGCTTGAAGCACACACCCAGAGCATGGTCAAACAAGATTGGGGAGTATCTTGTTACCATTGGATTTCAGATATCATGCAGTTTTTTCACTATATGTGAAAAGGACAGATAGAGGGATCATGCTATTAGTCATCTATGTGGATGACTTGATTATCACTGGTCATAGTGATGCAGACATACATGATGTCAAGATGCTTTTGAAGTAGAAGTTTGAGATGAAGGATTTGGGTGATGAGCTGCGGTATTTCTTGGGCATAGAGGTGGTGAGATCACCTCATGGCATTTTGCTATTGTAGAGACAGTATGGCTTGGACATGTCGAAGTATGCTATGACAGGCTGTAAGCCTATTTCAGTGCCATTGGAGCAGAACACAAAGCTTTTCGTAGATATAGGTGAGCTTTTGGAGGACCCCACTACATACAGGCGCATAGTAGGTAGTTTCGTCTATATGACCATTTATAAGGCCAGACTTGAGCTATGTTGTTGGACTTGTGAGTCAGTTTATGTAGGCCCCTAGGAAGCCACACTTGGTGTGGCTAGATGGATCCTCAGGTACATAAAGTCCACAGTTGATCATGGACTTTTCTAGGAAGCTAGTACAGAGATACACTTGCATGGTGGGCACACAGATTCTAATTGGGCTGGTAGTATTGTAGACAGGAGATCTACCAATGGTTTTATGTTCTCATTTGGGAGTGGTGCTGTGAGTTGGAGTAGTAAGAAGCAGCCAATAGTTGCCTTGTCGAGTACAGAGGCAGAGTACAGGGGTGCTGCTATGGTAGCTTCTGAGAGGTAGCTTGGTTTCAAAAGCTACTTGGTGACATGGGAGAGCCCGTGAATAGGGAAGTTGTCATATATTGTGACAACATAAGCAGCATACAGCTAGTAACCCAGTATATCATGCTAGAACAAAGCACATGGAGGTGCATTATCACTTTGTGTGAGGGAGAAGGTTCTAGCAGGAGATGTAGATCTGGTATATGTCAACACACAGAGGATCAGGTGGCTGACATCTTCACAAAGGCATTGGGCATAGAGAAGCTCCACAGGTTTAGGAGCTTACTTGGAGTGCAATGTGTGGAGTTGAGCTCGAGGGGGAGTGTTGAGATATCGAGCTCAACTAGTGCTACGGCGGACATTGATGACCCGCCTGGGTGATAGCTTCCGCATCTACACCATTGGCATGGTTGGTGAGATTATGGGTGATATGCGGCCAGTGGGATGACAAGCTGTGTGCCATTTTGGATTACTAGAGACTGGCATAGTTATAGCGTCAGCTCATTTAGTTGGGTTCACATTATGGACCGACCCTTGTATGTTATAGTGGTTGAGTACTAACCCATATAGTGTGTACTCTTATCTTTATGTTATGTTGGTTGAGTAGAGAAGAAGAAGATAGAAGAAAATTCAGCTATCCACCATCTCTCTTTTGTGTCTTGCTCTCTCTTGTGTGTGTGTGTTTGCTTGCTAGGTTTGAAGCTCTCCCTCTCCCCCACATTCTCTTTAATACAAAATACAAAGCGATCTATAGTTGAGAACACTTTATTCCAAAAAAAGGTTATTACATGGCAAGGTGCTCCTTCTAAGAGGAATTGTTGCAAAGGTCATCCATGAAGACCTCATGGAATTTCTGAAGATATTCCTTATAAGCCGTACACATGAGGCGTTGGAAGGTTTCGGGGGCATTGGTTACCTTAAAGGGCATGACTAGGTATGCATTTGTGCCCCATTCGGCAGCAAAGGCTATTTGTGTTGGTCCTTAGGGTCAATCAGCACACCTGATTGTATCTAGAGAATCCATCGAGGAAGCTATAGGCTTCCTTTTCAGCTACTCATTCTAGCGCATGTTCTATGAAAGGTAAGGGGTAATGGCCCCTTATGGTAGCAGCATTGTTGATGCACACTCTAACTTTTCTGTTCTTTTTTTGGGCACTATCATGATGGGTGATACCCACTCTGTATGCTTGATTTCATATATGAATCCGGCATTAATAAGTCTCTCAAGCTCTTGCGGACCATCTTGGAGTATTTAGGGTTCATTGGATAAGCTCGCCAGCCTAGCTCCATCAACCATTGGAATGGTGTCCTAGACCACTTTTGAAGGTACACCCTTCATGTCGGTGTACTTCCAAGCAAAGCAATCCTGGAACTCAGTCAATAGAGCAATAAGCTTGGTCTCTTCTATAGAGATATCTTCTCAAAAAAATATTAGCCTCAGGTCTTCACTCGGGCGTGCCAAATTCATTTCCTTGACCTTAGCTAGACCATCATAAGAGGTCACACATTGCCCATTGTCAGACCTTTGAGCCGAATCATATCGGACAAATCGGTCGGCCATTTGGAAGGTCGTGAAATGTTTGGGTACTTGTCTTGTCTCTTCTCTTTAGCACTTTCCTCATCAACTGGCCTTTTGGCTTCCTTTTCAGCAAGTGCTAACTTCTTGTTGCATGCTTTGCGAGCTAAGCGGCAAAGCATTTTTGAGTCTTCAGTGGTGGGTTTTGCTGGCTATGGGATGGTATTGTGGACCAAGAGAGAGTTATTTGCAAACTCCTTTTGCCACATTTCATTGAAGTGGTCATGCGCTTCCATAGCACCCACATATTTCAGCCAATGAGTATCTGATCATCTGGGAAGACGTATCATTTTGGCCCAGGCAATCCCTTAGGGCTGTGTGTTCTATGGGACCGTGTGTGTTCTATGGGAGCGTGTACTCCCAGATGGCTTTGTTCTAATAGCTTGTTTAAGTTCTTGGGTGGAGACATCGGGCAAGTATTCTGAACTAAGCATGTATAATGATGTAATCTCCTACTTGTCTACCATAGCAAACCTTGTACCAGTGCATCTAGGTAAGATGTCCAGGGTAGCAAGGATATGCATCCAGTTCTCAGAGTCTTCTGGCTCTGGAAGAGGTGCACACCCCTCACTCTCCCTTTCATCTTCAAGTATTTTATAGCATGTTTGGCACAAATGAACTGTAGTGGATCACATCATTGTGATAGAGTCCTCTGCGAATGGTCTGCCATGGGTGGGGGGTGAACCTTCCACGTGCGTAGATTGATCTTGAATGTAAGATCTTTTCTCCGAGTGTATATGCGGTCGGTATCCTAATCATGAATCATTTTTGACTCTCTCATGAATGGTCTACCAAGGATGAAATCGTAAGAGACTGGCTGACATCCAAAATTCATCATCACGAATGTGTGGCGGTAAGTAGTTCCCAAGATCTTAATCTTTAGATCCCTCAGTAGACTAATGGATCTAGTAGTGTCTCCATCAGTAAGTTTAACTAGTAAAGTGGTGTTATCCAAGGCGCGGGGGACTCCCTAGTTTTCCCAACATTGTTTTGTAACAATGCTCACTCCTACTCCTCCATCCCCAAGATTGCTATAACTTGGTGGCCATCGAAGGTTATTGGCAAGGCTGCATTGCATTCATCACCTTCGAAGTACTGTCCAAGCTTATTCGCTCAAACCATAGGGGTTCTAGTTACCTTATGGGGTATACAAAATTCTTCTTCCTCAGATTCAGTAGAGCTGTCAAGCTCCATGGTTTTGTGTATGCTAGCCTTGAGGCATCCTTCCATTCAATCCTTCAGATCATTCCATAGGCTTGGGCTACTTTCGAGCAAAGTGCCAATAAGGATTTGGACCTGAGAAGAGAGGAAAGAAGAGAGACCTACAATGTCTCTTGGGATAGGGGCTGTTTCGCAAAGGAAGGTTAGTTTGTCTCAGTCTTACGCTCTTTTCTGTATAAGGGATAGGAATGGGGATTTCAGTGCTCATTTCCCTAAAATGGTCATCTCCCTGGTTTCTAGATATTTGGCTACCCTGTTTCCCTGTTGCAGTAGTGGAAGCTACTGCTTTCGTTAACCTTTGTAGGAGTGGTTGGTCTAAAAGCTCTTTAGAATATTCCTCATCAGGTCTCAGGTTAGAGACCAATAGGCATGATTCAAGGTCAGCGGTCGTCGCAGGGTCATCTTCTAATTGCGCATGGCATTCCCTGACCAACTCCTGGGCTACCAACAAGGAGTCTCTCCTTTTCCTCAAGGGGGTTAGGATACTCAGTGATCCTTTTCGGTAATTGGCACATGTCAATAGGTTCTCTGGCTCATGCGATAGCACATAGCAAATGTTCTTCTTCAGATGAAGAAGTTGAAGGGTGAGTTGTTATGTTGTCTTCCGAACCGCTTTTGATAACCACCTGGCTTTCACCCTTACCGATCTTCATGGCTTTCTTTTATGAGCGTCGAGTCACTTGTGCTTGTTCAAGGGCTCTTGCTTGACCCTAGTTTTGTGAAGTTGATGTCTCTATAGCGGCATGTGATGCAGCCCTTTGCAAGTTTTGCAATCTTGTTACCGCGTTGAGTGGGACTGTTTAGATGAAGCCATCTCTAACACTTAGCAGGTTAAGGCTAGTGCTGGGATTAACTTCATGAGCCTTTCCTGTCATTCTCGGTCTTAGGAAAATCCTTATACATGTGATCAATACCACACCCTACACACAATGGAGTCAAGGTGTGGGAGCACCTGCAAAGGTACTCGTCGCCATCCCTTTCTTGTTGGGACTATCAACCACTTGGTGAGGTCCTGCACAATCATAGCACTGTATGGGTGGTCGTTTTGTCATCCGATTCATGTCTTTGGCTTGTGTGGTGGTGGGGATGCTAAGTACACGGGGTATATTTGATCTCCCTCCATAACATAGTGACTGAAGAGTTGAGAGGGTGGGCTTGTAGGCTCTTAGGTTTCATAAATAGGAACTTCCAAAATTTATCCCTTGTTCCCATCTTCAAAGATCTCCATTAGGGTTAGCTGACGAACTAGTGCAACTCTTGGCAATGGGGGCTGAGGTGGAAGAACCGAGGGGGGTAAGGGCATTTCACGTACCCTTAGGATTCCTCTTTGGGCCACTTCTTGGACAGGTTGAGGTGTGTAGGTGCTGGCAAGGTCAGCGGTTGCCTGGGGTTGTTGGGAAAAGCTCGAAGTAGAGCTCGAGCTAAGGCAACTTTCTAATAATAGCAATTGGAGACCTCGTGAGATTGCCCCATTTTACACAATATGTATAATAGAAGCTTGGATGGGGTCTCAAGTGTGGACAATCCTTGCCAGTATAGTTAGCTTGATAGGTTGGGCACCGTACAAGTTCTCTCCTAGGATAAAGATGAGGTTGTCCTCCTTGGTTCCGCCGACCTTGGCTAGTTATCCATTGTTGGGTCATTTGTTGCATTAATACAACGGCCAATCGCTCAACTTTTTGTCCAGACGTGGATTCCTTGTTTTTGCCATTAGGCTTTGTGTTGGTAGTCTTGAAGGAAGCCTGATCGTGGATTTCTCGAGAATGTGGTCCCTTGAAATTGTCCTCGAAATCCATAGCACTCTTGTGCAACATTACTCAAAGGAGGTATGGCCCAAGGCATACAATGAGTTATGTAAGGGCACGTCATCATCAAGACCCTCTAGAAATCTCCTTATTAGCCTTTTGTCAGAGAACTTCTCTTGTACTTCAGAGTGAGTGGAGATATCTAACTCTGTTGATGTAATCCCTTATGGTTTCTCCTTCCCTTTGCCTAACATTATGCAGCTGCTTAACTAGGCTCCACCTGGTACCTTGGCGAGAATATCCAACCTTAAAAGCCTCTTTCAAAGCTTTGAAGGTGGCCTTGTCCTCCTTAGCCTTCAAGGACCAGAACCATTGGCCTACCTTGCCATCGAGGGTAAGGCCGAAGGCGCTCACCTCCTTGACTTGATCTTCTACATGGTTGAAGACATCGCAAATTTGATTAAACATCTCTAAATGTGGTATTGGGTCTCTAGTCCCATCAAATTTCATGATAAGATTCGAGATGTTAGCGGATTTATTCCGCTCTAACCTTGGTGCTAGTGCAGGTTGCACTGGTGTGCTGGAGGTGTGATACCAGCAGCCACCCCCTCCCTATTTCCATGGCCAATCTCAACATTTCTAGTGTTAGCCTTGCCATGGCTGAAGTAGGAGCGGATTGTGTAAGGGTTGATGGAGGAGCAGGGCCAGGAGGATAGTATTCCATCAGAGGCCCCTTTCTGATAGGTGGGTTTAGCCCCTTGAGGTCTCATGTGGTACCTTGGGTAGACTCCTTCTTGTGGTGGGTATACCCTGATACACAAGCAGACTGGGCTGATGTGAGGGGCCTGGGTAGAACCTTTCCCTTTGGTGCGACGTTCCTGGTCCCTAAGGCGATGGACCTAGCCCTGGGTTTTGTATAAGTCCTTGGACCCCCTATAGTGATCAGCTATACCTGAAACAGGCATAGCTCTCCAGACTAGTGGTTCTGTCTAGGTCTATTGGCTTTCACTTTTTCCTACTTCCACTCTAGGATCTAGAGAAGAAGTGGGATCGCTTTCTTGGGTTGGTCCATGCCTCTTACCCTAGTTTTTTGCGGTTCTTCTAATTGAGTATTTACCAAGATAAAATCATGGATCCTCGAAGCAAGGCTTCTTTGTGAATGAGTGGGAGAGGTAGGAGCTTGCTCTTGGACAGATGGTCTATCCATGCACTGAAGTTATGGCTCTCATATTTTGAGGTCTGGTGTCCCTTATCCTATACTTGGGTGGTCTTTGCTTTCACTGGTACTGTCAAAGACAAGCATCATTTGACTCCACTCGATATTAACCGATGGGTCCATCCTTACAAGCGAAGGAGCTTCCTGAGAGTTTGCTTCGTTGAAAAGAGGGTTATTTTGAAAAGATGCAGGGGAGAAGAGAGCTTGAGATCTTGCAAGCACACACACACTCACAAAACCCTAATAGAGAACACACAAGGTGAGAGGCTGAAAATCTTATTCTTCTTCACTCAACACTCAACACACCATATACCAAGATAAGAGTACACACATATGAAAAGGTACTCAACCAAATACATACTAGGGTTCTCTATAGTGTGAACCCAACTAAAATGAGCTGGCGCTATAACTATGCCAGTCTCTAGAATGGCTGTCACACAGCCTGTCATCCCACTGGCCGCATATCACCCATGATCTCACCAATCATGCCACTGGTGTAAGTGTGGGGCCCAAGCGGGTCATCAATGTCCACCGCCTCACTAGATGAGCTCGATATCTCAACACTCCCCCTCGAGCTCAACTCCATCTCATGTACACCTAGTGAAGCCATGAATGTGCGGAGCTTCTCTGTACCCAATGCTTTGGTGAAGATGTTAGCTACCTGATCCTGTGTGCTGACATAAACAAGGTCAAGGTCTCTTGCCAAGACCTTCTCTCTGACAAAATGGTAGTGGACCTCTATATGCTTCGTGCGAGCATGAAAAACTGGGTTCTTGGCCAACTGTATACTGCTAATGTTGTCATAGAAAATGGCAACTTGTGTATCCACTGATAGACCCAAATCTGCAAGTAGCTTTCTCAACCAAGCTACCTCACATGCTGCCATAGTAGCACCTCTGTACTCGGCCTTTATTCTCGATAGAGAGCAACTGTAGGCTGCTTCTTACTGCTCCAAGTCACAGCAGCACTCCCCAAAGAAAACATGAAGCCACTAGTAGATCTTCTATCTGAGATACTACGAGCCCAATCAGCATCTGTGTACCCATGTACACATATCTCTGTCCCAGTTTCATAAAATAGTCCACAATGCAAAGTAGACGTCACATACCTTAGTATGCGTCTCAATGCATCCAAATGCGGCTTCCGTGGAACCTGCATAAACTGACTCACCAACCCAATAGCATAGCTCAAATCTAGCCTGGTGATCGTCATGTAGATCAAGCTTCCTACTATGCGCCTATACATAGTAGGATCCTCCAAAATCTCTCCTGAATCTGCACTCAACTTGCCATTCTAATCCAATGGCACTGAGATAGGCTTATAGCTTGTCATATCATACTTGGACAACATGTCCAAGCCAAGTTTGTGTATGAAATGATTTGCTTACAGGTAGGGAGTTCCATTAGAACTAGTTAGTGATCAAGGAAGAGAGTTCACAGTAGATTTAATCAAACAGTTGACCAAGAAGTTGGGGATTAAGCATAGGTTTACTACACCATACCATCCCTAATATAATGGGTTGGTAGAAAGCTTTAATAGGGTGTTATAGAGATTATTGTTCAATCTTGTGGAAGATCATCCTAGTGAGTGGGATATGTACCTGGACATAGCAGTTTAGGCATGGGTATCACTTAGTGTATGGAGAAGATTGTGTGTTGCCTGTGAATGTGATGTTACCATTACTTGACTTTTTACTACAACATAACATGACCCAAGAAGAGCAAGAGAAGAAGAGGTTAACCATTTGTATTCTTTAGTGTTGGACAGAGAAGAAGAGGTTAACCATTTGTATTCTTTAGTGTTGGACAGAGATGAAGCAATTAAGTGGTATGAAATATCAGTCAGAAGAGGATAGAAACTTTCAATGATAAACTAGGAAGCAAAGACTTGAAGGAAGGAATGTTGGATATAATAATGCTTTAGATACTACTTTTCAGACCAAGTTTAGGGTAAGATGGGAAGGACTATTTATCATACATGAAGTTTTTTCCAATGAATTTTACCAATTTTAGGACTTGGGAGGACAGGTGCATGCTAGTACGATGAATGGTCTAAGACTGAGGCCATATCACATCAGGGTTATGTGAAAGCATAAAGCAGAGGGTGAAACACTTGAAAGTGTTTCATTGTAGGGTTAGGGCAATATGTGAGAGGTGCCCAAATCTCCAAAAAAAAAATGGAGAGTGGAAATATAAGGTATCCAAGGTGGTAATGACAGTGTGGCAGTAGAGAGGATAAGAGCAGATATGCTGAAAAACCAAAACAAAAAGATTATGGGTGAAGAAGGGAGTCAGCGCGCAAAGGTTGCAAAAGGTAAAAAATCAAAGGTGGCAACACGAAAAAAGAGGGAGGGAGACAATTTATGACATGGACAAGGAGACAAGAGATAGAGGAACAACGAGAAGCATAGGAGTGAGTGAAGTGGGAGAAGTACCTAGAGTGAAGCAAGCTAGCTGCAGACAAAAGATCTTCTAGTTTTCGAAGGGAGCATAAGTGATGGTCAAAGAAATCAAAGTGAATTTGGTTAAATCAGAGCGGAGAAGGCACTAAGGACCAGAGAATCAATCAAGAGAGGTGTTCTCAGTGGTTTCTGTAAGGTGTCTTTGTTAGAGACGTTATTTAATCCAAAATCATGTTCAATTGTTGCTATTGTAAGTCAACTGTGTGCTGAGTTGGGTCTGTCTAGGGAAGGCCCGTAGTCTATGATAGTGAATTCATTGTAGCTTGAATAGTAGCTAGAGTCTACAAGTGGAGAAACTACAAGTTGTCAATGTGTTTGTCTAATAAGTTTGAACCCATTGTCTTAGGGGTGTTGAGATAGTCTATCTTTGTTTTGTGAAGAGAACAGAGAGTTTGGAGATTGTATCTATGACATGGTTAATGAGAATCTATGTTATGGGGTTTGGTTTTAGTTGTTATGTTTGATTTGTTGAGATAGGGCACTTGTGAGAAGAAGTGTCCTGACATTCTAGGAGTCAAAATTGTCGTATGAACAGTCTTCTTTCATTGCGAATATGCTATTAGAAAGGGTCAGAAGGATGTCAGCTACTACGGACAGTTATGTGTCTAGGAGGTTAGCCCGGTGAGATAAAAGAGTTTTTTTATCCTTTTGGATTCAAGGGAGGTCATCCTAGGTTAAGTCTGACCGTCAAAAGCCTGACAAAAGTCAGAAAGGTTTGTGGGCAATTCGATCATTTCGGAGCAGCTATGGCTTGATTGTGATCAGTTGGGTGTATTTAGAGTTGTATCTTTGTGTGGTTTAAGTATCTAGATGGTTTAGAGTTCTTAGAGGACTCAGAGCTAGGAAAGTCTACTTCCTTTGAGTCAGCATCAACAATCCGCAAGAATCAGAGGTCAAATAGTCAATAGTAGGTTGGCTGTGAGCAGTAAAGAACCTTTGGAGTCATGTCTTCATGAAATTAGGGCAACTAGAGGGGTAGGAGGATTTGGTTGACATAAAAGAGAAAGTTTCTGATCCAGGTAGGACTTTTGAGTCGGTAAGCTCTTCCTCTGAAAGCAAAAATGGTAACAGTTCGGATCAGTTGGATCCGTCGCGAAAGGGGATTAGCCAAGTGTTTGGTAAGCCATTAGGATTGTGGCTATAAGGTTGGCTGATGAGGGAGGATTGAAGAGGATCTAGGAGGACATATTTTGGAATGGAGACAAAAGGAGGATTTTGGAGGCATTTTTCTGTCATTTCTACATCATTTCGAGTAAACTGAGGTCAGCAAAAGAGTGCTAATGAGTGCTCTAAAGTTCTGAGACAAATTTTTGAAGTGTTCTGAAGAAGTTAGCAGAGATCACTTCCACCTCCAAAATTTAGTGAAAATTGGATGCATGTACTTGCCACCATAGATGTGATGCCCCCTAGAGAAACAAATTACGTTGAATCGGGAACAATTCCCACTACCTCAGTGCACATGGTAAATGTGCAACTCATGAAGGAGGAAACAGAGGATGAAGTCTCGAGCATAAAAGTGCCTGGACCGCATGGTCACAATAACACTGAACACCTCAAGAATTGAAGGAAACAAAAGAGGTATATCGCTCAACGCAATGCCATGTTATGAAGTAAAACAACGGACACCCAATGGCTATGATATCTTGAGGTCACCTTAGAAGGAAAACGCGAAGAGAAAACTACTTTTCAAGAGCCTAATTCACCTAGACTCACTAAGGTAGGAAGAAGAAAATGAAATAAGGCACAAGTAGAGTGAGAGTCAAGGAGTTGAGTAAGATCACCTTAGAAGGAAAACGCAAAGAGAAAACTACTTTTCAAGAGCCTAATTCACCTAGACTCACTAAGGTAGGAAGAAGAAAATGAAATAAGGCACAAGCAGAGTGAGAGTCAAGGAAGGCGATGGCTCAAAAAGAGGATGAGAATGACGAGACGAGCCAAATCTGCACCCACCAAATCATTTCAAAACCTACACCATCGATGAGAGAAAAGTGGTCCAACTGACAGCCAAAAGAGTGAAGGAGCATTACTCAAATTTAGGAATTTTGGGAAATATGCACAATTTTGGGACAATTCTTTGTTAGATCCAATACAATGTTTACTGTGCGATATGCAAGATTTATTATTGGATGTTCTCAACAAGCATTCTTTGTTGTTAGATCCAATACAATGTTTACTGTACGATATGCAAGATTTATTATTGGATGTTCTCAACAAGCATTTGAATAATGCGATATGATTTATATACTATTGTACATTTGTAACAAGTGTATATGATGTTGGTGGTGGGATGTAAATTTGCCTGCACACACACACACACACATGCACACCAGGAATTAAGCTTGTTTATATCACATAGCCTCCAGTTGACCATCAAACATAGAAACTTTAACAAAGAAAGGATATTCAATGTAACTTTAAGTTGTAAGAAAGTCTAGGTGATAGAATTAAAAAGATCACCATCTGTATTGAATCAAAATTCTTGAACAATGGGTGAACCATAAATCTAAAAGCTTAAGAAAGCCTTACAATCTGAATAATGATCGAACTATGAGTTTGGTAGCTTCATACAACATTGCTAAAAGATTACGAAGCTAGTTGCCCATATGCTAACAAATCATTCTTGCTCAACTGCACTGACATGTTGATTCAATTGATTCTGTTTGGCCTTCAGTATTATAGCCTTTGGAATCTTGATTTTCTCTGGAAGTCATCCACCCTTGGGCTTCCATGCCCAAATGATGCAGCTAGTATCTTCCCAGCGCTGAGGATCATTTCTGCTCTCTCGCCAATACTTGTTCCAGCAATCCTTATAAACCTCCACATCACTTGCATTCTTCTTCTTTGAAATTGGTGCCCAATATTGTATCTGAACTTGTAGGTAGTTTATCGAGTTGTTGTTTTGATCAACATCACTTGTTGTCACTCCCAACCATATTGGGTAATTTGCATCACAAGGTTGTACAAGCGCAAAATCTCCTTTAGACACATCAAGAGTCGGGTTGAACTCTTCAGCAGGTTTGTTGCGCATTGGACCACAATAATGGTCCTCACTTACATCAAACCCTTCATCTACATTATCCTCCACTTGAAGGTTAAGAGGCTCAGCTCTTCATCTACATTATCCTCCACTTGAAGGTTAAGAGGCTCAGCTTTTTCGCATACACTCCTTGGCCAAAAGTCATAAAATCCAATGTCTTCCCTTGCACTAGGGGTTTGCATGTTTAGCATAAGATTCTCCCAATAGGCAAGGACCGGATTGATCCACTTAGCATAATCACTTTGGTCTCCTTTCTCTTGCAAGTGCTCTTTCCACCAATTGACATGTTTTTTTAAGCCCTCCACAACCTTCTCATTTTCCTTAACATACTCAAAGGGTGGCAATACTTTTGGAAAACCTTCAGGAAGCTTGGGTCCTCCCTGGTCATTTCTCTTCCATAACTCTATACCGCTTTCTGGTAACCAATAAACATTTTTGGGGTGTACTTTGTATTGCATCAAAGGTATTCCATCACTCACATAAAACCTGAATTGCAGTGGCTTTGAATGTCCAATCAAGCTATCGACTCCATCATGTAAGCATCCCTTGACAAAGCCTTTGAAGTTTGCCACCTTTTGTAGGAGAAAGGGTGCTGGATGCATGCTAACACACTCATTAAAGATCTTCATCAAATGTGGAAATGTGAAAATGGTTTGTTTCCTTAACTTCTCAGAGAAGCAACTAAACAATGCATCAATATCTTCATGAGTATGACCAACCATAAGAAAACCAAGCTGCACCATGTCAAACACTCCTCGTGCAACCAATAGGGATAGATAGGCAAATACATAACGGTTCTTATTTTCAGAACCACAATTGTCAAGTTGCAACAACAACATCCTTGGCAATCTCTTAAAAAATGTCCTTGAATTTGATGGCATTAAACTTGACGCATTTCCATTGCCCCTATCTTGCACATGTGTGTTAGTATGAAAGACTGACTGCATATGTGAAGAACAATTTCCCTCTATATCCACATTTGTTTCTGTCTCTGCATCTGCATCCTCAATGCTCTGCTTGCAATATGCATTTCTCTCCTTCAGTACTTCCATATGCTGATACAGGGCCATAGTAGACAAAACACAATCAAAAAGATCTGTTCGTGGTTCAGCATCTGAGTTTTGTGAGCTCAAGTCACCATACATGTGTTGCTCTCCTCTTTCTAAGTTTCTTAAACATTTTGAGAGAGATGAAATTGTGAAGTTGGGATCACTTGGCCATAACCCCAAGGCAAAGTGACCATAAGATGTTTGTCCATGTCCATGAGTGAGCATTCCTGTTAAGGATACTGGAAGCCTCTCAACCCCATTGAGAGATTTAGGAACTGGTTTAATTTGTGGTATGGCAGTCTTGCTCTGGTCCATCTTATCATGTATAATACACAAATACCTGTTTGGGTTCATTTCGGAAGAGCTCCTCCAAGCATAGTATAGATTTCTACAACTCATTTGTTTCAACATGTGTGCCCTTCTTTGTGCCATGTATCTGGCACGCTCCTCTTGATTTTTTGTTGATTCCAACTTGACCTTGATTGCCGTACAAATGTCGCATTTTGAGAAGGTGCTGGTTTTTGATAAACTAACTGTCTTGAACTCTGTGTTCCACAATCTTGAGAATGATGGTTGTGACAGTGGGTATTCGAACGAGACAAGTGTGTCATTCACTTCACGCAATATGTCCACCTGTTTGTACATTGTTGGTAGAACACGTTGGGTCTCGCGAGCTCCATGCATAGTTGTCCTTGACCTATGTGGCATTTGATCGGCATTATTATCTATGAAGCCCTGTATGATTGATTTTGCCATCTCAACATGTGTCATGCCCTTCCGTATTATCCCACTGTTGCCATGACTGACATTACATGCACCATTCAAGAACTTCTTTCTGAGCCTATAGAACGTTGACTTACCGATGCCATGCATTACATACCATGCTTTACTACAAACCTTCTTCCCATCAAATGTGAACTCAAAGCACTCGTCATCTTGACCTTGTCTATAGGCCTTGTCTATAGGCCATGCCCATGCAATCTAGTACAAATGTGTATCGTGTACTATAGCTCTGTCCCCAAAAGTGTACCCTAGCTTGCATGATTTTAGATCTATCTCCAATTTGACAACATCGGTTCTCGCAACAATCAATGGTTGCGACGTTGTGAATGTTTGCAACATCACATTTTTTGCCAGCTCCATGGGTTTTATCGTAATTTTTCATTACCCTTACCCTATGGACATAGCTCCTTTTCTTATTTGTCCCTTCAATGATATCATAGTCAGTGATCATGGCATCATGGTGTTTATCATCAGAACTATCGCCATCATTGCCCTCTACATCATCATCCTCTTTTTCATCACTTGAATTGTTTAGGCTGTCAATATTTTTTTGCATGAAGTGATCTTGAATACCCTCATCAATAGAAGAAGATTCTGTGTCCTTCACTAATGGTTCACCATTCTCAAATGTGAGTTGCCTGATCGGCCAACTAACCAAATTCAAACCTGAAACACAAGTTGAACTTGGATGCAAAGATCCTTCTATAATGACACCCAAGCTACTCTCCCCTAGTTCTCTACCATTTATAGCCTCGTATGGGTGGACCAGCAATACTACTCCATTGCCAAGTTTTGTAGATCTGTTGTCATCCCAGAGGATGACACTTTTCTCTTTCCAGCTCTCCCTATCTATAAAGTGATCTTCTTGATCAACAAGAAGTTTCGCAAAATTATCATCTTTGGTATTAGTAATGTCTCTGTCCATAACAAGGTTGACCAATGGCCATTTGATGATGCTTCCAACTGCTTGAGACATTGTTCTTGCATCCATTGTGGCAAATGGAATGAGAAATGTGTCATCAAAGCTTTGTTGAACATGTATTGCTGCACATGTCTCACCAATGAATTGAAAACCACATGTTTGAGATGCATCAATGGAATGAATAACCCCACGTGCCTTCCTTGCAGAACCATCAATGAGAAACACTGAAGCACCTTGTTTTAGACCCTCCAATCCCTGAAAAAATCAAAATCTCAATAAGAAAGACTGAAGCGATGTTTTTGCGGTAGTACACAAAACTATAAATGTAATTCAATCTCAACATGAGTTCAGGCTCCAACCACCTATCAATGCTAATTTGCTAAGAGGCTAGGCTCCATCTAAAGCTTGAGCCTTTGCCTGCATATACTTAGTAGGAGGCTCCATGAGGCTCACCATCATATGTTAGTTTGCTACTAGGAGGCTCCAGTTAAAGTTATCATCCTCACTTGCATCATATATTAGTTTGCATATGTTAGCTAGAATGGTAGGCTCCTCCAACAAAAGTTAAAGCCTCACCTGCGGATGCTAGTTCGCTTCTAGGAAGCTGCAAGTAAAGTTTGAACCTGACCCACAGATGCTAGTTTGCTTGGAGGCTCCAACCAAAGTTTGAGCCTCACCTTCATATGCTAGTTTGCTATTAAGAGGTCCCAATTGAAGTGATAATCCTCACCTCATGTATATGCTAGTTTCCCAAGAGGTAGGCTTCATCACCCTCTGCATCTGGCCACACCGTTTCATTTTGGGATATTGAGTCAAGATATGGTGTCAATTAGCCATCAATGTTTCATAGCTTAAGTTTGAGCCTTTGCTCTCCATGCTAGTGCACCTCGGCCTTAAGGCTCGAACTTGAGTTGGAGCCTTTGTTCTCCATGCTAGTGTACACCGGCCTTAAGGCTCGAACTAGAGTTGGAGCCTGTGTGCATCATCATTTGTACTAGACGTTGGCATGAAATAAAGGATAAATAGAATATAAATATTCACTTTAATAGAAAAATGTTAAAAGTGAATCCAAAAAAGCCAATGTATTAATCAAAAGACAAATAATTATTTCAACAAATCCACACTTTGAACAAAACCTATGCTAATATTAGTTGTTGATAAGCTCCTTTCAATGATCACCATTCGTTGTACATTCATAATAAGCACTATCAATGCACTTTTCTACCTTTCTTTGGTTGAGAGCTTGATGGGCTATGAGCATGGAAAGCCTTGTTGACATCTGTATCCCCAATCTTCTCAACGGCCATAGCAACCCCAACATTTGTAGCTTCCATGGCTTTTGCAGAATCCAATATATCATCACCATTCCCACCTTCATCATCATTTTCATGCCTTCCAATATCTTCCAAATTGTCTTCGGCATCCTCATTGAATAGAGCATCATTCCCTTGGTCCTCTTCATTCCTTTGCCCTGCATCTTCAAAGTCTATAGCATCCCCAACTTCTTTATCATTATCTGTGTCATTTTTGTTGTCAATATCATCACCTTCCTCTTCGTCCTCTGTACTTGGTGGGTCATCAATGTGAAGATTTTGAAGGTTCTCTTTTTCTGCATCATCTAGTGTTTGCTTTTTTGTGCCGCCACTTGCACCACACCACTCTTGCAAGGACGGGTGACCATCTAAAAGAGCAGAGCACTTTGATTCTAATGCCATCGCTTCCAAATCATCTTTGCATAAAGCAATACATCGTCTCTTCTTTAGCAAGCTCTCCTCTAGCACAACTCCACCACAATATATCTCTACAACATAGCTCTGTTCAGGACAAAACCCTGTGATGAGACCATCAATAAAGCCTTTGTCGATGAATTCTCTATTTTGGCCACTAGATCCTGAGATGAATACATTTTTTGTGAGAACCTTATCAATGGCCTCAAACTTGTCAACCTTGCTGATGAAAAGAATAACAGTTGCAATCTCAACTGTTCCAGATGTCCAGGCATCATCTTTTTGTGTGTGGATCACACCAAATTCATAGTGCACCTTTGTTGACTGGCTAGAAATCCCTTCGATAAGCATTCCAATGGTGATGAAGTCAACAAAACACACAAGAATATATTCATATTGTGAGTTTAGTGTGTTCAAAGAAAGTGCCAACTTGGAGAAAAATTCTGACAAGAGCTGCTCCTTTGTACCATGTAGGTCCATGATTGCCAGCTGAAATGGTACATGCTCTTCACTACAAAAGGCTATAATCTTTGTCATATCAAAACCCACCCCCCTAATTTTCCAAGGAATAGACTCTTGTTGAGATACAATACCCATAGATGCTCTATATAGGTGATTCAGTAAAGTTACTACACTTTTTGGAAGTGAAGGATTTTTTTTTGAACGATTGAGAGCATCCCTAACAAAGGACTGGCTGTAGCTCCTCAATTGATTATACTCATACTCCCCTAGCTTATATGTCTCACACACCTGTTCCCAAGTCATCTTTTCCCTTGTCAGATCAAAATAGAAGGCGGTTATTGCATCTTTGAGAACTCGATCTGTTTTTAGCTTCCAAGCCATCTCCTCCATATCCATTCTTTGATGGGTTTGCTTTCCCTTTTTAAGCAATATTATCTTGTCAAGAAGTGATGTTTGAATGTCCAAAACTTCACTCTTCTGAAGGCCTAAAATGCACCTAAACAACGTTGGGCCTAGTTGGACTGTTCCTGGTGCCTGCTGAATTTGCCCACTCTTCAAAGTTGGAAGTCTGGGATTTTGATCAAGACCTTTAGTTTGAGTTTCGCCCTTTGTATTTGGTAGCAAGCCTTTTTGCATAAAGCCTCATGATCTTAACCCAGTTTTGCCATACATCATCATCACATAGAAGCAAGTGTAAATCATTTTTGACAAAGTTCTTATGTAATGTGTGCTCCGTGGTCTCCACAAAGGCCTGCAAAGTTGCAAAGTAAGAAGTTAGCCCCCTCACTATAGATATCATAAAATATTAGGAGGAATTATGCATCTATGGGTTTTCAATCATTTGGAGCTTATGCTCAAACTTGAGTTTGAGCCTCACTTGCAGTGCTAAACTAGTATATAATGGTGATGCTCGATCTTAGGTTTGAGCATCACCTCCGTATGCAAATCTAGCACTTGCAAGTGAGGCTCCAACTTAAGTTCGAGCCATAATTAGATATGCAAGTGCTACACCATCACAGAGAGGTGAGGCTTGAAGTTCAATTTCAAACCAAACTATTAAGTTTATGTAGTTTGAGAAGAAGCCTTACATGCATCTTTCTTATGCTACTGCTATACTTAAAACTATAGATCTATGAAGAAGTAAAGAAGAAGTAATGTAGGTCTATGATTTACCAAGATATAGCAAAGAATCAAAAGAGTACCTTCCAAGACTCGTCCATCTTGGGTTGATTGACACCAGGCAAAGGTTTACTAGGACGACCGTTTGCATGCCATTGTGCTCGAGCTTGTAGAAGTCGAGGAATGGCTCCTTTTGCATTGACTTTGCAACAGATAAATTCGCATCCTTGGAAATGTCACGAGAAATCTTGGGCGGGCAATTTACAATTATCTTAGATCTCCTGAACCTGAATTGCTGACGCAATGGAGGGGTCACTTTAGCCATATTTAGAGCTTGCAAGCTTTTTGCAGCACTAATGGAGTGTTGACCAGAGATAATCCAATATTCAACTTTATGAATATCTTCTTTTGCAAGTTTATCAAGGGGTTGTTTTGTAGCACGATTATAGGGCATCAAAATTGCAAGTATCTCCTCTTGCTTTGGGTCCTCAATAAAGTCTTAGGTCAAAATACGAACCCAATCCTTATTTAACCTTCTATACACATAGTTTGAAGGAGGGCATCAAAATTGCAAGTATCTCCTCTTGCTTTGGGTCCTCAATAAAGTCTTGGGTCAAAATACGAACCCAATCCTTATTTAACCTTCTATACACATAGTTTGAAAGAGCAGGATAACATTTCATCACATCAATGCTGAAGACCTCATTTAGACCAAAGGGATAATATCCCTTCTTTATTTCTAATGAGATAATTGCTTTGCTACCCTTGTTTAGAGTCTCAACCTCCATTAGCTCGTCATCAGACGCATCTATCTCCTTTGAACCACTTGCTGGTTTTGTCCTTTGCCTCTTTAAAGAGATTTCTTGAACCTTTGTAGAGTGCTTTGCCTTTCTCTTCTTTGCAAGTGCTTGCTCCTCTTCTTGCACCTGAGAGCCTGCCATGTCTTCAGCTGCTATTGTGCTTACGTCAAGGACTTTTATTTTGTCACCCTCCTTTTTATGTTTTGAAGATGCTTCAAGTGCATTTGTAGATGCTTCAAGTGCACTCTTCACTATGGCCCTGCCTTTTTTCTCCACAATTTTCCTAACTTGAGTGGTTGTTGTCTCCTTTTCAGGTATGGACTTTTTTCGTGAATCCAAAGCCTTCTTTGCATGCCTCACTGCTTTCACCAGGTCCTCCACATTATCCACCCCTTGAGTATTCTTGATTGGAAAAGTCAATGATCTTCAATCCTAACTTTACAATACAATTGTCCTTTCCTAGTTTACTACCAGTCATGTCTGCTGGGTGAAAAGTTTCCAATGATAAGCAAAACTTATTTGCTTTTGTAGTTTCTCCTTCTGGCAATACAGTGCATGTGAAGCATGGGTTTGCTCTTGCATCCACATCATCCTTAGTGCCTACCACAATCCCCATATCTCCATATGATGTATCACCTTGAGACAAAAACAAATGGAGGACTCCTTTGAAGTTTGCACTAGCATCGTAGCTATCCACAAACCATTTTACTCCTTCTTTGTTACTCAATTCGAAGGTTTTATCCACCTTAATTCTAGGAGTGACACTTTTAGCTTGAGTTGTTGTTTCGAGAGCATCCAGAGTAAAGATTGGTGCACTATGTGGTTGCGAGGTAGCGGGCGCTCTGCTAGCTTCCATTCCTGTGAAGCAAAAAAAAAAGTTTCAAAACCTTAGAAAAAAATGGATTTAAATGCTACATATCAAATCAAAACCTATCAAACTTAAGAAACTTAATGCATGCTACAAAAAGTTTTCTTGAATAGCAAGAGCCTCACTTGCATTTACTTAATCTATACAGAAGCTCGACTTAAGCTGGAGCCTAGATCCAAGTTGTGCACTCATATGCTAGGGGTACGCTAGCATAGAGAGACAAGGCTCAAACTCAAGTTTGAGCCTTAAGGCGAAGTTCCATGTATGGGAGGCTTGAACTTAAGTTGGAGTCTTAAGAGGCCAGAGTACACTAGCATGGAGAACAAAGGCTCAATCTGAAGTTCGAGCCTTGAGGCCAGTGTACACTAGCATCGAGAGCCACTATTAAGAAATTACTCCATATCCTAGTGTAGCAGTGAGGCTCAAAATTAAGTTTGAGCCTAATACAAATGATGATGCACACTTACGATTAAGAAATTACACTTACTCCATATCCTAGTGTAGCGGTGAGGCTCAAACTTAAGTTTCAACCGTACCTCCACTTATGTCCAACCTTGGGGATGTCTTCCAACACAAGGCACAATCTCAAGTTGAGCGATCTTTACGTTGCCCTTGTAAGTGAGGCTCAAACTCAAGTTTGTGACTCTTATGTTATGGTTCCTAATTCATTATGGTACATCAGTCGAAGTTTAGTAATCTAAGTTTGGATACAAAGTATATGTGTAGATATAAAAATGACTAGTATTGTATAAGGCTTGGTGTATTATTTAAATCCTAAAAGTAATAGCATTTTATTTTAATCTTACAGATATATACAAAGAAGGGAAAGACGAAGATAACATTGCTCAACTAGAACATCATCATGAAAGCCCTACTAGAGAGATCAACCCTCATGATTTAAATGCTAGAAATAATGAAGACAACATGGTGGAGGTAGGTCACATCGATGATTCAACTTTGCAAACATCTTCAAGGCCTTCAAGTGATAGGACTAAAGAGACTAAGGACATTCCTAATTTGCAAGTTAATGTTGAGGTTAGTGAGAATAAAGATAAAGTTAATGAAGAGCTTCAAGAGACTTCTGCAACCAAGGAGAGACAAGAAGAGATTGTTAAACAAATGGATGGGCTACATATGCTACAAATAAAGGAAAAATAGTTGAAATCAAGGACTCTGTGGGCAGAGGGTGTTGAAGAAATTGATGAGGCTACATATGCTACGAATAAAGAGAGAATAGTTGAAATCAAGGACTCTGTGGTGGCAGAGGGTGCCAAGAAAACTAAAGGTATATCTTTTTCAATAGGATGTTATTTAAGATGATTTATTCAGCAATTTTGTGTGTTAAAAAGTATGTTTCTCAGCGAGAGTTGTTTTTGCAGGTATAGCTACTTCTAACAATCACAAGTTAAGTACGCAAGAAATAGAGCAACGTGTTGAGGAGCTACGTTCCGATACACAAAAGAGTAGGCCTCTAGGAAGTTTATATTCTTTTGAGAGAGATGGAGATAGATTAGTATTTCAATCTTCACCAATCAATAGGGAAATGCAATCAAGTCTAGGAGCCATCGTCATAGATGAATATGGGAGCATGAAACGAAAGTAAACTTGTGGATATTTTGTTGTAATCAGCTCTCATTGATAATATAGGATCACTTGTTTTAATATTGTTAAGTATGTAAACACATTAAAGTGTTATCATTCTTCTGTATTGTATGCAGAAAATATTCCTCGTGCAATCACCATAAAGAAACATGCACTTATACTTGATCTTAATGGAGTTTTACTCAACAAGGAAGAGAAGAGGCATCCACAAACAAATTGTATTCGAATTGATATTGGTCGCACCACAGTTGTTATTCACCCCGGGTGTTTTGAATTTTTGAATGAGATTTGCCAGTACTTTCATGTTGGTATTTGGTCCACCATGCTACACAAGAATGTTTGTGCCTATGTAAACACTCTTGAACAGTATGCACATAAGAAATATCATTTCTTTATGGCGTGGGGACAAGAAGAATGTTATATCCATAATCTTCGAAAAGTGTATAGGCCAGATAAGCCTACTGTTGAGGCTATGTTTAAACCTTTACTCAAGGTTTGGAATCAGTTCCAAGATATTTGCAATAAGAAGAATACATTGCTTATTGATGATAGCCCTTTCAAGGGATGTGTTAATCCAAAAGACAACTGTCTCTTCCCTGAAAGTTTTCAAGGAGGGCACGACTACGTACTGTGCAATGACCTTCTACCCTACCTTTTAAATCTAAATAATACAAATGACATTAGGTCTATTATTTTGCTTAATCGGCTAGGTCAATCTCCTATCACACATGGCCATAATTTATTTATCGATTTTCAAGATGTACTGGAAGAATGGCTCCAATTCACCTCCCTATTTTTGCGAGAAGAAGTGAAAAACTCATCTTCTGCATCTTCACACTTACCATTATATGGTGATGTATGTCCAGACTGGGCCAAACATATGCATCTTGTGGAAGAGAATACAAGTGTTTGGCATTTGATTCGCAAAGATGCATTCACTTTCCTTGATTTTTGTATGCAATGGTTTGAGGTATGGATCTGGCGTACTAATAGACTACAAAGGACTCGATGCATTCTTGAGTTGTGCTTTCCTCGGCACCATCAAAAGTTTAAGGTCGTAGCAAGGCATGCAGCATGTCAAAAGACGGATCTTCTTATTGGATATCGATTTGTATACCACAAAAACTTAGATGTAGCATGGAGAATTTTTCATGACCTGGATGGAAATAACACACTAATTTTTGATGATACCCTCTACAATGTAATGTGGAATATGCCCAGAACCTACTTGATTTTTCCAAAGATGTGGAATCAAAATATAGAGGAGCTTCAAAGTTTTTTGGAGACAACAATCAGCGCATGGTTACTTGGTTGGATTTATGCAAAGAACAAACGGGAGTATACTTGCAACACTTTAGTAAATGAAGCAGCTTATGATAGAGAAACTTTGTATGTATTGGAGCAATACATGAGAAAACGCTATGTTTGAGATACAATTTATACTCAATTATTATCTTGACGAAGGGTTTTTGTCTTCGGATAAATTGTAAACTTGAATGTAACAATCTCATTGAATGTAACAAGTGTTCTTTGGCATTATCATCCCATGTTTTTACTTCAATGTCCCTCAAATTTGAGCATATATATCATGATTTATAATCTTGATATAGTGTCTAAGATGGGTTTTTATCTGTGGATCAATCGTAAACTTAGCATATTGTTACTGTCATTGAGATTTACTTTTTGTTTTGTTGTTTCTAACACCACACCCTTTAGAGATCTCTCATTTCTAAGGTTCCTTTCTATAATGATATTTAGAATTCTTTTGGCAAATTAAATAAACCCCATGTTTTTACTTCAATGTCTCAAAGTGGAGATAGTATTTAACATTATCTTCTTCATATGAAAGGTGTTGTATAATCTCAATTAAGTTTAGTGTCACGTATGTATCTATACAACTACAAACAAATACGCCAAATAGTTGTGTCAAGATATAATCTATTGGCACAAAGAGTGCACCAATAAATAGATGTTAGCTCAAACTACACAAAAATACCGAGTTTCCAACCAATCCTATAAGAAATGGGACTCAAATAATTCCCAAAATTCTTAAATTTATCTTTTAGAGAGAAAATAGACTTTAAAATGAGCCCTTTACTAATCAAAAAATTAGTGCTAATCAAGATATCCACCAATGGGAAGGGGGGAGAGTGCACATTCTATCCACTAGCTTGGGCCGAAAACGCATTTTGGGTGCGTCAGGACCTCTGTTTTTTAGAAAACATGCGATTTCGCCGAGCACTGCGGGTAAGTCATCGATTCTCTACAGAACTCTATTTTAAGAACTGCAGGAAGATAGATTAGCTGTGCAGACACTGTGTGTGCTGCAAGGAGGTCAACAATTGCCATTGGGTGTATGTATACACATTGAGGTCACTAGTTGTGACATTTGAGTGTACTACAGTACCACTGTAGAAAATACAGTAGTTTGTGCCAAACCAGAGTGCTGTTTTCTGGTAAATTTGTGTGTCTGGCAAGATGTCAAATGATGGCATAAACCAGATTGTTGCTGAGAAGCTTGATAAGAACAACTTCCATGCTTGGAGGTTCAGGTTGACGAATTTCCTGATGGGAAAGGGTTATTGGGACTACATAGAAGGTGAGCATGATGAGGCACTGAAGATACCGGAGATCAATCCGACTGCTGCATATGTGAAAGAGTTCAAGGATTGGAACCAAGGAGCCAGAAAAGTTATGTATTGGCTCTCTCTATCAGTATACAGGACACCATGATTGGGCACATACAGGATGCCAAGTCCCCCAAGGAGGCGTGGGACACCTTGATAAAACTCTATGAAATGAATACCAAGGCACGAAAGATACAGTTGAAGAATGAACTTCATACTACTGTGGAGAAAAAGAGTATGTCTGTGAATGACTATGCATTGAAGATAAAGGGTATTGTGGAATCCCTTGCATCTATTGGTGTTTCAGTAGATGATGATGATAAGGTGGAAGTCTGTCTACGTGGTCTTGGGAAGGCGTTCAAGATGTCTATTCAGACTCGGGAAGTCTATTGGTGTTTCAGTAGATGATGATGATGATAAGGTGGTAGTCTGTCTACGTGGTCTTGGGCCACAATACAAGGCGTTCAAGACGTCTATTCAGACTCGGGAAAACATTCCCAATTTTACAGATTTGGTGTCTATGCTGATTATAGAAGAGAAGACCTTGGGTGAAGACCAACAGATCTTACTTCGACAGAAGTTTGAGATGAAGGATCTGGGGGAGCTCAGATATTTCTTGGGCATTGAGGTAATTAGGTCACTAGTTGACCCTCCATTAAGAGCAAACCCTCCTTTCCGCAATTTATCATCTTTTATGCAATTTGTTGGTGAAGGAGAGCTTGGCTTGTTAGGATACTGCAGAAGATTGACTACAAGTGGAGCTTGGCAAACCCATATTCTCCAATCTCAATTGCAAGCATCACAATTCAGCCTTTTACAATGTCAAGAAGGACTTAAAACATCATCAGATAAAATGAAAGAGATCCTCGTAGAATGTGGAGAAGGATGCAAAGATTCAAAGGCTAGAGGAACTTATCAAACGACTCAAAGCAACGCCAAATGGTGCCCATGAACGCAAAGACATTTGCTGGTATATAGAATCTCTTGCGTTTATTAAAGGTGGAGCACGGAAGAAAAGGATTCGTACAACAAAGTAAGTAACATAAACTTTCATTATGCACTGAGTGATTTAAACAAAATAGATTTGTGTTCTACCAGGAATTTTATGCAAGAGGTGTGTGGTTCTAATGAAGAGGGATGGAAGGATTTGGTCAAAGCCATTCTGAATACCAAGGATATTCTCTCAATTATTATTGACCCTCATCATCCTAAAATACGCCAAGCTTTGCAATATAGTGAGCGAGATTACCACCTCCATCGATTCTTCATTAATTCAACATGCTTGTGATGCGGCTGGAATCAGCATGAAAGGGTACCAAGCAATCCATCAGGTTGTAAGTCAGGTTGTAAAAGATGCATTTCTAAGATAAGAAATCACTGACACTTTATTTCCTACACTCAAGGTGATTCACAATGTCAACTGTATCAATAATGATGATGTGCAGCGAGCTATAGGATAGTTTTATCACATTGAGGACACACTCACATTAGACACAGGGTCGAGCAGAAAGAAAATCAAGACAACAAGTAACAGAATTTCACTATGATGTTTACAATAACATCTTTATTCATATTGAGAGACTACAACAAGCTATGGTGAAGTTCTATGGTCTTTCACCAGAAGGTGAGAACTTGCAATTGCTACTATTCATGTTTTTCACAGTAGAAAATGAAGACGATCATTTTGTTTTGAATATTGTAAATTACTGTTTATTTACAGTTTTGGGGAGCACACTTTCATTTGTGCTCAAGCTAGATGAGTGCCAAATTGTGAAAGGTCAGAAGCTAGAACGTATGAGCATTACACGCTCATGAATGAGGCCATGATTTGTGCATGGGAAAAGACTACCAAACCAAGTTTTAGTGTGCAATCTGAGAAAGAGGTCTGGTGGCTTGGTGCATTCGAGGTACCAAAGGAGACACATGAGGTATTGACATGGATGTTTGAAAGGACTCCCTCGATAACAAATGTAATCAAAAAGCAAATTGATGGTCAACTTTTAGATGTAGAAAATATAGGAAAGTTCAAGGTGGATTGGCATCTTGGGGGAGATTTGAAGACAATTAAATGCATGATGGGTTGTGCTCAAGGCGCGACATCAAGATGGCCTTGTCCATACTGCAATGCTTAGATTGATATTTCTAGGTAGAAAAAGACAAATGGAAAAGGTATACAGAAGGTTGGTTCTATTGGGAAGGATACCTCAAAAGGTCCCAAGAAAGGGAAGAAGCAACAACAAGAAGATGCAGTAGATCCAATCGAGTCAATTGATAAAGAAGATGAGGAAAAACCAAATGCAAGATGGGTAGAAGGTGTCATGTCTCGTGATATGCTAGGAGAATCAAACAGGAATTCAAATTGGAGCCCCATCATTAATTTTCCACTAAAGAATATTCACTTTTGCACACTTCATGCATTCATGAGAATCTTTGATCGATTGCTTAAGTGCCATATCGATTATGCATTCACAATGCCTACACAAGAGAGGAAAGTTGCAGCCCTTGGTAAATTAGAGCATCTTCTGAATTCTTTGGGCTGCCATGGGTGGAAACGTGAAAATTGGAGTGAATAAGCAGGCCTCTGGTATGTCATACGAGGTGGCTCAAAAGGTCTCCATGACTGGATCAAAGGCAAGGAGATTTTTGGAGAAGCCAGCAAACATAGAGAATTCAAAGAAGACTTGGGGACTCTGGAGAGACCTGTGTGCAATCACCACAAATGTAGATTGTCCAATGCCAGCTCTTGTAAATATGTGCAAAAATAGCTTTGGATAAATTTCAATAACATGGTTCGCATTATGAATCAAAGTAGCACAACTGCCCAAGAACGAGCATCATTCCAACAACATATCATAGAATTCACCAAAAGTGTGCTAGGTGCTTGGGGAGAGAGTAAAGTAACACACTATATGGTAAGTTGTATAGTAAAAAAATAAACTAGTGTTTTAACCTTGACTTTTTCTAATTAAATTCTATTGTCATGTGTACAGCACATAGTTTATGTGCATGGTGCGTATTTCATGAACAAGTATGGATCGCTCGACATGTGGAGTACCCAAGGGATGGAGAAATCACATTATAAAGCAAGAGGGGTTTATTTCAAAAATACAAGACATGGAGGTGGAGCTTCTGAAGGAGGAACATGTACAAACTATCTACAAGAGATGTTCAATTAGTTTTATCACACAACCTTTGGAAGGGTATTGGTTAGGGAGCAAGCCCAACAATCTAAGCTTGCGCAAGAGGCACGCAAGGCTACAAAAAGTCATGCTCGGCTTGAATGGTTGTAGACCAATGCTCCCCATAAGCATGGTGCTTGGCGTGCACGAATGAGGAGACAAGAGAGGCGTTGGGTTGTGCACATACTAGCATAAATCTAGATGTAATAAGGCTAAGAAAATAAGTTTAGTTAGGTTTTTTTTTTCCCCTTAAAAAAACTATTAATAGTTCCTTCTCTCACTTCATTTTCATTTCACTTTTTTAGAGAGCTTGAGCTCAAGATCTACGTAGACACCCACGTAAGGACACCAGCACATCACCACGTTAGGATAGTCGTACATGGATATGGCATGCACCAAGAACACCACACGTGTTACCATGCCTTCACAAAACACAGTGCAAGGCACCCAACAACCACATCACAGAAGAGAGTGACCCCTTGGATTCTAGGACACGCCCAATGAGATCACCAGAGTCCAACCCTCCTCCCATAGCAACACCAGCGCACACACATGCAGGTCCTTCTAGTGGGAGGAAGCGTGTGAAGAAGACCCCACAATGCAGCCACCCCAGAGATAAAGATAGAGAGGCCAATGATGAGCAGTTCGACTGGGTTGGTGAAAACATTCCTACATTGCGCAGCACCATAGGTGGCAAGACCCTACACCAAGAGAGGGTCCCCTACCTACTCGGGAGGAACTTGATACACAAGAACCACAACAACAGGAGGAGGAGGATTTAGACTATGAGAGAGACTAAGAGGAGGTTCCTGCAAGTGCGCGCAAGCGTAGAAAGGTCAAGCTCTTCAAGCCAAGGAAGTCCCAACCTCGCCAACGCACTAACACAACACAAAGAGCTCCAAGGAGAAGGATGCGCCAAGGGCATAGGGCTCTACAAGAAATCAAGTTTTATCAGAGGAACACTGAGTTGCTCATAAGAAGAGCCCCTTTTGCTCGCACAGTGAAGGAGATTCTCCAACGATATAGAACAGAGTTTCATGTGCAGGGGATTGCCCTTGAAGCATTGCAAGAAGCCTTCGAGGCTTACCTTGTTGGGCTTCTTGAAGACACCAACCTCCTTGCAATACATGCAAAGAGGATTACCATATCTGCCATGCAACTAGCTCGGTGCATTCGAGGCGAGCGAGACACGATCTAGAGATCTTAGATGTTAACCTTTTTTTTGAAGCAACTCTTTTGTTTCAAACCCCCCTTTGTAACAAGCCTATCTGGCTTTCATTTGTAACCTTTTGATAATTAAAATTTTAAGTTTCTCTTACAATGTCTCGATGTCATCATGTTTGTTTAACATGGAGTGTCCAGTTTATCACCCAAGGCATCAGAAATACTCTTGGAGGGTTGAGGAAGCTGTGCCAGAACAATGCGAATTTGGCCTCTACAACAACGGCGATGTAGGCTCAAAATTTGCACTGTTCTGGCACTTCACCCCCCCCCCCCCAGCCACACTCAGGATCATTTCTGATGCATTTATAATGAAGTTGAGCACACTAATTGTGAGAAACAGTAGTTTCTAAGATAAAAACACCTTTAATCATGTGTAAAAATATAGTGTTTATCATCCAATGCATCAGAATTGTTCCTGGAGGACTGGGGAAGCTATGCCAGAATAGTACGAATTTAGGCTCTGCAATGACGGTGCAGGCTCAAAATTCGCACTATTCTTTATATTTTTAGTCTAGTGGGAAATAAGAATTTCCTTGTTTGGGGACAATAATTTTTGAATTTAAAATTAAGAAGATATTGAGTTTTTTTAGAGCTACCATACTCTTCAGGAATACGAATGTGTAAATCAACCTTCCGTTTTCTAGCTTCACAAGGGGCTATACACACAGCTTGCAAAGGCTCCATAGCTAAGCAGAGAGAGAGAGAGAGAGAGAGAGAGAGAGAGAGAGAGAGAGAGAGAGAGAGATTGTTAAAACCTTTACTGTTACAGGTTTAACACAAATTCGTTTTTCTAAGTAGAAAATGATCTTTTTGATATACAAATATACTAACATGGAGTTTTTCATCAATAAATTATATTTATAAGAAAAATTAAAAAATAATAATTTTTGGGGTCCCCACAATTTTGGGATCTGACAGTTAGTTATGTTTATGGGGTTGTGGGACCTGACAGTTAGTTATGGATGTACTGGCTTCTGACAGGCTTCTGACATGACCCTTGAATTACAAGCTTTTTGGAGGGAAAATTTTATTTTCATCATACATATTGGTTGGGTGGTGTTTTTTCCACCTCAAAATGTAAAAAAAAATAAAAAATAAAAAATTTTCACTTTTTGGGACCCACCTAAATACGAGAATGTTTTGTTGATGTGGAAGGGAGATATCGTGGGAGTTAATGAGAAAGGAGATTTCAAACTGACAAGAAAGATTCAATTTATAGAGAGTGAAGATAAAAAAATTCAAAAAGTATGAGAAAAGTCAAAAAAGTAAGAGAGAGAGTATGAGAATATTCCCTTTAAAAAGTGAAACTAGGGGGGTATGGCTGATGTGGCAAGGCAAAAAAATAGGGGTCATCATAGCCTTTGTCTCCCTTAAGCCCAATTTTTAAGCTCTAATCCCTTAAAATTAGGAATCCTTAGGAGGCCCTTTTTGGGTCCAAAAAATTCCTAATGATACGCAAGCATCGAGGGGAAATAAATGAATGAGTACTGCCTAAATCAATCAAAAGCTTAAAAGGCTTACCCTGATACTCAGCTGGAGTATGAATGATTGAGAATTGACGGTTTGGCCCTTGGTTTTCAATTACTGCATAAATCTGTCCTCTTTCCTCTTCCACTACTTCTGCTATTGTGACTTCTCTAGCTGCTCTGCAGTCCGAGACATAACTCTTTCTCTTTGGTTGCCCCAGTTCTGGGAAGGAGTTCTGAGGCTACTCTGGACAGAGGCAGATGGCTGAGCTGGAGTTCTCATGGGATTGCCCTGATTTTGACAAGATGTGACTGATAGGCAGGGGCTGGTCTCTGCACTCTCGATCCTTGACTTCCCTATCCCCTTGACATGGTAGGAGTCGGGCAGTCTTTTAGCTGGTGACCAAAATCCTGGCATCTAAAACACCGGTTCTCACTTCTGAGCTCCACCCTGTCCCCTTGACATGGTAGGAGTCGGGCAGTCTTTCAGCTGGTGACCAAAACCCTGGCATCCAAAACACCGGTTCTCACTTCTAAGCTCATCCCTCTGAATCCTTGAAAGAGGTGGGGGTCCTGAGAAAGTGTTAGACTAGGGGAAGGGTCTTCCTTCACTTCTAAATCTCCTTGCTGCCTCTTTGGGGGAGGAAAGTTTGAAGTACTTTCCAGGGTTTGGAATCTTTTAAAGTTAGAGGGTGTAGGCTTTGGCGGGACCTCAACAACAAAGGCTTTGGCAAAGTCCTTTGCCATTCTTACAGCTTCGGCCATTGAGACAGGTTTGGCATTCTTTACTAAGGTGTCCAATGGCTCGTTCATTCCTCGAATGAACCTGGCCATCAACTGCTCTTCATCCAATTGAGGAGAATATTTGAGGAGAAGGGCAAATCTTGATGGTACTCTTCAATTGTCTGGCTATCCTGCTTTAGTTCCAAGAACTCATTCATTTTAGCCCAGAGGACAAAACCTCTTTCTGAGGTAATCTTTAAGATCGGTCCAGGTCTGGGTATTCCAGTTGAGACGGTTAGTCTTGTAGTGATTCCTCCAAGTGACCCTGGCCGTTTTCACAATCTTTAACCTGGCGAGAGCCATCTTACTTCTCTCATTGTAGCCAGTTACATCAAAGTATTCTTCCTCGATCCACTTTTCCACTACTTCACCTAACTGCTCCCCTTTACCCTTGAAGGGACTAGGTTGGGATCTATGCACAGGGCTTTTTGAACATCCGAATCTAACTCTTCGTCATCGGTTAGAGGATCCCCGGTTGCCTTGCACAGCCATGCACCTGATGACTCTGACAAAACGAGATTTTCGTCAACTTAACCTTGACAACAGATTTATGATTATTTAATTTTTTGAGATTTATCTTTAAACAAATAATTATTTCATCATACTTCTTGAACAAGATTTACTCTGATAATTTTATCACAACCATATTCACAATCATGAAAACAATTTGGATTTTTATTTTTTTTTGCAAAACATCGTTTACTATCAAAAGTTTGAGATATATACATAGAGCATCACGACTCCCAAAATCACTGCCTCAATCGCGTACACATAAAGAAGCGAAACTACAGGAGACATACCATAGTATACACGATTCATTACAGAAAGAGGTGCTGTAATTCTACTTTCTAGGGATAAAGCGGCTAAGAAGCCTAAAAACTCGACATGAAATTCTGAAGTTCCTAGGTGAATGATCAAAGAGTTGTACATGCTGAACAAGCCCTAGCCTTATCAGAATCATGGCTAAGGAAATATTTTGCCTGAGCCTCTGACGCTGACTGGTACTGATATTAATACATCGTCCTCCAAAGAACCACATATACCGATGTTGCTCAATAGGATCAGGAAAGTAAAGACTCTCAAAATGATGTGTGAGTCTCACTCTACTTACTCGGGTCGTAGTAGAGTTGATGAGGTGCTCGAATGCAAAGGCTATCATATCCTGACTCTGGGAGAGTTCAGGAATGCCAGATAGATTCGGGGTATCCATCTATAAATTTCTAATTCAATTTATGAGTTTTTAATTTTTAAAGTTCATTTAACATAATATTAATAAGCGAAAATATTATTTCCTAGATTTACTTTAAAATTTTAAGCAATTTCTGGCTGTTATGTAAATTTACAACAGCGCTCTGATACCAATGCCAATAAACTTCTCCTCTGGCATTACATCATGTATTGCTGCAGGTAGGAGTCCTATTCATGATATAAATTGCTGTAGACATAGCCTCAGCCCACCAACTATGCAACATATTCTTCTCTGCCAATGCTCGTGCTATCTTTACAATGTGCTTGTTTTTCCTCTCACCAACTCCATTTTGTTGCGAAGTGTGTCTACATGTAAATTGTCTCTAAATGCCATTCTTTCGCAAGAATTCAAAGAACTCACTAGAGACGTATTCTCCCCCTCCATCTGACCTAAGGCACTTCACATACTTTCCTGTCTGTTTTTTAGCCATCACTCTGAAATTCTAAAAATGAGTGAATACTTCACTCTTCTCCTTCATGAAATACACCCACACTTTCCTCATGTGGTCATCAATGAATGTTACGTAGTACCTACAACCACCCATAGACATAGTCTCTGCAAGACCCTATACATCTGAATGCATAACATCTAGTACATTCCTGCTCACATTTCTATCATGTGGAAATACATGCTTTGTTTACTTTCCAAATTGACATGCTTCACATACTTTCTCCATACTTTCAACTTTAACCTTAGGCAGCCCTGTCATAATTTCTTTAGTCTGCATAGAATTCATTCTTAACAAATACATGCCCAATTCTCTTATGCCAAATGTTTGTATCTACACAACAAATCCTAAACCATTTGCAAACATTGCAACACTCACTTCAGGTATATTTACATTCAATATAAATATTCTGCCCACTTTGTTGCCTTTTGCAACCAACCTCTACTTATCTTTAAAGGCTTCTACATAACAGCCATATCAGGATTAAACCGGACCTACAAACCCTGCTCAATCATCTGGCCAACACAAACCAGATTCTTTGTAATGTTTGGAACATGAGGTACATTTGCAAGGTACTTCACCTTACCATCCTGCATAGACAATGACACATCTCCAACATGGGAAATCGGATGAGCAGTGTCATCCCATGTTTCAACAAAACTTGGTCTTTCAAGACTCTTCATTTCCTTGAACCACTCACCATGCCTTGTCATGTGGTTCAAAGCACCTAAATAATCAATATACCATACATCATCCTTACATCCTGCTACATCATTTCTAGACACAGCATTAACCACATGTTGCAAATAACAAACAACCTCTCATTATCCTCATTATTTTTGCTAGAGGACACATAGTTGTTTTGTTGCACTTTTTCATTTTGCACGTCACTCTGTTTCTTATAGAAATCTGTTTGCACATGTCCAGGCTTACCACAATAAAAACTACCTTGTGTATCATTATACTACCTTTGCTAATTTCCATGACCTCTTTGACTCCCCCTGCCTCTAAACTGGCCTCTTTTGTAAGATTCCTCCCCAGTCCCTCAAGATGTCCAGTATCTTCCCCTGTAATCAAATCCCTCTTCTTCAGAAATATAAAAGATCTTGTTTCTACCTATTTTGGCTTAGAGAGAGAAAATATTTTAGAGAGAGGTTATTCAGATTTTAGATATTTTTGGATGGAAAAATATCTCTTCTTATTAAAATAAATTCCCCCGAAATAGAAGTTTAAAAAGATTTGTTAGAAGGTGCATTAGAAATAAATTATAATATGTTCAAAAGGCCTTATCCTAAGGGTCCAGATTTTCAAAAAAATTTAAAGTAAGGTTCTGAGGGGCCAATCAGATTAATCCAAATGTAGGGAGGAGATAAATTGAAGAAATAAAGAAAATTCCCCCAAAAATGAGTAAATACTCACATAAGATGAAGAGTGGACTAAGGACCAAAGGAAATACTAAAAAAATGAATTTTTGACACCTCAGAGTGGGGATTCTCCCTCATGAAGGAGGCGTCTATTTCACATGTGTGGTGGAGTTTTAAATTCTCAAATATTAAGATATTTCATTTCTCCTCTCTCCTAATTCAAGTGTAGTTCTAAAAAGTAAGCTAAACTGACCCAAAAATGGTCAAAAATTGACTAAACTGATCTGGAAAATTCTAGAATCAGTTTGCTTGGTTAGAAGCTCACTTTTTCCTATAAATAGAAGCCTTCCCCTTTGTAGAAGCTTAATAGTGTTTTACGTACTGTTACTCTACTCCACCCCAGAGCCAAAAACAGTGAATTTATTGATAATTCATTAGTTTTTGACCTTTTCCTCTTCAAAAGAATTGGTGGCCACTCTTGTTGCAAACAAGAGTAGATCCCTCAAACCATCAAGCCAAAGGAAAGCTCACAGAAATTCATGTAAGCTAGAAATCCTACTTTTTCTTATTCCTTTTAATAGTTTTCTAATTTTTGTTTTCTTTAAAATGGTAAAATGATGTTATGCCTTGTTGGAAAGGCTTTCCTCCTCTCTTCATTCTTAAATTCAGCCTTTCTTTATCCTAGATAAGTAATCAAATTGTTAGAATTAAACTTTTCATATTGTTTCTCTTTTTAAAGTGGAATTTGATTAGTTTAGAATGCTTTAAACCATTTGGGAAAATTTTTAAGTAACTTGAGGATAGAAAATTTTGAAAAATGGTCAGCTATACAAAGGAGGCTATGGCAAAATTTTCTTAAATTTTGTGAAATAAGTTTTATCTTTTATTATTCAAAAAGAGTAATCCCCACCATTTGTGTATTCTAAAAGTGTTATTTTCATTCTAGGCATAGAAAAATGCATAGTAGAAATATTTTTATAAAAGTGTTATTTCCATTAAAATTAAATTCTATGCATAGAAAGATGCATATTGGATAATTTCTTTTTGTTATAAAAGAGTGATTTTCATTAGATTTAAATTCTATGCATAGAAAGATGCATATTGGATATTTTTTTATTATAAAAGAGTGATTTTCATTAGATTTAAATTCTATGCATAGAAAGATGCATATTGGTTATTTTTATTATAAAAGAGTGATTTTCATTAGATTTAAATTCTATGCATAGAAAGATGCATATTGGTTATTTTTATTATAAAAGAGTGATTTTCATTAGATTTAAATTCTATGCATAGAAAGATGCATATTGGTTATTTTTTTATTATAAAAGAGTGATTTTCATTAGATTTAAATTCTACGCATAGAAAGATGCATATTGGAAATAATTTTTTTATTATAAAAGTGTTACTTTCACCAATATTGATTTTTATGCATAAAATGATGCATAAAAGAAATTTTTATTGCAAAAGTGTTACTTTCACCAATATTGATTTTTATGCATAAAGTGATGCATAAAAGAATTTTTTTTATTCTAATAGTGTTACTTTCATCAAAATTGATTTTTATGCATAAATAGATGCATAAAAGAAATTTTTTTATTATAAAAGTGTTACTTTCATCAAAATTGATTTTTATGCATAAATAGATGCATAAACAATTTTTTTTAATTATAAAAGTGTTACTTTCATCAAAATTGATTTTTATGCATAAAAGGGTTTTCTTTTATATAAAAGTGTTATTTCCATAGAAGTTGGATTTTATGCATAAATAGATGCATACAGAATTTTTATATCAAAACAAGAGTTCTCTTTAATCCTATGTTTAAATCCCATGAATATTGATAAATGAATAAGTAAATACTCTATGAGAGAAAATTCTACCGTTTCATATTCTCTAAGATGGTAATAAGAAAATTCAAAAAAACTATCGAAGTTGGAATTTTAGATAAATGATTAATTTTTTTTCTCATAGGAATTCGTGGTGGTTAGTTTTGAGTTCAGTTAAGAAAAATACTCAATGGATGAAATTCAGTAAAGTAGTAATTGAAATATTACCCTTTGAGAAAGATAGTTCAGGGAGAACCTTTCTAGACCCAAACCCTGAATCAGACAACAAGACATAACTCCTTCGTCAGTTTCAAGAAAAGACGATGTGACCAGTTCAGGAAAATTCACTTAAATCACCCACAGAATCTGACATCAAGTTAAGACCCTTGATTCTAATCTGAGGATCAAGGTTACAGAATTTAGAAAATTTTGTTAGAATTTTAGAAGACTCTGTGTGGATTACAGAGGTCTCAATCAGCTGACAGTTAAGAATAAGTATCTTATCCCCAGAATTGATGAGCTTCTGGACAGGCTAAGTGGAGCCCAAATCTTCACAAAGATAGATCTCAAATCAGGGTATTATATTAATGAGCAAGATATCCCAAAGACAGCCATCAATACTCGGTATGGGCATTATGAATTCACTGTCATGCCGTTTGGATTGACAAATGCCCTAGCTACATTTAATTGCCTAATGCAGGACATTCTCAGAGAATACTTGGATGATTTTGTTCTTGTTTTCTTTGATGATATTCTGATTTATTCAAAGAATGCAGCTGACTGACTGGTTGGTATAGAATTTTTATACCAAAGTATGCTCTCATAGCTTCCCCCCTGACTAATCTTCTCAAGAAGAATATCCCATTTCAATGGTCTGCCAAGTGCCAGAGTGCTTTTGATAAGCTAAAGACCGCCTTGGTAACCAATCCCGTTCTGAAGCTGTCGAATTTCTCTCTATCCTTTGAGGTAGTAACTGATGCCAGTGGTTTTGCCCTGGGAGGTTCACTCATGCAAGAAGGTCATGCAGTGGCCTATGAATCTCGAAAACTCAGAATGCATGAGAGGAATTATGTTGTCCACGACTTGGAACTACTTTTGATAGTATATGCCCTGAAGTTGTGGTGGAGACATTACCTACTGGGTCAAAGATTCACTTTGATGGCAGATCATCAGAGCTTAAAGTGGATCTTCACTCAGAAGGACCTCAACATGCGCCAAAGAAGGTGGATGCAGACCTTGCACGAATTTGATTTTGAAATCAAGTAGCGCCCAGGCAAAGAAAATGTGGTAGCAGATGCCCTCAGCAGAAAAGCCTCCTTGCTTGCAATTACTGTAGTGTCAAATCCTTTGATTATTGAAGCAAGTGAGAGGTCTAAAAAATGATGTACTTAATCATGTACGTCAATGTCGGACCTATCAGAAAGTCAAGGCCGAGAGAGTAAAAATGCCTGGGAAGTTACATCCATTAGACATCACCCAGATGAAGTGGGAGTGCATCAGTATGAATTTTATTACTGGATTACCTTCAGTGCAATCAGGTTACAACTCCATCTTCGTGGTAGTTGATAGACTAACCAAAGTTGCCCATCTGATTCCAATAAAAGAAACCTACACCGTAGTGGATGTGGCCAGAGTGTTCCTCAAAGAAATCTTCAGATTGCATGGCCTACCCAAAAGAATAGTAAGTGATCGAGACTCCAAATTCACATCAAGATTTTGGACTGCATTTTTTGAAACAGTAGGAACTTTCTTGGATCTTAGCACAGCTTACCACTCCAAGATCGACGGTCAAATTGAAAGGGTGAACCAAGTAATCGAAGATATACTTCGGTCATGCTGTGGGGCAAGAAACCCAAGAAGTGGCTAAGCTATCTACACCTAGTCGAGTTCGCCTACAATGCTTCTTATCACCGAAGTATTGGGATGAGCCCTTTCAAAGCTCTGTATGGACAAGATTGCTTAACTCCATTAACTTGGTCCGACTCATTGATTAGGGTCGAGATGTCCAGACAGATGCTTGACGACATGGAGCAGCAGATGCAGTTAATTTGTAAACATATAAAAGCTACCTAGGATAAACAAAAGCAGTATGCAGATAAGAAGAGGACAGACAAAAAATTCGAAGAAGCAGATATGGTCTTCATTCGACCATGCCCCAAAAAAGGTTCTCTATCTCTTGGGAAGTACAAGAAGTTATCCCCCAGATATTGTGGGCCATATCTGATTACAAAGAAAGTAGGTGACTCAGCCTGCAAGCTTCTTCTGCCTCCTCATCTCAAAGTACATAATGTATTTCATGTCAGCCTTCTTAAAAAGTATGTACCAAGCCCGAATCATGTGCTTGATGATGAAATCTTAACTTCTTCAACCCAAGGGAAAATGGAACTCCAACCTGAAGAAATCCTTGATATTCGAGAAAAGGTTCTTAGGAATAGAATTCTGAAAAAATTACTGGAATGGAAGTTCTATCCTTTTGAAGATGCCACCTGGGAGAGAAAGAAGCCGAACTGTTGCGGGATTACCCCCAGTTTGTGAGATCAGGACATCTCGCGTTTTTCAAGTGGGAGAGAATGTAAGATTCCTCCCCAGCCCCTCAAGATGTCCAGTATCTTCCCCTGTAATCAAATCCCTCTTCAGAAATATAAAAGATCTTGTTTCTACCTATTTTGGCTTAGAGAGAGAGAATGTTCTGGTTATTCAGATTTTAGATATTTTTGAATGGAAAAATATCTCTTCTTATTGAAATAAAAACAAAAGTTCAAAAAGATTTTCAGAAGGTGCAATCCAGAATAGAAGAGATTTCCTTATTGTGCTTCTCTATTTTTTCCACCATCTTTCTAAGATCAATGCCCACAATTTCATTGATGAGTGCTCATATTTTTTCCTCCATCTTTCCAAGATTAATTCCCATGACTTCATTGATGAATTTTTCTTTTTTAGCAAAAATGTGGTTCTTTTCCAAACAAGATCTTGCATTGGCATCATATAGACATTTGCTTCTATAACGCAACTAATAAATTGTGAAGTGGTGTGTCCAACTCAAGGTCAATAGAATCTTGGCTGACTTAATGAGCCTTATAATTTACCAATTCCACCTTCAACATTTCCTCATCTTTCTGATATATGTGGATTAGTATCTTAGTCATGAATCATCAACAAATGTATCATGAATGGCTAATAACAAATGTATCAATGGCTGATAACATCATAGTTAGTTGGTCTTTTGAACTCCATGATGACAAAAGTATATTTGATGATCATTCCAAGGGTATCCATGTGCATTTGGTTAACCTTCCCTAGAGTCTTTCAAGTGATCCATCATCCATTTTTACTGAGACTCTAGTGGGTTCCCTAGAGGTCTTTCAAGTGATACATCAGCCTCGTTTAGAGTGAAAAAGGTGGGTAAATTGAGGATTAAATATCACTAGGCAATGTGGCATTAGTGTCATATTTCTCAAAAATAGTTGCCAAGATTGTTTATTTAAATGTTAGCCAACTGCTACCCTTCAAACTTATCACTAGGGATTATTTCTTGTGCAGGCATTTGCTCAACAACTTCATTTCTTACCCTCATGTTGCCCTCCATCAAGTGTTTAAGATCTTCCTAAAGACTTGGAATCCTTTGGAGTAATATCCCAATAGGTATATTGATTTCTAAGGATAAAAATACATTAAGTCGTGAAATATCCCTTATGTATATTCTTCTTCTATGCCCATGATTCATAGGATCAATTGTTTGTGTTTGGTAATTGAGATATCATCATTTCTTCTAGAGGTGCATGCCACCTTTATCACATATTTTGAATATCAAATCGAGCATTCCTTCTTGATTGCTCTTCGGGAAGTTATAAGAATTGGCTTGTAATATCCAAAGGTTGTATAGGCTACAAGGCTAGTATGACATTTGGATGTACTATTTATGTTCCCTTGCTAGCCTTAAGCTTTTCCTTGAACTTTTCTTAACACCCCCATGCCTTCTTCCAAAATCTACTCATCTTCTATTGAGCATCAGGATATTCACCCACTCCTTTGGGTGTCTTCCTCTAAAATATACTTATCTCCTATTTAGCAATGGGATATTCACCCACTCCTTTGGGTGTCTTTGGTAGGATTTATTTGTGTGTTGTAATTGGCTTAACCTTGACTATAATCTACTTGGCTTATTCATTAAAAGAGTGAGTATAAGTCATGGCCATATCATTATCAAAACCACTCAAGGCCAAAACTTAATCCTCACCTTTACCCAACTTTTTCACTCTTCTTTTTCTTGATGTATTAGAGATCTCTTCTTCTATTTGGGTAATAGATTCTCCTAATTTCCTTGATTATAACTCAGTTAGTGCATGTAAAGGTACCAAAGTCACCTTTTATTAACCCAATCAATGCTTCAACCGACTAAATGAGGGCAAAAAGATCAATGGTCGTCGTAAGGAAAAAAACCACCAACAATGCCATGATCAATGTGTGTAAAAATTAAAGCTTTAACAAAGAGGTTGAGCACACGAGTGACCTCTAACTCATGGATGAGATGAGTTCCCACAATGAAAAATAAAAAATATACTAGTTAGTGATGGACCAATAGTCTACATTAACCATGGACCAATATGGTAATAAGTGATGGACTAATAGTCTATATTAACCATGGATGGGTTTCTAACACTAAAAGATTAAAACCTAACATCTTGATGAAAAGCCATTTTAGGCCTCAAGCTTTTTATTGTAAACCAATAATTGCACTAATAAATGTCTGGGGTAGCACTTATGTATACCCAAGGATGTGCATAAGTCTTATTTATTGAATTAATATCATAGAGAATTATAAGTCAAGATCTTACCTTAGCCTTGCCGAAGCATGTGTCATTGGGTTTTGCCTTAGAGCCATAATTGCAACTTCCCATTTGGGTTCACTAGCTCCATGTCACACCAGAATGCTCCTTGCCAAATGGGTGAAGGGAGATAGTTCCCTTGAAACAGATATTCAAAAAGAAATTTCCAATGTGCAATTGGAATAAATTAAAATCAGGTAAAAAGGACCTTAGCCTAAGGGTCCAGATTTTCTGAAATTTTTGAATTAAGGTTCCTATGGATCAATTAGATTAATCCAAATGTAGGGAGGAGATAAATGGAAGAATAAAAGAAAATCCCTCAAAAATGAGTAAATGCTCACATAAGGTTCCTATGGATCAATTAGATTAATCCAAATGTAGGGAGGAGATAAATGGAAGAATAAAAGAAAATCCCTCAAAAATGAGTAAATGCTCACATAAGATGAAGAGTTGACTAAGGACAAGGTTAGTAGTTAAAAAAGAAGAGATATTTAGAAGAAATGATGCATTTTTGACACCTCAGTGTGGGGAATTCCCCTCATGAAGGAGGTGCCTATTTCACATGTGTGGTTGAGTTTTAAACTCACAAATAATGAGATATTTTCATCTCTCCTCTCTCTTGCTTCAACTAGATCCAAAAAGTAAGCTAAACTGACCTAAAAATGGTCAAAATTGACCAAACTGATCTGGAAAATTCTAGAATCAGTTTGCTTGGTTAGAGGCTCACTTTTTCCTATAAATGAAGCTTCCCCCTTTGTAAATGGTAAATAGTGTTTTATGCACTGTTACTCTACTCCTCCCCCCAGAGCCAAAAACAGTGAATTCATTGATAATTCATTTGTTTTTGACCATTTCCTCTTCAAAAGAATTGGTGGCCACTCTTGTTGCAAACAAGAGTAGATCCCTCAAACCATCAAGCCAAAGGAAAGCTCACAAAACTCCTAGTAAGTTAGAAATTCTACTTTTTCTTATTCTATTTTATGGTTTTCTGATTTTTGCTTTCTTTAAAATGAAAATGGATGTTATGCCTTGCTGCTGCTGGAAAGGCTTTCCCCCTTCTCTCATTATTGAATTCAGCCTTTCTCTATCCTAGATGTGTAATCAAATTGATGGAATTAAACTTTTCATATTGTTTACTCTTAATAAAGTGGAAATTGATTAGATTAGAATGATTTAAATCGTCTTGGATAATTTTTAGTAAATTTTAGAGTGAAAAATTTAAAAAATGGTCAGCCATACAAAGGAGGTTATGGCAAAATTTTCTTAAATTTGGTGAAGTAAGTTTTATCTTTTTATTATTCAAAAAGAGTAATCCCCATCGCTTGTGTATTCTAAAAGCGTTATTTTTATTCTATGCATAGAAAAATGCATATTAGAAATATTTTTATTATAAAAGTGTTATTTTCATTAGAATTAATTTCTATGCATAGAAAGATGCATATTGGAAATATTTTGACTATAAAAGTGTTACTTTCATCAAAATTGATTTTTATGCATAAATAGATGCATAAAAGAATTTTTTTATTATAAAAGTGTTACTTTCATTAAAATTAAATTTATGCATAAATAGATGCATAAAAGAATTTTTTTAATTATAAAAGCATTACTTTTATCAAATTTTGATTTTATGCATAGAAAGATGCATAAAGAAATTTATTTTTATTTCAAAAGAGTTACTCTCATCAATTTTGATTTTATGCATAGAAAGATGCATAAAGAAATTTATTTTTATTTCAAAAGAGTTATTCTCATAAATTTTGATTTTATGCATAGAAAGATGCATAAAAGATTTATTTTTATTTCGAAAGTGTTATTCTCCTTAAAATTGAATTTATGCATAAATGGATTTTTATAAAAGTGTTATTTCCCACTGAAGTTGTTCTTATGCGTAAATAGATGCGTAAAGAATATTTATATCAAAAATAAGAATTCTCTTACATTCTGTAAATAGATGTGATGTGAATCAGATAAATGTGAATGCATAGATGAGATGTGATGTCATGTGAATCAGGATGTAAATGAATGGTATAGGATGTGAATGAATGTGTTAGCATGTGAATCAGGATGTGAATTCATGAATGAGATGTGATGTGAAATGGATGTGATAAGATGCGATGTAAACCGGATAGATGTTAACGTATGTGAAGTGATGAGATGTATGGGTAGATGCAAGTGGATGAGATTTGATAAGGATAAATGAGGAAATAAGTGATGAGATAGAAAAAGATGTGATTAGATGAGAATGGGAATACTTATGAAACGAATGTGGATTGATGTGGGTTGATTTTTGAATAAGAATTATCCAAGTTTTCTCGATGGATATTTTCATATTCTTTTCAAATTTCTCAAGTAAAATATATTCAATATTCTTCTTTTTGAGTAAAAGATTCATGGCATTTACAAAAATCAATTATACCCATATTTCTCAAAATTCTACTTTTGATAAATACTCATAGTTTGAATTATGCCAAAAATTCATCTTTTATCATTTAATTACTTGGATCTCAATATCATGGGAATTCCTCTTTTTGAATAAAAATAAATCTAGCAAAAATTCATCTTTTACCATTTAATTACTTGGATCTCAAATATCATGGGAATTCCTCTTTTTGTATAAAAATAAATTTACCAAAAACTCCTATTTTACCATTTAATTACTTGGATCTCAAATATCATGGGAATTCTCCTTTTTGTACAAAATTTTTTTTACCAAAAATTACTCTCAAGCTTGGTTTTTTAACATGGTATTAGAGCCATGCCATCTTCACTCATCCCATCTCAAGCCATTACGAAAATAGGGTCTAATATTTCTCATGAAAAATAAGATATGTATTATTTTATCAAATTTTACCATAGCTTCGCTGCTATTATTGATAATTCTCAATTTATTTCTAAAGAATAAAAGCTTGTAATGAAAATATGATAGTAGTTCCTCTTTTATGCTTAAAATCAAACTATGAATTTAAATCATAATTTTAACCATAAAATTAAACATAACTATGATTATCCCACTAGATCAGAGATTACAGCCTCATGTACCATTCGTGCAGCATCCATTTCTTCATATATTCTTGTAGCTAGTTCTTGTGCCCTTCTTGCCGATGCTTCTAGTGCATTAGCAGCTTCAATTCTCTTTAGTTGCTCTTCAGCTAATAACTGGATACTTCTTAGCTATTGATTGACTTGATAAAGCACTTCTTGGTGGTTGACCAGCATCTTATCTATTTCCAAGGATTTTGTAGTGATTACTTCATTTAAGGCTTTGATTTTGTCAACATGTTCTTTGTTTAATTGTATCCTTTTAGCTTGAAGATTGTCCACTTTCTGTTTAGCTACCTGACAGATTAAGTGAGGGTGGCGATTTGCTTGATTAACCCTTATTCTTTGTCCTGCCTGAGCCTCCTTGAGCTGCTATTATGTATGTTCTTATTCTTTACCTCGAGCATGAGCCACCTCCTTTTGAAGCTGCTATTTAGCTTGTTCGATTTGTGTTTTCAATTCTGTGTTATCTTTGTTTTTTTGCACTATGGTTTTGGTGAGCACTTGGTTGTTTCCTTCCAACACCTAGTATCTGGCCTCTTGTTCTTCTGTAGCCTTCAAACCTTTGAGAATGACATCTTTGTGTGTAGCATTGGTGGCTACAGCCATTTTTTCTTTGAGCGTTTGTACTTGGTCTAGCGCTTCCTGCACTTGCTTCCATAAGGTTGCATTTCTGTCATGTAGCAAATGAGCGGTGAGTAAATGACATTGCCAAACCCATTTTTCTTCCTCCCAAAGGGAAGTGCTTGTAGAGTCCAGCCCTTCTAATTCTTGAAATGGCAATTGTAGCAAGCTGTCGAGACCTTCCATTGTTTCCTGTAGGAAGTGGTCGAAATCGATGTTATGCGGATTCAAAAATGAATCTGCAGTGATGCAGGCGGGGCCTTCATCATCCAGTCTTTGTCTCTTGCTTGAGCTCTCCGGTTCTTCAGCACACTTCCTTTTCTCAGCTTCTTGACCTTCCTCTAGAGCCTCTGGTTGTATGGATACGGGCTCTTCATTCCTTTTATCCATGGCATGCTCTGGCACCACTTCTACTAGAACTTTTCCTACACCAATCTCCGCAAAAATTTGCGGATTAGAGAGAACAAGATCGTAGAGTGGGGAGAGGTTCTTGAATTCCATGTGTGCTGGGCTTGGAGGGGGTGCTGGTAGAGGCAATTCCAAAACAGTGCTAGCTAGTATCTCAGACAGACTTATTGCCCTTACCTCCGATGCAATGTCTTGTGCTAATTTTGCCTCCAAACGCTAGGATTCCTTAGCAACTGTTGGTATTATCGCCCTCATCTTTCTATCTTTCTTTTTGCACTACCCCTGGGTTAACAATGGGGGATTCATTCGGCCATTCTTCCAAGTCCTACTCTCTATAGCTTCCCTTTGACTTATGTATCCTCTAGTATGTGTAAGCATTTAGGGCTGTGGTATTGGTGTGTGATCTTCCTATGTGCAGTTTGAACTTGTTTGCTGATTACTGACCCCTGGAAATTATGTGCATATGGCCCAAGGTAATTGAGGTTGGTGCCATGAGAGGTGCTCCTTCTTTTGGTCCACGGGTGATGCTATGGTGAGTCACAACTGGAGTCTTCTCAACTTCTACTTTGGGTGTAACAGAGGAAGCCATCTGGGTGTGTGTGTGTGTGTGTGTGTGTGTGTGTGTGTGTGAGAGAGAGAGAGAGAGAGAGAGAGAGAGAGAGAGAGAGTTTGATGAGAAGTATGTTATTGGGGCAAGCAATAATAGATGGATGAGTGCTGGTCGAGAAACAGTGTTACCATGTGAAAGTCTTAAGCCGTGAAATCGCAGGTGAGGCTGAAAACATGAAAGTGCAAGTGCGAGTGTTAACATGTGAAAGTGTTAACTCGTGAAAGTGTCAACACGTGAAAATTCAGGTTCGGGTGTTAACCCGTGAAGTTCAGGTAATGAAATCGTGAACTGTAAGAGTTTTATTTATGATGTTTTTGAGGACAAGAAGAGTAAGTGTGCAACATGTCTTAACCATTATGGGTTCCCAAATGGCTCTTGCAAGGCTGAAGGCAGGTAGAAACAGCTAGAGTGGCATGGAGAAACCACTTTCTCCGAGACAAACCGTCTGGATCGGAACACCCAGACATGGAATGATCTCAAGATTTACCTAAGGAAGAGATTATGTCCTCTCCATTTTTTGGACATCAAGATGAATGAATTCTTAGAGTTAACCCAGGGGAGTAGAACTATTGAAGAATATCATCAGGCGTTTGCTCTCCTCCTCAAGTATCGCCACACTGCCGGATGAAGAACAGGTAATGGCCAGGTTCATTTCAAGGACTGAACGAACCTTTGAATATCCTAGTGAGAAGAATGCCAAGCCAATTTCCATGGTCGAAGCAGTGCGGATGGCGAAGGATTTTGCCAAGGCCTTTGATTTCAAGGTCCCGCCAAAGCCAACACCATCATCTTTCAAAAGATTTCTAGCTCCGGAAGGTGATTCCAACTTTCCACCTCCTAAGAGACAACAAGGTCAATCTCAGGATTTGGGAAGTTCTAGAATGGAAGAAAGGTCCTTTTCCCGGAACTCAATCCCCTCGAATTCAACTTCAAAATCTCACCCTTGAAAAAAGAAGTGAAATGCTATAACTATCAAGAATTTGGACATCACAGTATGGATTGCCCAACTCCTTTTGGATCAAGGTTTTCGGGGCAAGGAAATCAGAGACCAAGATTCCAGACTCCAACTCCTTCCTTCTAGAGTAATCAGGTTCCTTTCTGTCAAAATCAGGAAAATCCCAGAGGTAGACCCTCTAACCAACCCTTAGTTTCAATACAAAGTAATGCAAGCGCTTTAGAATAGGGGAAGTCAAAGAGAGATGTTCCCAAATCGGCCGTCCACTTCCAAGGTAGTAACGCTGGAAGTGATGGAAGAGGAAGAAGATGAAAGAGATTATACTCCACCTGCGAGATGAGGACATCTCGCATTTTTTAAAGTGGGATAGGATGTAAGATTCCTTCCTCTAGATTTTGAGGTGTGAAGGTGTAAGAACCTCCCCTTCTGTTCTTGAAATTATTCCCCTCTCTGAAATAGAAGAAAGATCTTGTTTTACCCTATTTTGACCTAGACAGAGAAAATGTCTAGAGAGAGATAATCCAAAATCAAAATATCTTTGGATAAAAAAATCCTCCTAGTGTCTAAAATGGAGTCCCCTAAAACAGAAGTTCAAAATGAACTTTCCAATGTGTATTAGGAATTAATTGAAAATGGTATAAGGGACCTTAGCCTAAGGGTCTACATTTTTAGAAATTTTTGGATTATGGTCCAATTAAGGTTCCAATGGGCCAACTGGATTAATCCAAGTGTTGGGATGAGATAAATCAAAAAGAATAAAAGAAAATACCCAAAAATGAGTAAATGCTCACATAAGATGAAGAGTTGACTGAGTACAAGGTTTATTAGTTAAAAATTATGAGATACTACTAAAAAAATGAGATATTTTAGAATAATGATGCATTTTTGACACCTTGGTAAGCAAAGGGGACTCTTGAGGTAGGTGCCTCTTTCACATGTGTGGAAGGGTTTTTAATTGAAAAAATTTGATATTTTTATCTCTCCTCTCTCCTAGATCAAACCAAATCAAAAAGGGAGCCAAACTGGTCCAAATCTTATCCAAATTGAGTCGAATTGAACCTGAAAAATTAGAACCTAGTTGGACTTGGTTAGTGGCCTCCCTCACCTATAAATAGACCCTCAGTCATTTGTAATTGGATATTGGAGCTATACCATGCTTGAAATAATCATATTTTTTATTATCCCTTAAATTTTTCTCTCTCTTGGGAGTTTGGAGCTCTCTCTCTCTCTACAACAACTCTTGGAGTTTCTCTTCTCCTCTTGGTGGACCAATTGATTGGTCGGGGGCTTTGCTGCAATTAGAGAATCAAGCCAAACTTGGAGGTAAAATCAACTTTTTTTGTTTTTTTCAATTTTCTCAATAACTTTCTTCTTCTCAACACCTCTCAAGCTTGAGAAGCTTTCTAAATGATTGTTTTAATTCAAATAAATATTTCCCTTAAAGTCTTAATGTTTAATTAAGAGAAAGTTAATCTTTATGCTTATTTGTAATGCTTTCTTTAAGTAAATCTCTCTCTCTAAAGGAATAGCCATCTTTATGGCTAAATCCCTTGAAAAAGGATACTTCTCAATGATAGTCTCTTAATTCAAAGCTGAACTCTAGGCTTGATAAGCTAGAGGTTAAGAAAATGATATTTTCATGATTTTGTGCTATAGGTAAATTCTTTTAGATTGTTTATTAGTAGTTAAAAACTACTCTAATTCATTCTAAATTAGAAATGGATTATCCTAACAATTTGGGAAAAGAGGAATGTTGAAATTAGATTAATCTAGTGGGATAATCATAGTTATGTTTAATTTTATGGTTAAAATTATGATTTAAATTAATCATAAAAGAGGAACTACTATCATATTTTCATTATTTACAAGCTTTTATTCTTTAGAAAAAAATTAAGAATTATCAGTAATAGCAGCGAAGCTATTATAAAATTTTTAAAAAATAATACATATCTTATTTTTATGCATAATGCTAAAAGAGGACTTCCTATCATATTCTAGGATTAGACATCCTATGCAAAAAGAATGATTTTCATCATATTCATGAGAAATATATTTTTTTATAATTATGCATAATTAATTAACTATGAGAAAATAGTAATTTTTGGTAAATTTATTTTTATACAAAAAGAGGAATTCCCATGATATTTGAGATCCAAGTAATTAAATGGTAAAAGAGAAATTTTTGGTAAATTTATTTCTATACAAAAAGAGGAATTCGCATGATATTTTTATACAAAATGCACAAGTTCAAAGTGTGCATTTATCAACTACAAAAGCTATGGGATTTTTAGATGTTAATATTTCTATAAGAAATAATCCCTTGGTGGGAAAGGGTTTTGTCATACCCGTAGGATCCATGGAAGAAGAAATGATTCTTGGGTGATCCTGGATCTGCACTAGTAATTGTCATATCCAATGGGAAGGAAGAGCAGCATAACTGAATGACGGCAAGGATACCATTATGGAGTCCCTCAAACAAGGGAAAACAAGCAATGACAGAGAAACCAGAGGTCATGCCCGAAAAGGCATCCATGTCACAACCTCACTGCTATATGACAAAACCACAGAAATAGCAACAAAAGTATCTAGTACGTCAATGATGGATTCCCAAAACCCAACTTCAAGCACAAGGATACAAGTATCCAGTACGTCGATGATGGATTCCCAAAACCCAACTTCAAGCACAAGGATACTATGACACAAACAAGGTCTCCTGTGGATTAAGGCAAAAAGGTCATACCACAAGCATGAAAAAAAAAAAAGCTAACCCAAGAAGGAAAGCAATATTTGAATCGGAACCACAATACTCAAGTTATCCAAAAGCAATGGGTTTGAAAACGAAATGGTTTAAAGCATTCTAAACTAATCAAATTTCACTTTAAAAAGAGAAACAATATGAAAAGTTTAATTCTAACGATTTGATTACTTATCTAGGATAAAGAAAGGCTAAATTTAAGAATGAAGAGAGGGCGAAAGCCTTTCCAACAAGGCATAACATCATTTTACCATTTTAAGGAAAACAAAAATTAGAACACCATTAAAAGGAATAAGAAAAAGTAGGATTTCTAGCTTACATGAATTTCTGTGAGCTTTCCTTTGGCTTGATAGTTTGAGGGATCTACTCTTGTTTGCAACAAGAGTGGCCACCAATTCTTTTAAAGAGGAAAAGGTCAAAAACTAATGAATTATCAATAAATTCACTGTTTTTGGCTCTGGGGTGGAGTAGAGTAACAGTGCATAAAACACTATCAAGCTTCTACAAAGGGGAAGGCTTCTATTTATATGAAAAAGTGAGCTTCTAACCAAGCAAGCTGATTCTAGAATTTTCCAGATCAGTTTAGTCAATTTTTGACCATTTTTGGGTCAATTTAGCTTACTTTTTGGATTTAGACTTGAATTAGGAGAGAGGAGAGATGAAATATCTCAATATTTGAGAATTTAAAACTCCACCACACATGTGAAATAGGCGCCTCCTTCATGAGGGAGAATCCCCACTCTGAGGTATCAAAAATTTATTTTTTTAGTATTTTCTTTGGTCCTTAGTCCACTCTTCATCTTATGTGAGTATTTACTCATTTTTGGGGGAATTTTCTTTATTTCTTCAATTTATCTCCTCCCTACATTTGGATTAATGTGATTGGCCCCTCAGAACCTTAATTTAAATTTTTTTTAAAATCTGGACCCTTAGGATAAGGCCTTTTGAATAGATTATAATTTATTTCCCATGCCCAGAAAACGGGAACGATTCCACCATTTTGAATTTCTTAACGAATTTTTCTAACGAGGTCAAGATACTAAACTAACCTTCATCTGATTAAACCAGATAAACCAGATAGAAGGAAAACTATTACAAACTTAACTTGAAGGAATGAACGCTTTTTTCCTAATTGAATCAGGCATAGTCGTATTCATTAGAGAAGTCTTCATGCTTTTATTTATCTACTCGAGTTCTAAACGTATTCCTATTAATCAATTTTATTATTAAAACTCTACTGATTCTAGCCTATCCGGCCCATGGGTTAGCCACCGCCCAACCACTGGAATTGGTAGAACCAAACAAGTACTCACCCACCCATAATTGAATGCCTTTCTTAACTTTTGCTTTAGAATACATATACGCACACACTCCTCTTTAAACTTTAACTTATAAAACAATCCATTGATAAACAATTATTGGTTACAGATGTCATAACTCAAAATTTCCATTCAATCCTTGTTTCTCACAAAACAGTATCACTCTAGACTCTCCGTGTTGAGACCAGCAGGTCAACAACGAGATCCAGTAATAGATTACAATAATTTTCTCATCTCATCATACATATATATATCTTCCACGACATACGCATGGATGTCCTAAGCACCGCGAACCTGTGCATTGCCTGGTCAGAACCCTCCAGGATCCTCCTTAGGTGTCTTGGCACTTCATTCAGGGACCGCTTCATCGGCCCTCGCCCATTATACCGGAAGCACACCATTTTTCACCATACCCAGGCTGGTTAAGACGTGGGGAGGTTTTTGCCGCGTGAGCCGTCCTTTAAACACTCCCCGCCAGCTGTTACAACGGAACTTCCCTTAGAAAAACACATAACCAAATGCTCCCTCCAGCATTCTGGCGTAAGACAGTCCTTTAAGAAAACAAGATTTCTATGCAGGTTTTCAGTTTTGAATTTCTTTTGAATACAATGAGTATATCTTAAATCCATATCCCAATACTTCTAGATCGCAAGTCTAAAATTCCAACAGAATTTCTTGAATTATGTAACCTTGATCCTCAGATCAGAAAAAAGGGTCTTAACTTGATTTCAGATTCAGTGGGTGATTTGAGTGAATTTTCTTGAACTGGTCACATCGTCTTTTCTTGAAACTGACGGAGTTATGTCTTGGTGTCTGATTCAGGGTTTGGGTCTGGAAAGGTTCTCCCTGAACTATCTTTCTCGAAGGGTAATATTTCAATTACTACTTTACTGAATTTCATAACTAACCACGAATTCCTATGAGGAAAAAAATAATCATTTATCTAAAATTTCGACTTCGATAGTTTTTCTGAATTTTCTCATTACCATCCTAGAGAATATGAAACGGTAGAATTTTCTCTCACAGAGTATTTACTTATTCATTTACCAATATTCATGGGATTTAAACATAGGATTAAAGAGCTCTTATTTTGATATAAAAATTTTGTATGCATCTATTTATGCATAAAATCCAACTTCTATGGAAATAACACTTTTATATAAAAGAAAATCCTTTTATGCATAAAAATCAACTTTGATAAAAGTAACACTTTTATAATTTTAAAAAAATCTTTTATGCATAAAAATCAATTTTGATGAAAGTAACACTTTTATAATAAAAAAAATTCTTTTATGCATCTATTTATGCATAAAAATCAATTTTGATGAAAGTAACACTTTTAGAATAAAAAAAATTCTTTTATGCATCACTTTATGCATAAAAATCAATATTGGTGAAAGTAACACTTTTGCAATAAAAATTTCTTTTATGCATCATTTTATGCATAAAAATCAATATTGGTGAAAGTAACACTTTTATAATAAAAAAATTATTTCCAATATGCATCTTTCTATGCGTAGAATTTAAATCTAATTAAAATCACTCTTTTATAATAAAAAAAATAAACAATATGCATCTTTCTATATGCATAGAATTTAAATATAATAAAAATCACTCTTTTATAATAAAAAAATAACCAATATGCATCTTTCTATGCATAGAATTTATAATTAAAAAATAACCAATATGCATCTTTCTATGCATAGAATTTAAATCTAATGAAAATCACTCTTTTATAATAAAAATAACCAATATGCATCTTTCTATGCATAGAATTTAAATCTAATGAAAATCACTCTTTTATAATTTAAAAAAATATCCAATATGCATCTTTCTATGCATAGAATTTAAATCTAATGAAAATCACTCTTTTATAGTAAAAAGAAATTATCCAATATGCATCTTTCTATGCATAGAATTTAATTTTAATGGAAATAACACTTTTATAAAAATATTTCTACTATGCATTTTTCTATGCCTAGAATGAAAATAACACTTTTAGAATACACAAATAGTGGGGATTACTCTTTTTGAATAGTAAAAGATAAAACTTATTTTATAAAATTTAAGAAAATTTTGCCATAACCTCCTTTGTATGGCTGACCATTTTTCAATTTTTTCTATCCTCAAGTTACTTAAAAAAAAATTCCTTTCTTTTCTCGTCATGTATACAATATGTCTTCATAGAAACATCATGTTTTCTTCACATGAACTTGTATATAATCTGTTTAAAACTATGTGGGTGCCTTCACCCGTAGCGCCTCATAATGGCGAGGGTTCCCCTAAACCCATGAAATAGTAGTATGTTATTTCATGGAATTCCACTGCATCACCCTCTGATACTTAGAACTACCCACTCCATTCAATCACACCTTAATGGTTAAGACATGTTGCACACTCACTCTACTTGTCCTCAAAAACATCATAAATAAAACTCTGACAGTTCACGTTTTCATTACCTGAACTTTCATAGGTTAACACCCAAACCTGAACTTTCACGTGTTAACACTTTCACAAGTTAACACTTTCACGTGTTAACACTCGCACCTAAACTTTCACGTCTTAAGTCTCGTACCTACAATTTCATGGCTTAAGACTTTCACATTATAACATTGTTTCCTGACTAGCACTCATCCATCTGTTACTGCTCACCCCACTAACATACTTCTCATCGAACTCTCGCGCACACACACATACAACACCCATTAAAAAAAACCATAAGCTCCTACCAATCATTATGATTGATGATCTTTCCAATGTTATAGATGGGTTCCTCCGTTACACCTGAGGCAAAAGTCGAGGAGACTCTAATTGTGACTCAAACCAACACCACAGGGTCACCCAATGGACCGGAAGAAGAGAGGACCTCATGGCACCAAGCTCAGTTACCTTGGGCCATATGCACAGGATTTCTAGGGGTCAGTAATCAGCAAAGAAGTTCAAACTGCACATAGGAAGATCACACACCAATACCATAGCCCTAAATTGTTACACATGCTGGAGGATACAGAAGTCAAAGGGAAGCTAGAGAGAGTAGGACTTGGAATAATGGCCGAATGCCTCCCCCATTGTTAACCCATTCCTAGGGTTAAGAGCTACCGTCATTATCTTACATCAAGTAGTCAAGGTAGATACACCAAAAGGCCACACATTCAAGATATGAAGCAAAGGTGTTCAAATCTAGAACTTGGACGAGCGCACGTAATGGTCCGATGGAATACTTGTGATTTTCACTACGTGGTAGTAAGTTAGGATGAAGTCCTTAGTGATGTACTTCATGGATATATTATGAGGGTAGTCATTGTAATAACATTAGGCCTCTTATGAGCCTAAAGTGCCCAGTCTGCCGCCACAGCTTAAGTGAGTGTGAACACTTATGGCCATGTATACAAGTGAATTTCTCTCATAATACAAGGATACTCTCCCATTGTGCAATAGAATCTTGCTCTTGCTAATCTCTCTCTCTAATGCATGCTAGTGAGTGTTGTGAGTGATGTGAGGTTAGAGGAGGGACAAGTACACAGTGTGCAACGCCGCAGTGTGCAAATGTTTGTGGGAGACGTGGTGGAATTGCTTCTCACCGAGTTGTAGATCTTGGAGACCTCAAGGGTTACGAGTTCGGCCATTGGAAAGATCCTCACAATAGTTGCGGTTCACTAGGTAATCTCTTGTTTTATGTGTTTCAAAGGGGGGTTAGGGTGAGCCATTAACACCCGCACAATCAACATAGTCTTATGTGCAAAGTACCTTAAATCTTATGATAAAGCCACCAAAAGTGGACGGGTCACAAAGGTAGATGACACAACAGAATAGGTCCTCCTCTCAGAAGAATTGATACGTGAGGCTCTGCAAAATGTTAACCCGATTCTAGGGTTAACAAGAGCTACCACCATTATCTTACATCAAGGAGTCACGGTAGATACACCAAAGGGTCATACATTCAAGATATGAAGCCATAGTGTCCAAAGCTACAACTTGGACGGGCGCCCGTAATGGTGTCACACGGAGTTTTTTATGGCGATTCCTATTAAGAGACTAAGGTTGAGTAGAAGGGTGAGAGAAGGGTGTGAGTGTGAATGGACTTGAGGTCTACTTGTTCACCTATTTAAAGGTGAGGCCATGAGGCATTTTGTATGAGAGCAAGGCCTAGTTGTATGTATAAGCAACTTAATAAGCAAGATATTATTCTTGTATTTTGTGAGTCTCTCCTCTCCACACACTTGATCTAGCATGAGCACCACGTTTTCTCATCACGGTATCTAGAGCTTAGGTGATTTGAACCACGTGGTGTAGATTAGGTCACAAATATCCATTTTTCCCTTATCTTTCTTGTGTGGAGTTCAACCCCCAGCCATTGGAGGCCTTCCACAAGCTTGTAGAGGACTCATCACTCCACGATTTCTTTATGAAAAATGTAGAGGAGAGACTCACAAAATACAAGAATAATATCTTGCTTATTAAGTTGCTTATACATACAACTAGGCCTTGCTCTCATACAAAATGCCTCATGGCCTCACCTTTAAATAGGTGAACAAGTGGACCTCAAGTCCATTCACACTCGCACCCTTCTCTCACCCTTCTACTCAACCTTAGTCTCTTAATACCAAGCTATGGCTGTACGACCAACGCGGCAGCAGAAAGGCGTCGCCGGCGGTGGCGGACTGCAGACGTAATGCCGCAGCGCCAAAAGGAGAAAGATCAAAATTGGCTGTAGACCACCATAAGTGATGCAAGTTTATTAGGGCTATTGTAGCCCAAGGATTGAAGTCTTCACAGATCCATTTTCAGCTCTCGAATGGTCCACGCATTCTCCGGCTGGAACAGAATAACCAGGCGCCTCTCTCTCTTCCATTCAAGCTTTCCATTAAAGCTTGGTTTTTTGGTTTTTTCTTGCTCAATCATCACTCCCTTGCTTTAATCACTCAAATGGTGGTGTGAATGTTTTGTTACTAAGTTCCTCTCTTGTTTTTGAAGAGTTCTCATTCACATGAGGTAGCCATAAGCCTCATGCCCATCAAGCTTCAACATTAACATCAATTTTTAAGCCTTCAAAGTGATTAAGTCTGCTTCTAAGCACTAATTATGTTATTTAACACTAATTACTCTGTTAATCCAACAAAGGGAAAGTGTTCTTAAATACTAATAGTGTTATTAAACACTAATGGTGAGTTAATCACCAAAATAAGTGTCATTTGACACTAAAAATGTGCTTTTTAACACTAATTGTGTTTTATACACACTAATGGTGATATTAATCATCAACTAAAGTGTTGCTCAACACTAAGGTGGTCTTAACCATCAAAGGAGGAGGTCATTTACATTAAGGAGGCTCTTCTTCATCAACATGGAGGCCAGGCACACACCATAAGTGCCACATTCAAGTCTTCATTGTCCACCGCTTCTTCCAAAGAGCAATGGTGCAACCATGAACCAATTGTCTTCATCTCATAAGCTAAAGAGGTTGAAGAATTCTGGTTTTTCCATCATAAAACTCAGATTTTTAAGTGTTCTTAAAGTTGGGCACATGTACATTAAGTGCTTATCTTCAATGTTAATGTGTATTACCCTTGAGGCCCTTGTTTGTAAGAGGCATAGCCATGCCATAAGCCATATGTTCTCGTTTCCCAAGCCCAAGGCACTTCATTCCACTGCACATTCTGATTTTTCATCGTATAAGATGAGTTGTAAGGTTGAGCATAGCATCCCTACATGCTCTACCTTGTTGGTTGTCATGATTTTAAGCATTTTTTGGCATTACTTTTGTAAGAGGCATTGGCAACATTATGAGCCATGCCCTCTCCTTCTTGAGCCAAAGATGATAAACCTTATTTGTTTGAGTATTTACCTCAACCAATTACTCATTAAGCTTGTAACTTCAAACCCTAAATGGTATCATTTAACCAACATGCATAAAAGCTATTGTAATTGTGGAGTAGACACTGCCCTTGACCAATGCATAAGGCAAGTGGTAAGACCCTCCCTTTCCCTTCCCCATTTAAATCTACCTCATTACTCATGGAGGAGATATGGTATTCAAGGAAGCATAAAGCATGATGGAGGACCATCTAAAAGCAAACCACTTAAGCAAGGGTGGCAGCCTTGTCATGATCATTGTGTGAGAATGGTCAAGGTGGAAAGCATATGGTGGAAGCAATGGCATGTATGTCTCAACCATGTCATCTACAAGAAGCCAAGCAAACACAAAGAGTGGGGTGCACCGTCATTGAGGTGTACATCTTCATCGACAACAAATAAAGACTTAGAAGGCATCAATGTAATAGCCTCTAAGGCTCTAGGAACACGTTTGTAAATCCTAGATAACCACACCTATATTCAAGCCTTGTACGCCTAATGTTATAAAGACATCTTATGTCCAATACCACCTATTCCATCCTTCCATAGTTGGTATTGAGGGGGGGTATTAAGAGACTAAGGTTGAGTAGAAGGGTGAGAGAAGGGTGTGAGTGTGAATGGACTTGAGGTCCACTTATTCACCTATTTAAAGGTGAGGCCATGAGGCATTTTGTATGAGAGCAAGGCCTAGTTGTATGTATAAGCAACTTATTAAGCAAGATATTATTCTTGTATTTTGTGAGTCTCTCCTCTCCACACACTCTATCTAGCATGAGCACCATGTTTTCTCAACAATTCCCGCTTCAAGAGCGTGTGGCAGCAAGATAGGATGAAGTCCTAAGTGATGTACTTCATGGATATATTATGAGAGTAGTCATTGTAATAGCATTAGGCCTCTTATGAGCTTAAAGTGCTCGGCCGACCACAATTTAAGTGAGTGTGAACACTTATGGCCATGTATATAAGTGAATTTCTCTCATAATACAACATACTCTCCCATCATGCAATTGAGTCTTGCTCTTGCTAATCTCTTCTCCTAATGCATGCTAGTGAGTGTGTGTGTGAGTGAAGTGAGGTGAGAGGAGGGACGAGGACCCGTAGTGCAACGCGGCGGTGTGACAACGCTCGCGGGAGGCACGATGGAATTGCTTCTCAAGGAGTTGTAGAGCTTGGAGACCTCAAGGGTTACAAGCTCGGCCATTGCGGTTCACCAATTAACCTCTTTTTGGATGTGTTCAAGGAGGGTTAGGGTGAGCCATAATATTTTTGCTGCCGCTACCACGAGGAGCCATCCCTTGGCTTTTTCCATCATTTTGCCTCTAATCTATGCATCACCCATTGCCCATTATCTTGATTAATGGTTTCCCATGAAAAAGATGTGGATTTGATGGTGATTTGTGTGAGATTTGGTGTAGAATAGCTCTCTTTTTTTATTTTGAAAAGAATGTTTTTTGCTTAACTTTTAGATTAATTTGTTGTTTTGGTGTTGTTTTTCATGTTCTTAGGACTTGCACATAGTTTGTACCAGGCTTAGTTTGCATCCATTGCATCAAAACAATGCAATAGAATGTAATTTTTAGTGAATGTTAGCTCTCTTGTGTTAAACATAGAACTAAGATCATTAATTTTAGTTTAATTGTGTGTTTGTTGTTGAAATTGTTTAGATTAGAGTGTTAGCAAGCATTAGGAGTAGCTTAATCTTTCAAAAAATTTCTTAAAACCATCAAAAAAATCCTTGAATTTGACTAATTTCTCTTAATGGATTGGTTTTTATCATTAAGGGTGATTAATCTTGCTCAAGAGGCCAAAAATTAAGAAATGTGTTAATTGGGGTCTAAATTGATCATATGAGTAGTCGAAATTGGTGTTTTTAAGTGTTTTGAGAGCATCTAGATGCATCAAAACACCTAATCACATTAATTTTTTTCATCGATTAGAGAAATTTGACTCTCTTTGTTTAATTTTGCCTTAAAAGAGGATACCATAATTAAGAGTCTAATTAATTTTCTATTTTATATTAATTTACACAATTGTTGATGTAGAAAGATTAGCATTCCCTTGCTCTATCCAATGATGTGCTCAATTGTATGAATTAATTAAGGATTAGTGGTTAATTAGAGCCTTGATTAGTGTAAAAGAGGAAAAGATTAGTAAAAGGATTAATCTTAGATTAATTCTTAATCACTTTTTTACATTACTCATTAAGGCTAATGAGCATTCAATGAGTAGATGCTCATGAGTTATCAAAATTGTCCATTTTGGGGGTCATTTATGAGGGGTGTCATTTATGAGGGGTATCAAAATTGTCCATTTTGAGGGGTGTCATTTATGAGGGGTATCAAAATTGTCCATTTTTGGGGGTCATTTATGAGGGGTCATTTATGAGGGGTGTAAGGGGTGTAAGGGGTCATTTATGAGGGGTGTAAGGGGTGTCATTAAAAGGTTGACTTTTTTTATTCCCACTTACCTTTTTGGAAAAATACCCATACCCCTTTCCTTTTAAACTTCAAAACATATTCCCCCCCAAAAAAAGGAAATTCGTATTTCCCACTAGACTCCCAAACAAAAAAAAAACGGCCGTGAAAAAAAATTCTGAACAAAATTCCGGCGTGGAAAAAATTCCAGCATGAAAATTCCGGTGTGAACAAAATTCCGGCATGAATGAACAAAATTTCGAAGTGAAAATTCCGGTCGTGAAAAGTCAAACGTAAAAAAGAATAAAAATCAAAAAGAATAAAAAAAACTCGTGAAGTCCGTCAACATGAAAAGTCTAGAAAACATCCCTGTTTGGAGGCCCGTCTCTCCTAAACCATATATTCGATGAAGGCGCTCTAGGGCTCATCGAAAAACTGACATCAAGCTCTTCGACTTTGGACTAGGTCGTTCGAAGTCAAAATCGACCATTTTGGCCTCCGACCAGTAGCGTCTAAATTTGACTCGAAAATTGAGGCAAAAAACAACCCAAAAACCACGAAAAATCGTTTTAAAAAAACAGCATGAAAACGACAACGAGCCATATTCGGGCTACTTTGAGGATCTAAACAACAAAATCACGGACGACTCAGGAAAACAAATTGTAATACTCCAAAAATACAACTTCCTCATAGAGTTTTTCAAAATTCCTTTGGAACACCCTCAAAAACGTTCTACGAAACAGGGAAAATTTTTCGTCTTGAGACAATGGTAGAAAATAGGTTTTAGGACCTCCTCTTCCATCTAGGAAGTTCCTAGCATACGCTTTTTTTGAAAAAATATCTCTAAGAGGTCGTTCACGTGTGTATAGTGCCTAAGCTAATTAGGGGGCGAACGGACACCCGTTGGATCCAACAAAGAGTATGCCTAGCCTCTTGAGGCTGTATAACGGGCTGTAGGAGAATATAAAAAGCAAAAAAAAAACCTTTAAAAAACTGTGATTGCTCATTAAAGGAGCATTTAGGCACTTTGCCACACGATAGAGGGATTGCCAGGGAGTACACAAGGACTGAACCCAATTGCTGACATCTTCGAGCCATTGAGATCTATGCCACAAATTCACCTCCCAATACCATAGGCCACGCATATAACAAGCGTGTCACCCCCTATCACTTCGATCCCACCATGCTTTGATCCCTTGCCTAACATTCTCGCAAATCCTATAAGTACCAACCCTTTCCTGGATGCCCACACCTTGGACATACTGACTAGTCTAGGAAGGGGGGTGGCCCAAGGACTCACTGAGTCTCTTCCAACAAGAGCACTCACATACGGCCTCAATGACTCATACAGAAATACGACCGTACAAATTTACAAAATTATGGACAAATATGACAGAACAACAGACCCTGTTCAATTCATTCAAATGTTTGAACAAAGATGTGAAGCCTTTGGAAATCCCAACTGCCCCACTAAGGTACATGCATTAAACTTATGCTTAGAGGGAAAAGCTAGTCGATGGTTCATCGCATTGATGCCCGCGATCAAGACCAACTTCAAAACCTTGAAATCAGCCTTTATACATGGCTTTTCCAGACAAGGTGATCGGTGGAGTGCAGTAACAGAACTCTATTCAATTGAGCTTCAACAAATGAATCCATTAGAGATTTTATCCTTAGGATAAAACTCTTGGACTCACGTTGTGAGTCATGGGAAAAATTAAATGATGTTCAATTGAAGAGATGTTTCATGATGGGCTTAAAGAATAACAGCTTACACAACTTGATCATTGTATCCAATCCGGAAACATTCGATCAATGTTGCAAAGAAACAATACGTTTAGATGATAACATACTAGAAGATGATCATGCTACGAGGTTTCCTCATCTAAACCAAGTAAAGCAATGGCAAAAGAAAGATTAATCTTGGAAATTGACATTCCCAGAATTTTATGTAGGCTTGCTGAAAACCCTACAGTCAACATCTCTAAGAGAGGATGAAAACCTTCAAAACTAGACATCCTTAATGCCTCTAAAAGTGAGAAACGAAATGCCTTGTGTTGAGTGCAATCATTATGATCATCCCAATCCTCATTGTGCATACAAGGTACCTGTTCTTCTATACTACATATATTGTAAAACCTTTGACCATGATACTAAAAAGTGTCCTGCTTCATCCACAATGGACTCAAAACCTCCATCTCCCGTGCACCAAACAGAAATAGTCCAAAGGGTAGAAACTGCTCAGGAAGTAGTTAATCGAACACTTTAGTGTTTCTGTTGTCGTGGACCTCACAAGGTGACACACTACATAGTTTGGAATACTTCCATACCCATTGTATCTGGGCACTAAATGCCTGATACTTGGTAATGGAAATATCATAAAAGAACAAACACTAGCACAAAGACATTCCCTTTAGCAGAAAATCATAACAGTAAAACGGAATACAAAACATCATGCAGAAAATCCGCTACACACAATAATCCTGAACAGATGATCAGAATTCATTGATATCATAATCATGTAAGGGATTACATTTCCGCTTCCTCATCTTCTACAATTCTGAATATCCGTTATGCGCCTTTTCTTGATCAACTAACTACATCTCTTCATATCTCTCCCTTCTCACGAATTCCTAAGCAACTGCCCAAAGGAATCATTCACATATATAGAATTTGGATATTCCAACTTAGGTAAAGTTAACCCCTAACACATGGCACAGCCCGGTGGTTGGGTTTTCAAGAAAACCCGACTCGGACCCACAAATCCCTGATCAAACCATCCATTGTCTTTACATTGCTTCAAAAAGAAAACAGAACTGCAAACTGAAAGCAAAATCCTACTAAACTAGAAATCCTAAAACACTAGAAAAGCATAAATTACTAAGGTAACACCACCGGCTCCAACGGCTTCGGCGGATCATCTTTAGTCTTTGAATCTTCCACCGGCTCCAGATTGACGACTGGAACATCAATCTGATTGCTTCTATGACATTATTTAAACTTGAACACTTCCCTTCTGTCAGATTGACTTTTGGAGTTAGAAATTACATTCAGGTAGATATTCTTTAGTTGCATTTGAAACTGATCCACTTTGATCATTGTTCTTCCTCCATTGATTAACAATTGAATTGAGAAACATGTCAGGAACATTTGATTCAACTTCAGTTTTCTCTGATTTGAAATCAGGTCCATCATATGATTGAAAATCTCTAGTCCTTCAAATCTGACTGATTCAACATCATCTTGTACTGAAATCTGATTCATCTGATTCTGATCACCTTCATTGTGACCACACAAAGATTGATCTCTTTGTAACTGAAAACTATCCTGACTTTGTTGAATATCCCGGACTACAGCTGACTTGATCTGACTTTGTTTTTGACACGTCTGATCCATCTGGAACATCAATTGTGCCTTGATTACCCATGAACTAGGTACAGGACATTCAGATAGTACCTGACTTTGACAAAAACTCCCTGAACCAAGAAACTGATATAGTAAAACCTGTAACTGAATTAGTTTTAACCAAATCTGATCCATTCTGATTATGTCTCCTGCATATAATGACTGATTCAAACTGGTTTGAATCATCTTTGAACTGATTTGAATCATCTTTTCCATCTCCTTCTCTTTTTCAATTTCAAGATTGCACCTGAAATTGATCTGATTCTGTTTTTGTACCATCTGATCCAACTTGATCATGGATTTGGTAGAAATAACTGATTTTTGAGTCACTGGATATTCAGGTTTAAATTGAACACCACAAATATTCACTGAACTGAAAACTTGATTGAGTAACACTTCAAACTGAAAGGCTCCAACTTCTTGTTATGCAAAAATTTGCCCACCTTGCATCTGTCTTTGATTATGTGGATCATTCCATTGGTTAGTTAATTTCAGATTCACCATTTGATAAGCTTCCTGAATTTCAGGAAAGACTTCCTGACTGTGGCTGACTTCTTTTTTCTGAATTGCTTCAGTGTTTGTGAGAAATAATGGACCATGTGGCCCTTTGGCTTCATCATGGCATTGCCCAAAACGCTCATACACATCAAAAACATCATGCATCATGAAAAAATCATCCATATGGTCATCATCCACAACATCAAATAGAAAACCACACTTCCCATCATTGAGCACATCAACAACATGCTTCTCATTGATAATTTCTTCCTCATGCAAATCAGATTTGGGGATAGTTAGGGTTTCCTCACTCCTTTGGCTTCTACCCACTTCCATTAGCTGACTTTGTGCATCATGATTTCCTTCAAGAAACTCATAAGGAATTGTAGATGTGGAATTAGGGGCATCTAGGGACACTACCTGGCTCTGTTGGCTCTCTAGGTCCTCTTTTGTAACCTTCTTTCCCAACATCTCATCAACATGAAACTCAACATCTTGAAGACAAAGAAGAAAATCTTCCATCACAATGTCATCTTCATCATACACATTTTCTTGTTTGGATGAATGATCTTTAACTACTCCATGAGCTAGCTCTAATGTTGGGCTAGGGGTATCTAGGGATTCTTGGTGGCTCTCTTGGCTCACACCCTCATGCACCTCCTTCACACCAATCATTGGCATCACCATTGGGTAGATAAACCAATCATCATCATCACTCTCATCCTGAAAATCATCCTCATACTTCTCCCTCAATTTCACACAAGCTTTCTCGAACATTTTCACCCTCTTCTTGCTAGAACAAGATCGACATCTTCTACCCTTATGCTCTTTATGATACTCATATGCATCTTCAAGAAAAACCTCAAAATCATCTAACTTCTCCCTGACTTTCCTCATCTTCTCACATGATGATGCATTATGGAATCTCATGATGATCTTATGCAATTTTGTGCACATATCCACCATGCAAAACTTCTTACAATCATCTCCCATGCAACAATCTTCACAAATGTATTGACAATCATCCATGATATGGTCAAGTTTCAAGCAAAGTGCACACTTCTTCTTCTTCATTTTAGCCATCATATCACTTAGAAAATACTCATAACATGCCTTAGCGCCCGCAATAGGTGCACCACACCCATGCGAGACCGCATAAGCACATAGCAAGGAGAGCTCGGTGCTATACCGAGATCCAAACAATGCACAATATGTGGTTGCTTTGGCTTGTACTTAGCATTGTCAAATTGATGTTTTATGTATGACTCCTTGAAAATGTAAAATGTATGCTTACTTGCATAAATTGATTTTGGGCATTTCTCCATGTCTCACATTTGTAGCAATGATGAGCCCTTCTTGCTTGCATTGGTTAAACGTCGCCTCAATCACATCAATTGCTTCTACTGTCATTGAAATTGTACTCTCCACTCATAAAGACAGTCAAGAAAATAACTGTAACAATCAGGCTTACAGATTCAGATATTCAGGCTGCTACAGATTCAGATGTTGTCTGCAAATTCAGAAAAACAGATTGCGGTTGCTGCAGACTGCAGATTCAGGAAAACAGATTTCTGCTGCTGCAGATTGTAGATTTCGGAGCAGATTTTTTGATTCTACTACAGATTGCTGATTCAATCAATTACTGCCTCTTGTGAATCAACCATTGCCATGTCCATGGAAAATTTGCAGCACCTTCTTCTTCATGTAGAGAGCAAACATTGCCATGCTTCCATGCCTTCAAAGTGGTTTCCAAACCCATGGAAAATTTGCAGAATCGCCAAGTGTTAACCATAGAAAGAGTTAAATAAATAATACACTAGAGAGAGAATATGTTTTTGTCTTCTGCTCCATTCATTTCCCTCAAAAAGCATACAACATTACATTACATCTCCTGGCTTGTGCCCTCGTGAAATGAATGGGACTAGTTTGCCTCTCCCTATCTGACATTCATGCGAGACACAAACAGCACAGCACAACACAACCCCATACCCAACAAGACAAGACAATGCTGAGTATGCGAACACCGCAGGATCGCCAATGTGTATCTGGGCACTAAATGCCTGATACTTGGTAATGGAAATATCATAAAAGAACAAACACTAGCACAAAGACATTCCCTTTAGCAGAAAATCATAACAGTAAAACGGAATACAAAACATCATGCAGAAAATCCGCTACACACAATAATCCTGAACAGATGATCAGAATTCATTGGTATCATAATCATGTAAGGGATTACATTTCCGCTTCCTCATCTTCTACAATTCTGAATATCCGTTATGCGCCTTTTCTTGATCAACTAACTACATCTCTTCATATCTCTCCCTTCTCACGAATTCCTAAGCAACTGCCCAAAGGGATCATTCACATATATAGAATTCGGATATTCCAACTTAGGTAAAGTTAACCCCTAACACCCATAGTCACTGACACCTTGCGACCAATGTATGAACGATGTGGCATTGATCACATGTTCCAAGATTACCCAAGACGAGTTACTTCAATGCAACTTGTCTCACAAAATACAACTCTTAACATCTTAAGTGTACAAAATGGACAACTGGCCATAGTGCCATTAAATGTGCTTACACGTTTACAAGCCAAGGCACGACAAACAATCAAAAAGAATGTAAAAGGCAACACCTCAACATGGGTAGAAGAACATGCTTCAAAACAGAACCCAATAAAAGGAGCAAAACCTTCTAAAACCAAGAAAAACAAAGGACAACAAACTGTCGAAAACCAAGGTCGAATTAAAAGACAAGGAAAAGGAGCCTGTAAAGAACATAAACCCAAAAGGGGACATAAACACAAAAGAGCCAAAAGCTATACATGATGCAGAAGCATCCACCTCAAAGACCAGCACACAAGCTCAACACGCATATGTGCGACACAGGATACAAAAACCCAAAAGAAAATTCGATCTCATTGCATGGGTAAACGTAATGAAAAGCTGACAAACCAAAGAAAGTCAGAGAATGAAACAAGTTCTAGTACATCACTAAGTGAGGATGAAACAAGTTCTTACTCTTCGCTCAATGCACCACATAGACCAATCAAGAAACTAGAACCCACCCAACCACCCCAAATGGATAATAATGATCACATGACATATGCGGAACGTAAAAAGCAAGCTCAGGAGAACATGCTTAGCTTGGTTGAATGTCTTACAGGAGCCTCATAATGCCAATCCTAAAACAGCACAACCAAAATACAAAGCCTAGAGGAGTATCGCTTCCCCTTTCATCAAGAGGAATACATACTCTCTATAGAAGAGTCATTTGGGATAGATTGTACAAACTATATGCTTGAGAAAGCATGTGAGGAATTTGATAATTCCCTTACAAGATTAAAACAGTCTCTCAAAACCTCATTCGGAGGAATGCTCTTCTCTCATGATAAAGATAGCATCACATCAACACTTGCACTTTTAAGGGCTCAACCTGAGTTATACCAAGACATAAAGAACTCCATTGGCTTTCATGAACCTCTCCCCACTCCACGATACTTTTCTCTTTGATCCACAAACTTCTGTAGAGGTTGGTGCAGGAAAAGTTCCAGTAGAAGTTATGCCACAGGATGTCGTGGGATAAAAGGAATGAAGAGGCCGCATCCGTATAACCAGAGGCCCTAGAAGAAGGTCAAGAAACTGGAAAAAGAAAGCGTGCTAAAGAACTGAAGAGCTCAAGCAAGAGACAAAGACTAGATGATGAAGGCCCCATCATTATGGATTCATTTTTGCATACATCGATTCCAACCACTTCCTACAAGAAATAATGGAAGGTCTCAACAGCTTGCTACTAAAATTGCCATTTCAAGAATTAGAGGGGCCAGTCTCTACAAGCACTTCCCTCTAGGAGAAAGAACAACGGGTTAGGCAATGTCATTTACTCACCACTCATTTGCTACATGACAAAAATGCAACCTTATGAAAGAAAGTGCAAGAAGCATCAAACCAAGTACAAATACTCAAGGAACAAAAGGTTGCAGCCTATGCTACACATAGAGATGTCATTCTCAAAGGTTTGAAGGCTACAAAAGAACAAGAGGCCAGATACCAGGTGTTGGAAGGAAACAACCAAGTGCTCAGCAAAACCATAGTGTAAAACATCAAAGAGAACACAGAACTGGCAACACAAGTCAAACAAGCTAAAGAGCAGCTTCAAAAAAAGGAGGTGGCTAATGCTCGAGGAAAAGAAGAAGATCGAGGAAAAGAAGAAGAACATGCATAACATCTCAAGGAGGCTCTGGCACTATTCTAAGTCAAAGAAGAAGGCTTAACCAAGAAAATCACCACCCTCACTGAATCTGTCAAGGCAGCTAAATAGAAAGTGGTCAATCTTCAAGCAAAAAGGGTGCAATTAAACAAAGCACGTGCCAAAAAAATTAAAGCCTTAAATGACCAGACACCAACAAGTGCTTGATCAACTCAATCAATAAAAGTAGCCAATTATTAGTCAAAGAGTAACTAAAGAGAATTGAAGCTGTTAATGCATTGGAAGCGTCATATATCAACAGAAACTTTACACAGCTTTCTTGACAACTAGGGATAGCATTCACAATTAAGAGAGGCAAGCTCACAACATACTAAATTACATTATAATTTAGATTCTATATAGAAATGTGTGCCAAAAAGATATTCTTGCATGAGATTTGTGTGTAGTTTAAAAGAAAAGGGGTTAATATTCATAAAATGAAGGTTGCTAACAATACCATCAATGTACTAAATATGTAGCTAGGATCAACCATCTTCAAAATAAACAAATGGCTTTTATCTCCTCTTGAATTATGTGTAAGAATAAGATGACATTAGTGCAAAAACATGGAAATCATTAGGAAAAAAGACACAAGCATGAAATATGGTAAGAGATAGAGCTCAACTAGTGTGGATATGGGTGACACATCAAGATGATAGCTCCAAACTTACACCACTAGCATGACTGGGTGATATGCCACTAGTGATTTCACAGGTTGTGTGATAGCCATGTTGGTTTACTAGAGTTATGGCATAGTTATAGTGCCATGTCATATAGTCGGGTTTACATTATGGATCGACATTTGTATGTTATAGTAGGAGAGCACTTTCCCTCACTGTTATCTTTATGTTGTGGTTATAGAGAAGAGAATAGAACAGAAGAAAATTCAGCCATCCATCTCTCTTGTGTGCTTGTCTACTCTCGTGTGTGTGTCTGTGTTTGCTTGCAACAACAAGAGCTCAAGCTCACCCTCTCCCCTACATTCTTCTCATGGTATTAGAATGCCGGTTCATGTGAAGAGCTTAAGAGGCAAGAAAAGGAAGCACTCACTACATAGGTAAGGATAACTCCATCCTCTTAGTCGCATCCAAGCGTGGCTTCCTTGGGTCCTGCCACAACCCAATATAGCTCAAATTTGTCCTAGTGGTGATAGTTATGTAAATTAAACTCCCTACACATTAGGGTCCTCCAAAAGATCACCTATATATTTACAAACTAATTTTATGTTTTTCTCTAATGGCACTCTGATCACCTTACAACTTTGTATCCCATACTTAGAAAACATGTCCAAAGCATACTACCTCTATAATAGCCAAATCCATCTTGTGATCTTATCACCTCTATACCTAGGAAGTATCATAACTCACCTAAATCCTTCATTTTTAAGAAGCATCTTTACCTTATGAATGTCACCATAATTGTCCCCCCTGTTATAATCAAGTAGAACAACATCTTGTGATCTTATCACCTCTATACCATCTTGTGATCTTATCACCTCTATACCATCTTGTGATCTATACTATAATAGCCAAATCCATCTTGTGATCTTATCACCTCTATACCTAGGAAGTATCATAACTCACCTAAATCCTTCATTTTTAAGAAGCATCTTTACCTTATGAATGTCACCATAATTGTCCCCCCTGTTATAATCAAGTTATCAACATACATGGAAACTAGAACAATGCCCCTATTAGAAAGTGAAAAATTTGTTGTGCTAGCTTTAGAATAGATGTTTACACTTGCTAGAGTGGCAAATAAACCCAAGGACCAGACTTTTAACTTTGGCCACCCACGAGTGTGAACCCTAGAGGTCACCTACAAAACCTAAAATGTAACTCTCATGATTCATTCTCTTATGCAACTAATAGAGTGCTCTTCTTCTCTATTCTCTTGCTCTCTTTTGTCTTGCTTGCCTAATTCAATTAGAGTTGTTAAATGCTCATTGTGTATGTGTGAGTGTATGTCAGAGGGAGAGATTGAGTGAGAGGAGGGCCAAGCTTCCTTTGGAGTGCGGCGGTGATGGCTGCAAAAAGCAGAGTGGAGCTTTGGAGTGTGGCTGCACGGCAACATCGCCTTCTATGAGAATCCGAGCACAAGTATTCACGAGGTGAGTGGTGACACACCTTGCCCATGCAATTGTATGCTAGGTCATGGCATATTGGCTTCTCGGTTGAGCTGTTTTATGCTCCCGAGTGTGGTTGAGCAAAGCCCCACGACATTGGTTTGTTCCTACACTCTTTCTATGGTGCAAGGACTTCCCAATACATAATAGAAATTGATACATTCAACCTAAAGCCTTTGATTTTATGTTTGGTCAAACATGGCCCATTTTCAAATTCACCCTTATATATACTTTTTTTAATAGATTGGGAACATACAAAATATTTTTCAACTTTCTTTGATAGAACATTTGTCAGCTCTACTTTTTTTATCATTATGCAAGTTAATGGGGGTTGTACCTCCATCTTTAATTAGAGATTACCATGTTAACTATACACCACTATGTTAGCTCTATCCATAACATCCATTTTACCATTCACCATTTGATGTCATGTGGTTGGAAGCACCACTATCATTATGTCTTCGATCTTGATCATTCATGCATCCACTTAAACTATCCACTGTTGCAACCACTACTAGTATATCCACCACCACCAATAAATCATCAAGACTTTCAAGACTCACCAATAAATCATCAGACTTTGAAGACTCACCAACGTAGAATTTTGTAGATTATATACACTGATTTGATCATTTGGCTTGTAAATGTGACCGATTCCCTTTTTCATATAGCATGATGCCCCATTTTTTTTTATTCTATATAAGTAAGCCTCTCTGCATGTAACACTCAATGTCACATCTCTGCATGTAGCCTCTTTACATGTAACACTCAACACCACATCTGTGCATGTGGCCTTTTTGTGTTATAAGCAGCATTCAACATCACCTTTTTTATTATAGCCTCATCTTTGTTGGTATCCACATTTAGATGAGTCAATAGATAAACATGAATGAGTCAATAAGCTATTAGGGTAGATTTGAAGGATAGTAGAAATTCCATTGCCATATTCCTTAAGCTTTACCTCTTTCTCTATTTGACATACATGCTTGCCCATTCAACTATCCTCTCTCCTTGCTTCTTGAATCTATGCTCTTCTTCCAACAAGATAGTTTGAAGTTTATCAAGATTTGGTAGTGTTTTCAAGTGCATTTGTTCTCCTATGACTGCAAGTTGATTTGTGCAAGTATTTTAACCTTAAAGTTTATACACAACCATTTTCATTCATCATCAACGTAGATCTTTGTTCAATTCTAAGAGTGAATATTCTGAATGTACATCTTGAATCATACGTGGGTTTTAAAGTTTTTATAAAATAGTAGGTTATATCCATGCCACTTAATTAACTCAAAATGATGCCTTGAGCATTCATTATAAAATGAGAATCTGTAATGCATTTTTATGCTCCCTTTTCTTTTCTCATATTCTATACTAACATGTCTTCTCATTATAAATGAGAATTTGCAATGAAGTTTTTATGCTCCCTTTTCTTTTCTCAAATTCTACACTCACTAACATGTCTTCTTTTTCTACCTTCTATTGTGCCAAGATATCATACATTCTAAGTTTCCACATGCCATAGCTACTTTCATTCAATTTAGAATCAACCTCAAGTTGCCTATTAGGGTTACACAATAGGGCATAACTTGTAGACATAATATCTCACCAACCATGAATCAAGTTGAGATGAGATTTTGTGGGAGATGCATCCCAAGACATACTATAACTTTGTTGAAGAAATTATCCCTCAAATCCAAGTTGATCTTTGGGCACTGCTATGTAGCTGACAACTCCATGAATGACTAAGTAATTAGCAGAAATCAAGTGGATTTCATCCTCCACTCATTTTATATGATTGGTTTCCATTAAAAAGAGTGGTTGAAGTGTTTTTCTACTAACCACCATGCTCAAATCATTGAACTTAAGCTTGCATATCAACCATCTAGTTCTTATATTGATCATCTCTAGCTAGTCTTTCATATGTGCATGAGAATGGTCATTTAATCTTAACTTTCAATAGAGGGAAACAAGATAGAAGATGATTCATAAGAGGCTTAACACTTTTTTTCCATGTAAGAAATACAATAGTCTTAGGAAAACGGCCTCTCTCTTTATTCCATTCTTCTGTAATTTCTATACATTACAATCACATCTTTCTCTACCTTATAATCGAATGACTCTTGTTTCACATAAAAACATTAATGTTCTCTATTGTTATCTAATAACATTAACTCTAAGTTTATTTAACCATTACAACTTGGCGTTGTCCTACATTACCAGACATACTAGATTTTAACATGTCATGTCAATGTCAAGTTGGATTACACAAAAAGATAGTTGTTGATATATTTTTTATGAAGATGATATGCCTTTAATTACACCACAACTATGCTTGGACTACCCTTTTTATAGGTTTCATGCACTTCTTAAATAGTATTTGTAACCTAAGACCTATAAGAAATGTTGCCCCACATACCATTGAGTCACATAGAATGGCCACTACTCTAGCGTTTGGGCTCCGTTTGGGTTTGGAATTCCCATTAGCATTTGGGTCTAAGAAGCACATTCCCTCCATTTGGTTCATTATATTGTTAACAATATAATCAACCAAATGGAGGGAATAGCGAAAAGTGTGATGATTGTAAACAATATGGAAATAGTGTCATAATCACCAGTAATAATGTGGTATTGTAAACAATATTACCAACAATAGTGTGATGATTGTAAACAATTTTACTGTCAATAGTGTCATGATTGTAAATGTGAGAAATTACTAGATTTCTCCAAATAATTAAAAGGCATGTGCCCACTTTAGAGCATTGACATCCTTATAGTGTTAGTCATAATGAGAAATGTGAAATTATTACTCTTAAAAGCCCAAAGAAATTCATGTTTCTTTGCACATTTACTTTTCATAAGTTCCATAATGAGATAGGACACATCAATAAGCAATTTGGTGCAATATATTTGGCTCATAATGAAGGGTGCCCTTACTTTTGATGAGTTGGTTGCAGTGCTCTTGCAAGAAGAGCAGTCTCGGCAAAATCTAACTAGTATGCATGTGGGAGATTAGGAATTTAATGCCAGTCAAAAGATAAAGGTAAAGCATTTTCTCAGGGCGACTATAAGCCAAAGGCAAAATCAGCCCAGTCTTCCAAAAAAGATGCCAAGAAGGGAGGTGATAAGCCTAAGAAGAAAGGCAAATTCAACTACTATCAGAAAGGCAAATGTAACTACTATCAAAAACTAGGCCATTACCTTAATGAATGTAGAAAAAGGCTAGAGAAGGAGAAGAAGAAAGAATCAGGCATGGCTGGCTGATGCATTAGCACCAAGTGTTGAAAAGAAGGAGTCAGTGAGCTATGCATAGGATAATTGGGCATTCACTATAGTTATGATCCTTCTGTCCATGACGTATGCATGCCAGTGATAGTTCAGCATGCTTTACAGGTTGGATAGGTTAGAGAGATTAGCACATAATGCTTGTGTAGTTACTCCCACACGTGCTATGAGTGACATAGAGCTATGGCATGCATGCTTTGGTGGTCACTTGAATTTTAGTGTTTTGTTACACCTTAAAAGGTATGAAGTGGTGTCAGAGTTACCAAAGCTTGAGGCCCCCATCAAACATGTATGTGAGGGGTGCATTTTGGGCAAGATGCAGTAGTCGGGCATCATTCTTAAAATGTGGATCAATTAGGGTTGTCCCGAAGGCAAAGTCAGAGGTTTTTACATGGTTTAGACACAATTTGTACCTCACCCCATTGCATACAATTTGTACCTCACCCCATGACTTCACCATGGCAAGAATACATCGAGGAGCATGCTTGCTTCCAAGGGCACAAGCTAATCTTTAAGGGCTTTCTATAGATATTTGTTGCAAAAGTGAGGCCTTTGACCATCTAAAGGCTCACTTGGAAGAAAGAAAGATGACTTTTGGGCATTGAGACCTTTAGACACCTAAGGGATGAAGGTGAAAGGGAAGGTCCTAAGGGGTGGCTTATACCTCAAGCTACCTCACATACTCTTACACAAGTTTAGCTCTATTAAGATCTTCTAGTTTATTCACCACCTTACTTTTTGGGAGTACACCTTTTAGTTCTAGCCTAGTTTCTATCGCTAGTTCTTGGACATTTTCTCTCTCTAATTCTTGGCATTAATATTACTATTGTGTATTGTAAGATAATGCAAGATCTATTCTTCTTTTTAGTGTTAATCCCTAGCATAGTCTCTTGTTGTTGAGCAGCTAGATGCATGTCAAGTCCTCAAAACCTAATCTTGCATGAAGCCCTAATCTCATCACCATAATCTACCAAACCCTAGCTACATCATTATGCCCCACCTTCACTCAATCTCTAGCAACATCAATGGTTACCTAAAAACCATCTCTAGGGTTTTGTATTTGTATTTTGTACATGGTAGGTCTTTGTTGTAAAAATGAGAAAGGCTTGATTGGAAGAGGGGCATAGGGGGGACATAGGACTTTTAGGCATTGGGACTTTAGGAGGATACCTGAAGGGTGAGTGTGAAGGGAAGGCCCTAAGGGGTGGCTTCAAGCTGTCTCAAGGCCTTTGCACACCCATTTGGGTCTCTCTTCTTAGTTTTAGCTACCTCAAGGCCTTTTCCCACTCATTTGGCTCTCTTCTTAGTAGACTCTTACACTTTTAACTTTCTTAGGCTCTTTATAATTTTAGCTCTCTTAGACTCTTCTAGTTTCTTTATCACATTACTTTTTGGGAGTATAAGTTTCAATTCAAGCTTAGCTTCTCTCTCTAGTTCTTGAACATTTTCTCTGTCAAATTTCTCTCTCTACTTCTTGGCATTACTATTGTGTGTTGTAAGATAATGCAAGGTATATGATTGTTTTTAGAAGCCTTAGCATAATCTCTTATTCTTGAGTAGTTAAATGTAGACTAAGTCTTTAAACCCTAATTTGCCAAACCCTAATTGTAGCACTCTGCCTCACGTCCACTTAATCCCTAACTATAGCACTCTACTCTACATCACCTCTAGAGATGACCTAAAAACCATTGTTTTGACACCCATACTTTCTCGTTGAACATAGGATATAATATCAAGTGAAACACCCCAAAGTAAGAATTGCAATTACATAGATGTCCACCCAAGATCCACACATACATAAGCATATCTTCGAAGCTATTCAAGTATATGTAATCCATGATTACCACAACACATAATCAATAATAAGAGGATAACACAACAAGAAGCCTAGATACCACACAGCCCTGGCCTAATATTTTGCACCCTTAAGGCATACACATCCCATGCCATGCCCCCCGATCCTCATGACTATTAATGATGTGAATAGCTAGTGAGCTAACGAGTGGTTAGGGGCCCTTGGGAGACCCCATGCCCCTCAATCCTCCTTCCATGGGACTTGGACCTCGAGAGATGTCCAAGTCCCATGGAGGGCCCCCATTAGCTCACTAGCTATTCACATCAATGAGACAGTCATGATGAGCCACAACCCAGTCTATCTAGTCCATAATCAAGTTCACAATAAGAAAACTATGTGACTTTGTGCTAGCCTAGTTATATTTGAACACGAGACATAATATCCGAACAAGTTCACAATAAGAAAACTATAACCTTGTGCTAGCCTAGTTATATCCCAATACGAGGCATAATAGTCTCATGTGTCCCAAGATAATGTTAACGAGAGTGATTAACATAACCCCCTCCCTAATTCAAGTTTGTCCTCGAAGCTAGCACAGATCTATTAGTAGTAGATCGAATAGGTTCTGACAAAATAGTGGCGCGAGAGGTAGGAGTCGGGGGGGGGCTCGATGGAAGACACGGTAGCTTGTCCAGAAAGTGGTCTCTATCATGTCTTCAAAGGTTTGGAGGTGCCAGGCTGGCATCCACATGACGCACTCATAGCAGCCAAAGATCTGCTTTAGTGTTGGCCCTTTTTTGATGTCAAAGGCCAAGCCTTAAGTGCCTTCATGATAGTGGTTCCTTTTGGGGAACATCCCCATCAGCATGATGATCAGATTGAAAAATCTGATAGTGGCGATAACTGTAGGATCGAGCACCTGTCATATCTTTTGATGAATTCGAGGATGCACTTTAACATGCTTTCTTCTGCGCATGGCTACGGGTGTCGGAGGAGCGAACCATGGAAAGTTGAATTGAAGCTTCAGGTTCTTTGACTACTCCTCGTGGAAGAGGTTCTAGGCCCATCTTCGTTGGATCAGCAGGTACTCAGGGTTTATCTGGAGTGGGCATGGTGCCTTGTAGTAATTCTCCCAAATGTAAGAACGGTCGCCACACTAGGCTTGCTTCTCGCCCATGAGATTGAACGTTATGGGACAAGCAGCAGCATGTGGCCGATGGTAGCCACCTCTTTGTTTGGGGGGATGCTCGCGGCTCCAGTTGCAATGCTTTGCATCAATGTATTTGCTCAATGCAAATGTACCTTCCGCACACGTCCAAATTTGTAAATGAGCCTTCCTCAGCTCAACCACACTCTAATAAGTGTTCCAGATACTCCAAAGTAATCAACAAACTTCACTTTTGATGTAGAAAATGAAACTGATTTCATCCAAAAGGTACCCTATTTTGGCACGCTTTCCAAGGCTTCAAATTGCAATGTAATGGTTCAATCAAGTGTGGATAACTTGAATTGACACCTAAATAAGCTCAATGTTGCATATCAACACCAACCAAGGTGCGTACATACCAACTTTGTCAAACCCCCTTCTATGTTTTGAGAAAAACCAGAAAAACCAATAAAAACCAGTAGTAGAATTGCTCTAATTTCTTCAATGCTTGTCCAAATTGGGAGACCATGCATTCATTAGCTTAGCAATGATGTCCACTAACTCCATGTAAAAGGAATTAGACCAATTGTTTAAGATGAGAGAGTAATTAACCGATTAATCACACTCTGTTTCACTAATCACAGTAGACAGCCTGTTTAATCAGCTCATTTCCAGCTCCATAATTCATAATTTCTCAAACCAATCATATAGCAACCTCATCGAGTTTGTGTATTACATAATTTCTAAGCAAAATTTAGGTTTAATCAACCACACAAGTGGAATTTGGCCTCCACTTATCAAAAGTATGAGAAAAGTACTCTGTTTTCCTTGTATGATCTGCGCCGCCTGCTCCTGAGGGGATTTGGGCTGATTGTAGTGTCAATTGAGACCATGTATAGTTGCCTAACACTCCAAGGCATGTGTACAACCCATAAATTGTCTGATTTTTGCCAAAAACTTGCTCTAATTTCATCCACTAAGTGACTCTTTTTCTCTATTTTGTGAGAGCTTCAAAAACAGTAATTTTTCAATCACTCAAATGCATCATACTTGCTCAAATTCACTGTAGGGCTTATACATGAGTTGCCAATACATTAATCCTTGTCACATACATGTTTCTTTGCCAGATTGCATCTATTTTCACAATACATCACCGCTTCCAAGCTCCAATGGAAAGCTTGCAAAAACCAAAATTTTCTTTTGCTTTGGGCAACCCTAATTTGCCTTGTTTGTGCTTGAATCACCTACAATCCGCTCAAGGATGTTTAGTAGTCCTTACCCGGTAGGCCAAGCTCTCAGATCTGATAGAAATCAGTGTGCTCCAAGCCTCACAGCATCAATGGCAAGCTTTACAGCTTTTCTTCACAGCTTCTTCTCCCTCTTCTCTCACTCACTCATAAACCCTAATAGAGAGCACCAGGCTCTAATACCATGATGAAAAACAGGTAGAAGGAGAGGAGACACACACACAGGAGAAAAACTCACACTATGTGTTGTGTCCACACACTACTAACCCTAGCTAATGTCGACACACTATGACCAGCTGGACGCGGTCATTTATGTCTCACATGTTGCTACCTAACATGCCAGCACATAATGCAGCTGGCACAAGCTGACATCGAGCTTGAATCTCTCAACAGCCCCTCTCAAGCTCATGATGTACTCATAGATGAAGATGTAGATGAGCTTGGGCTATCAAAGCTCTCAACAGTGGCCTCATGTGGTATCTTGGGTAAGATCCTCGTGGTGGGTATTATTGATATACAAGTGGGCCAGGTTGATGTGACAGGGCCGGGTAGGCCCTTTCTCTTTGGTACGACATTTCAAGTCCTTGGGAGGATGGATCTGGCTCTAGGTTTTGTATGGGTATTTGGGCCCTGTATGAATCGACCACCCCCAAGACGAGCATGGCTCTCCAGACTAGCAGATGAGCCTAGATCTGATGGCTCTCACTTTGCCCTATTTTCACTCTAGGATCTAGAGACAGCGTGGGCTCACTTTCCATACCTCTCGCCCTGGGATGTGGCTCTTCCAACTATGTGTTACTCAGGATAAAGTTGCGGAGCTTCGAAGCAAGGCTTCTCTATGAATGTGTAGGAGAGGTAGGGTCTTGCTCCTAGTAGACAAGTGGTCTGCCCATACACTGAGCTTCAAGTTCCCCTGTTTCAAGGTCAAGAGAGTCTCGTCCCGTGCTAGGATGGTCTTCGCTCTCACTAGTGTTGTCAAAGATGAGCACCATTTGTTGCAAGCTGCATTGACCAATGGGTTTGACCTTATGAGTGAGGGAGCTTCAAGAGAGTTTATATCGTCAAAGAGAGGGTTGTTTCGCACTTGTCTACTCGAAAGTAATTGCATGAATGTGTGGAATTACTGTGCAGAATCCCGCTGTGAACCATTTGTTTTTTTTAATGGTATGGCCATACACTTTAAGATGGCACGGACATACTACACAGGAGCGAACATGCATACACTTCTCAGAAAGAAGATGACATGGGCATGGCTTCAAGAAGGAACGGGTGAGCACTTTTGAATGAAGAAGGTATGGGCATGGCAAGCATATGGTACGGGTGTGGCAAGATTCCACGAGTGTATGCTTTAGAAGGGAGAGATGGTAGGGGCATGGCACAAATGGCACGGATGTATGCTTATCGGGGGAAAAGGGAATGACATAGGCATGGTGAAACTGACACGAGCATGGCAAGTTAAAGGGAACATGTTGGAATGGGCATACGCTTCTAGGAAGGAATGGGCGTGCAATTCAAATGGAACAGGCATACACTGTGAATGGTACAGGCGTTCACTTCCATTTTTCAAAGATTTTAATGCTGCAGGTCTGATTGCCACCTACAAATATTCTCTCACAATGTAGTTGTATCCCTCCTTTAAATGCAATTTATGACTACTTAATGTAGTTATTCCCTTTTTAATGCTCACTTCCAAGTTAATGAGACTGAAGATCTAACTAGATTTGCCTGGGAGAGGAATGGAACAAGCATGGCAAGTTTGCCACAGCCGTTTAATGTGAATGGAACGGGCGTTCACTTCTCAAAGGTTCATCCCCAGAATGGGAGTTTTGCCTACTTTCCTCCTCTAATTTTTGCAAATTCAGGTATCTTCCCAATATTTGTTTGGATTTTTATTTTGATAGGGAGCTAGAGCTAATCTCTAGCTACCTATTGATACCTAGAATGCGTAAAGAAACCTAATGAATTAAGATTAATTTGATAATTAAACTGTGGTGCAAACTTAACAAAAGATGAACAAAAAATCAAAAATTGTATAAATGTCAAGAGCAAAGATTGAACACATACTTATATCTCCCACCTTTAGTGAAGACCTCAATACTTCAATGCTGTGGTTGACCTCCATAGCTCCATTGAACAAAATCAATCAAACAAACAACAAACTCAAATAACAAGCAGCCAATCGGTGGATTTGCACTCCAACCGGGCCAAATGAAGACTCTAGCACATGAAATATGTGGAGGACCCTAACCTAAGTGTTATCCCCGATAGCGGTGCCAAAGATGTTAAGTTAAACATACAACCTTGCACACAAGAGAGGGAAAGAAGAAGAGAAATAACGGTCGAGTCGGAGATGTGCACTTAGCCAACCTTAATGAGGGTTAACTCCCCTTTGTGAGGCCGCTAGGGACTCACTCCAGCACCACTTGTGTCACCCAAGTGGAGATTTAATAGCTAGGCGAAGAGCAAAGAAGGAGGGAGCTATGGAAAGCTCAACCTTCACTTCATGCGACATGCATGCAAGAGGGACCTTGGTAGAGAGACAAGAGAGGTGAGAGGAGAGGTGAGGCTAGACAATCACCATCCCTAACATGCACACATAACAACAATAAAGCATACAAGCATCAACAATACAAGAAAGTATCCACAAGCTCAAGAAGTGAGAGTGAGAGAGAGGCAAGACTCAAAAGAGACTAATGGGAATGTCCCTTTTCATATTTCATAAAATGTCTTATATATAAGAGCTCTCATTTTACAATGGCCGGCCACCCATTCACAATTTAGGAGCCCAAAACTAGCTTCCTAGCTCTATGTACATCACTATCCTATGAGCGGCATTACACAACCCATAAGCTCGGTCGTCCCATATCTCTATTATCCATTAGCACTTTACACGGTTACAAAAAGATAAGTTACAAGAAGAGTAGCCACGCTTGAAAGATAATGTTAACTGGAGTGGTTAACATGAGTAGCTAGCCTTAGGGCTTATTAGCTCAAATTTGATCTAATCGAAGCCACTCCTATCTTTGATTATAGCCTTCTCTTTGCTTGCATCTAGCCTTCTCTTTGTTTGTATCTGCATCTACATGGTTTCTCTATGAATGTCCTCCATTGCCTTTATAACATGATGGAGTTGGACTATTGTTGTTAAGTTGTTAGGGCTAATAAGAGAAATTCCATCTAATTCTTCCTCTATTTGACCTAAATGCTTATCAACCTTCCTCTCCTTACTTGCATGTATTGGTTCTATGCTCTTCTTCCAATAGTATAGTTTGCAGCTTATTAAGGTTGGCAGTTCTTTCAAGTCCATTTTGTATCCTATGTCTACAAGTTGTTTATGCAAGTCTTTTAACCTTAAAATGTATATGAGTGAGTATCCTAAATGTACAACTTAACTTGTACGTGGTTTTCTAGTTTTTCTAAACATTAGTAGGTTTATCCATGCCACTATATTGACTCAAAATGATGTCTTATTTAGATCTCACTATATGGATACACAATGTGTGTTTTGTCTCCTTTTCCACTCTTGTATCCTATACTCATTAACATGTCTCCTTTTTTCTACCCTCTGTTTATGTCACAACAATCAACCATTATGACCAAGATATCCTCTATTCTAAGTTTCCACATGCCATAATTTCTTTCATTCACTTTAGTCTCAACCTCGAATCACCTATAATGCCAAATTTGATAGTTGTCTCACAACTGTCTCACCAGTATTTGTTGTTGTCGAGCCTCTCATCTGGAGTAAAATTTTATATACAAAATTTTTTACAATACTCTTTTAGCAATCTAGCTTTGTTTTGATTCCAAAAGTCAACAAATGAACTCCTAATAAGCAAGAACAATAAATTGCTTTCACCACCTATATTTTTTAATATGATCAACTTGACAACTCTATGTAATTTGATCACTCTAATACCATGCTAAAAAATAAGAGCATTTACCACTAACTATGCATTCTCTCTTGAATTCACAAAGATAAGTAAGCACTCATAAGCTTAGTTTCTAGACCAATAAAGAGAGTTAACACAAGTTTGGACAATACATATGACTATGGAGAAAACGGCTTATGATAGTGACCCATATTGTTATAAATGTATAATGAACTAGATAAAATAAGGAGGCATCTCTTAATATGAAAGATGGAGACATCTTAAAACACTCTAACCAGCAAAAGCAAGTTGCTTCCTGATTGCTTCCTGATTGCTCCTTCTCTTCATCACCTCACTTCATTATCAATCCTGATTGCTCCTTCTCGTCATCACCTCACTTCATTATCAATCTACATTTCAATGTATATATATTATGTAACTTGGAACCACAAGAAGGGACAACTTACAAATGTAATATCTCACCAAGTAGGAATCAAATACTTTTTGAAAATAAAAAGATCTATTTTGTTTAATTTACTTTGAAAATACCTTAAGTGTTTTTTTTCAAAGCACACCAAGAACACAATATACAAATTATTATATATGTATTTAGTCCATATGGCATGTACCTCTTACCAAAGACACACTTTTTTATACATATCTCCATGAAGATAATTCTATTATAATATATGTATGCATGATTTTTGTAATTTTAACATTTACTAGGATTTTAACATTCACTAGTAGGTACATGATTTTTTTTCAAAAATCTTATAATAGGTAGATGCATATTAACTAAACATTCTCAAGAAGTTTCATAGAATTCTAAGTTAATGTTTAGTAGGTACATGCTAGTTTTAAAATTTTAACATTTACTAGGTACATGATTTTTCTTCAAAACATTTATCATAGGCAAATGCATATTAACTAAATATTCTCAAGAAGTTTCATAGAGTTCTAGTTAATTTTCCTTTTCCTTTCAACCATTTGTAAGAACAACCTATATTCACTTTTCATAAGTGCCATGATGAAATTGGACACATAAATGAGCAATTTGGTGCAATAAAACAAGCTCAAGAATGACTAATGTGTATGACAATGAGCATTTTGGTGTAATAAAATAAGCTCAATGATGATCACTATATGATAATAGAGAATTGGAACTCTTGTGATACAAGCACCATTAATTCATTTTGGGCACGATCCATATTTATTAATGGACGAATATTTTATTTGGGGCATGTGAAAGCTCCCTTGTGCATATTTAATTTTTCAAGATATGTATACCTTTATATGGTTTTAGACTCACATCTATTTTTGAAATAGTTTAGCTTGCATGCTCAAGCAAGCTATTCTTGAAGAAGTCGACGTATTTGTAAAAGCACACCATTTTGAGCCCCAAAAGTTACCTCAATTAATATATTTTATACCAAGAGAAAGTGTGGGCTCACTCTTGTATGGAGGACAATTGGACCTAATCTTGTGTCTTGAGCAATTGTTTATTCTATTTATGCTTGGTATTTAATATTGTTGCAATCACTTATTTGGGTGCATATCAACCTACGACAATAGTGGTATTAGAGCCAAGAGTGATTGCAACAATTAAAAGCTGTGGAGAGATAGTGGACAAAGAAGCTTGATCAAAGAATATTTAGTCCCATTCACAATGACTCTCCACGACAACCATGCTATGTAAAATGTAAAATGTCCAAAAACATCCGTGACGCCTTAACAATCAAATGCAGTGCTTTATCTGCTTCTTGTATATCATTGTCAAATGCTGATTGGTACTTTAATTCGAATGCTACAAAGCACACTACTTCCTGCAAGAAGCTATTTTCCACCTTGAGAGATGCTCCATCATGTGGTGCAGTTTTGTGTGCTGATGATGCATCCTATGCCATTACACGCATTGAAAGTGTGGAATTGACATCATGTTGTAAGGACACATGTACTCTTATCGACACTTTATGTGTACCTGGCATCCACGAGAATATAATTTGTGTCTTAGCACTTGCAAAATCTGGCCTCAACATCCAACTTTCTGATTACTGCTGCTCCATTTGGACAAAACTAATTCCGATGCACTTCTACTTTCTGGTACATTGCGCAATGGCCTTTACAGGCTTGACATGTCTGAGACAGGAGTAGTGATCCTCATGTTGATGCAATGATTTCTTCCACATCACAACTTATGCACGATACTGAGTTCCAGCATGGTCATTTTGTTCACCTTACCTTCACTTCACTTATGCGGTTACCGCGTTAGATTATGGTTTAGGAGTTGCCACTTATGCAACTCATACACAAGCTCCTGACATTGCAGATAGATTGAAAGAGGAAATACATGTCATATGTAGGATTGTCAATTAATGTAGATTCATCTCAGCATTGCATGATGCTACTATGCTTGACATTGATCCTGGAAATGATCCGTACTCTGAATTAGGATTGTCAGTTAGTGCTATGCTTGACATTGATCCTGAGATGATGATCAGTCCTCAAGTGACTGTGCTTTATAGCAATTGCATTTGAGGGGGGACACAAGTTGTGTATTGTTGATGATGATGTATGTGGTCACTTATGCATTTGACCCGTCCATTGTGCTATGTCTTGGAGACATAACTGTATGCAATGATGCTTTACTTGTTGAGATGTATTACTTATGCTGAACCAACTCCTTGTTTGAGTTACCTAACCTTTGCTGAGATGTATTACTTATGCTGGACTAGCTCCTTGTTTGAGTTGCCTAACCTTTGCAGCTCACTGACATGGATGCTAATGGAGCCAGACTGTTACATTATCTTCAGCTTGGTTACCTTGTCACTATGCATAATTCATGATTCATCTACCTCAATTTGTGTGGGATCACACATCTTCTTTGTTTTTCCATACTAAGAGGCTGCTTTATACTCTCATGATCTAGCTAGATGTATGCCATGTTGCCTCAATTGACAGATTGTTACATTAGCATTTTTGGCCAGGTTTACTAAATCAACCCATTTCCATTGCTGATTCTGTGTCCATTGACACAAGATATTTTTCAGATGTATTGGCATTTAGTGGACCTTGACAGCTTATACATTGTTGTTGTTCACAATGATCACATTCTTAGTGTATTGCTGACTCAGCTGAGCCTGTTTTGGCTTTGAAACAGTCCTCTAGTGCTATTGACAATTAGTCAGATTCAGCAACCTCAATTTTCCATATTGTTCTACTGCCATGGGTCATGCATTACTTGAAGAGCATGCAGCCATTGTGATTTCCTGCTAGCAGCAGTTGGACACGCACTGCCTCTAGACATGCATCTCTAGACATGCCTCTAGACATGCATCTTGTTTGGCTAATACAACCCTTGTTGCTTCTGCATTACCTCAGGCGTAATTTTTTCCCTTTGATGCTTTGGGAACTAATAATGGGGTTTCAACCATGCACTCAATTTTTAGCTGTTGCTTTTGACCATCGACAGATTCCGTAGTTAATTTGCTCGTGACGTTACAACATGTATTTGATGTTCCAGACATTGGGCTTTTATACTATTTGGGTATCTAGTTCATACCAATTGAGGCGGGCCTCCTGCTATATCAAAGTTTGATGTTGCCTCTTATCAGCGCACTGTCGGATGCCTTCTTCTCTTTGCTACACCCATCTTGTGTTCAGCATGCAGTGTTAGTTGAGCAGATTGCAGCATTGTCCTAATACTTGGCATTGGCAAGAAGTGAAGAATTCAGTCTTCTTTATGCTTGTACACCTCATAGTCATTGGGCGTTATGATCTAACACTAAGGTGTCACACAATGGTAGCTGTTTTCGACAACAACCACCTTAGGTTGTGAATCTGAGTACAGCAACATTACATCTATTCAGGCATGTGTTGGCTCCGTCGTCTATTGGTAGCTCTACCTGTTAGTCTACTGACAGATTCTGAGTTTTTTATGCATGGATACAACACATTAAGGTGCATTTCACTATGTCGTCTCAGGAGAGGCTCCATGCAGGAGAGAATGCCTTAACTAATGTGCCTCACACGCCAATGTGGCATATGGGTTTACCTAGTTTCTGCTACACTCTGTAAATGTTCACACCATTCACTTCAAGGGGTTTGTTAGCCTAGAAGTCCCTGGTGTGAACAACCTTACACATGGGCACTTTCTACCTTGTGCCTAGCAAGGGTTTTTTTTTCCATGTGTTCATGTAGAATCGGGTACGCCGCCCTCTGTACCACCGATACATGAATATTCAATCTGCATGAGCGAGATCTCTACAGAAGTCTTTTGGTATTCAAAATTGAGGGTGTTAATAAGCAGTGGTTGTTGTCACTCAAAGAAATCCCTAATATCATAAAAGTGCTATAGGCACACGTTATGTCTCGTCATTCAGTAGCATTGAGGAAGCCATGAAATGGTTTGACATGTGGTATTCAAGCCTTGGTGACATGGATGTGGACGATTACATAATAGATTCTATGAAGAGTGCTAAGGAACTATTTCACTTTATGCGAAAAGCATTGCTCATGTTGAAAGGGGGATGTTATGAAGCCGTTGAAGTGGGACGTTATGAAGTTGTTGAAGTGGTACCTATAGAAGGAAAAGCTTTGGCTATCCGATGGTTATTGATCTCGCCAATGTCATGCTATACACCCCAAATATTGAGTCAAGCTAGGCAAACTGCATCATGTTCGTGCATATGATCCAAGGGATAAATAGAAGTCTTGGTTTGCGAGCAAGCCCTTTATTTTCCCTTTATAAAAGTCTTTAAGCAAGCAAGCTTTCTCTTCCCTTCAAACATTTCCGTGAAGTGAAAAGATTGTGGGTGGAAAGAAAAGTAAGTACTAGCTATATTTGCACTTTCTCTGTTCAATGCTTTTGTCGCGTTAGCACTCTTTTGTTCATTAATCAAGTGTATTCATTCCGTCTAGGCATCCTAGTAAGATGCAGAACACCCGATCCCATTCCGTCCTTGATATGTGAAAAGCATTTTCTACCATGTAGTAGCTATCTTTTGATTTATTCTCTTTTTTCTCAAGGTTTTCATAATTGGACGTTAAACCCATTCCATATGATGGGGGTTGCAGGAGTTCGTGGTGCCACCCTTTTATGTGCCATTCATGGTGCTTTTCACCAATACCTGCCATTCAATCTACTTACCATTTTTCTCATTTTTTCTATACAGCTTTTTTTCGATTACCACCATCTCGAGGGTGGGCCTATTTAAAAGCTCTAGGCAATCAATTCTCATTTATTTTCTCCGGATGCAAGACTCAAACTTACGACTCATGGATTAACAGTCCACTGCTCCACCGACTGAGCTAATCTGAAACAAGAATGGGTGTATTATTGACCTGAATGCAGCTTGTGGAATCCAATACCCCCTCCCCAGCATAACCTTGATAAAACCGGTGGGCGTTTCAGTTGGTAGCAAAAGCTAGACAATTGCTAGTGACGGATTGACGTTGGTTGCAAAGTTGCTTTAACACTAATTCCATTAGGTACTGCAAATTTCTTGGTACACCATATTCATGTAGGTAAAGCATCCAATTTGGGAGAAACTCAAGTTGCTGCTGATCAATCCACTTCGAGAATTTTTTTTTCAAATTTGCATGCGTTTGGAGGCCAAACAGAGATCCCGCTGCACTCACGAGCATATGGCATGGCAATGGATTCCTATTTGTCTAATCCGCTTATTTTGCAGGTTATAAGTTAGATCAAGAGGAAGAAACCTACAACATCATAGCTGCTCATGGTTATTTCAATTGTTTGATCTTCCAGTATGCTAGCTTCAACAATTCTCGTTCTCTACACGTCTTCTTAGCTGCTTGGCCCATAGTAGGCATCTGGTTCACCGCATATACCCAACTCCTTTATTTCTCAATAATTCGATGCTTCAGTTCCTCTTCTCGTTATTCACTGTTATGAGTGGAGCTTGTGTGTTAGCCACATCAACCCTAGGGCTAGGGCTATTTGTACTCTTGTATTCCATTCATTCCTTATAATTATAATCGAGTACTTTCCATCTTCATTTCTGGTCTCTCTCTCGTTCTTTGAGCTCGATTCGACTATGTGTCTATGTGTACATGTGTGAATGTGCAAAGCATCTTCTCCCTCATCCAACACCCCATTGGCAACGCTCGTATATTTCCTCCAAATATTCAATTTTGTCAACTCATGGAGCAACACAGAATAATTCGCAGATACAAAATTGAAGATGACACCACCGTATACCATAAACACTTTCTTTCTCACTTTCATTTCCTTCAATCCCACTTATCCCTTGAAAAGATATTTGTCGTGATGCATACACATGTCTTTAGAGGATTATAGAATCACACTCTTATTTGTCGCCCATAACCCATAGGAGATCACACAACTTTTTGCTCCAACTTTCTATTCAAATATCACTCTAGTATCAAACTAATTTATAATACTTGGACATTCCTTTGTTGAAGATATTTTTGTATTGTTAATCTTTTTCATTACTACTCATTTAGACAACAACAAGAAAAGGTAATATTTATCATCGATATAAACGACACACACCCCATCGAAGTTCTCAATGAGTACTTGATCACGCCCTCGGCTACCTATCCATCCTTGATTGCATCTTATGTTCATACTAGCCCATGATGATTATTTATGACTTTGTGACAACTTAGGACAGTTGCTTGTTGTCACCCCCGAGGAATGTTATGAGGAGTTAAATAATGGAATATATATTCCCACGTTTTCTATTATTTATGAATTGGAGTTAATTCATGAAATAAATATTCCCATGTTTCCCATTTTTATGAATTCTCCTAGATAGGTTTAGATTCGGATGCTTTTCTAAATCTGGGTGATCGCGTACGCGGGTGAATCCGTAAATACGTGGGAGTATTGGTTGCATCATCTTGATGATATGAATTTCGTATGGTTGTTTATATTTTCAATCAATTAATTTAGTAATTGATTGGCTTAGTTATTAATATAAGTGCAGATCATTGGATTGGATAATGGAGGCGAGTTGGTGGTGGTTATTAGGAATATTTTGAGATGACCGATTTTAAGTGTTAACAAATAATATTCCATTTTGTGACAACAAGCGCCATTAATTCATTTTAGGTGTTATCCATATTCTTATTGATGATGTATATATTATTTGGGGCATATAAAAGCTCCCTTGTGCAAATTTCAAATTTCAAGATATGTACACCTTTATATGGTTTTAAACTCACATCTATTTTTGAAGTAGTTTAGCTTGCACTCTCAAGCAAGCTACTTTTGAAGCAAGCTATTCTTGAAGAAGTCGACATATTTGGCCCAAAAGTTACCTCAAGAAATATATTTAAGCATACAAAGAGGAAGCATGGGCTCACTATTGTGTGGGACCTAACCTTGTGTCTTGAGCAATTGTTTATTTTATTTATGCTTGGTATTTAATATTGTGCAAACAGTTATTTGGTTTCATGTCAACCTTCCACAACACTTTATAAGCTAGATTTTATGTTGGAGCTATGTGGTAGCTTCACCTTCATGAAATTTGGAAGGTTCTTACAAAGGCTTATTTTTATCCAAATTGATATATTTTGGAAGGCAACATATTTTTTTGGTTTGGGAATGATTGTTTTGCTTCTAGTTTTTGTGTTAGAGGCCATGGGCAAGCGATACATATTTCATTAAAGTCACCCGAGACTTGCACTTCGCCCCTCCATGCTAGACAAAGTTTTGTTTCAACCAGAAGGAATTAGTATAATCTATCTCCTTCCATGCTAGGTCATCATGTGACAGACATAGGTTTAGGATATTAGTCCTTCTCTCATAAGGCTTGTGCCTTTTTTGGCGGCAACAGTGGGATTTAGACTCGCACCCTTGTTTATAAAAAGCATGTGTGGCTATCCCTAGGTTACCGGCTCATCGAGGTTATTGAGGTTATGAGTGGTGATATTTTGAGTTGCACCCTTTGATTACGAGCATGAGTGCTTTACCACTCAACAAGGACGTCCATAGGTATTAAAATGATATATACATTATGACTATGTGGGTTGAGTTGGTTTTTAAAGGATGTTTTGAAGTTCCACTTTCTTTTGAAAGTGTTATTCTAAGGGCCTTTTCACATGTGTGAATTTTGGGCGTCTAGCGAGAAAAATGGGTGGTGCCTGGTGGGGAGATGGACAAGGGTGAACACCCCCTTTGAAAGAAGGTAGAAGTTTATTGGTGAGGACAAACTAGGGAATATATAAAAAATTTGGGAAATTCTAAGGTTAAGGTTAAAGCTTTTTGGAAATAATTTGACCTGAAAGAAAATTCTTGAATTTTGAGACGTTTTCAGCCACAAATTAAGATTGTGGGGCCTAGATTGCTTTTTTTTTAAGAATCAATAATAATTATATATAATAACTGAAACCGTTCAAAAACTACCAAATCAGAGCTACAGAAACATATTTACTACTACTCCTCAACTTAATATATATATATATATTGGTAAAAAAAAGAATATCTTCGAAATGAGCGGCCGACACGTCACACGTAATCTGAGGGAGAACGTTGCTCGCGATGGAGACTAAGCGGCCTTTCACACGGTGTGCTTGCCAGTACTGTGCGACGACTGGGTCCTGAGAACGCGCAACGTTAATATATTCGGAAAATTCGAGATTATTCGCGGAGAAGTTTCCTGCGCAGCCTCTGGGCCACCGACACCTGTCCCTCGAAGGAAGTACCCGTGCCCGCCTGCTTGAGGCTTGTATAATACGTTTCTCTACGACTGTGGGCCTGTAGGTATTATCCTGGCCCCCCCTCCCCCTCCGTCCCCCTCTTGCAAACCTTTCAAGCCGTCTGCCTGTTGCTCGCTTCAGCTCCCTTCGCAGCTTCGGCAATCCTGCCTCCCTCCACAGTACCTTCTGGTGGTGCTCCCCTGCAAATGAAGTATGCTCTCTTTTCTTTTCCTCGTAATTAATGGCAGTAACACTAACTTTAGGGTTTCCGGCAGCTTTGCTGTATGTCTGCATTTCTCTCCATCCGCTTCTGTATGTGTTTGTTCGCGAGCGCGTGCTTGCTGCTTACTGGTCGTGGAAAGCAGCATCTTGCTGCAAATTGAGGTTTCTAGGTCAATAATTATTTTCTTCAGTAGTTCTTTCTCCTGCATGTTTTGCTGTTTGACGCTGAAATCAGTAGCATTCTGCCGCAGAATGCTACTCAAGTCGCCGTTTAATTCCATAATGTTGGTAACTTTCGCTGCTAACGAGGCGTGTTGTCTCACAGAGATAGACACACACACACACACACACACACACACACTGAATGCGTTTGTGTTTTTTTCATTAATTTGTAAATTCAGAATGTCCATGGATATTCTCAAGCTCAGCCTCCCTTTGAATTGGTCTGTGCAGGTTGAACGTTGCACAATGTAGGTCTGCTAAGAAAACTGTTGCCCCCAGGGGACTGCGAAGAAGCACCAGGAACTCCTCCTCTTCTTCCTCCGTGCAGCAGCAGAATTTTGCAGATTTACTTCAGGAATCGAGTCCAGAAAGCCTGCGGTGCCTGGCATTTCTGACAGTCTCTATTTCGCCCCTCTCATGCAAAGCTCAGAAACATATAGCTTCAGAGAAACAAAGTGGGAAGGCAAGGCGAGAGAGGAAGAGAGAACCTAGCAGACAGAGCTCTTTCAAACTTGAAGCTTTGGGAAAGAGGGAGCCTCTAAGGCAGAGGTCTTCCAAGCTAGAAGTTTTGGATGAAACCAAGCCTTCCAAACATAAATCCTTCAAGCTAGAAGAAACCATTGTCAACACAGAGCTTGCAAAGAAGAGGTCTTTCAAGCTAGACGGCTTTGTTGAACCAGGGATTAATAGGCAGAAATCCTTCAAGCTAGAATCCTTGGTTGAACCTAGGGTTCTGAGCAGGACATCTTCGTGCACTACTATTGGAAGGAAGAGAGTTATAGGAGTGGACGACTTGTCTGAGGAGCTAACTTTTCCCGACTTCAGCAGTCCTTCGTCATCCTCTTCAAGCTTCTCTGAGTTTGAGTATTCTCCCAGGAAAAGGTTTGCATCTCCCAGGACTCCTTCAAGCTGCCTCGACAAAAGTCTATTGGCTTCACTGACACTCTCTGAGCTCGAGTGCTCGCGTAGAAGGAGCTTTCCTGTCACGAATACGCCTTCTACCGCTGTGTCTCGCCTGACTTTTGGCCCAGACCCAGCAGACGATGCAGAGTACGGCGGTGACTCGCTGTTGGAAGAACTTCCATTTGATTTACTGGTATGCATGGCTTTTTCCTGCCCGGTGTGGTTACAAGTTTTGAATTTTTCTTTCCTTTTTTATGTTTTGTTGTCCCGCTCTTCTAAGTTTCAAAGTTTGCCTACAGTGGTATTTCTATTGTAATCTTAGGCAAGGACTAGTTTGTTTTCGTTTGTTTTCGTGCTTTTAATGTGCTTTTTCTCTGCATTTTGCAGCTGAGGATTGTTTGCTGCCTTCAACATGATGATTTACAAACGGCTTCTTATGTCTGCAAGCGCCTCATGAAAGCTGTAAGTCTGCTTGCTTCATTGTTTTTAAATAAAGAGTCTTAAGTTCAACTGGCATGTAGTTCCTTCTTTCCTCATGCATTCAAGTAATGTGCAGGGAACACTTGATCAGCAAACCTAAAATATCCTTGCCCCTGGCTGGTTTTGTTTTGTTTTTTGCAGGTGTCCATTGCCCGGCAATGCCATTTTAGTTTCACTACTCCTCACAGAGAGAAGAAAGGAAAGAGGTCACAGCTCTTTCTCGATCTTGAAGAACAATCGACACCGCAGGGGTAAGTTGTAATGGTCCATAGTGTAACTCGCGGAAGCTCTGGGAGTCTTTCTTTCAGCCCTAAACACTCCTGGAAAACCATCTGATGCAAAACGCAGATATAGAGAGAGTAGAGAGAGAGAGAGAGAGAGAGATATGCTGGAAATGCAGTATATCGCTATAGTACAAAAAGGTACTCTTACACACAGCCCTAGGCTGCCTTGAAGAAAAGGTGATAACACCCAAAATTCTGTCCCCTATGGGACATCCTAGTGACCCAAACCCCTAGAGGGTTGAATGCTAGAATTTATAGGCCTTTGGCATGCTTGGGGGAACTGGCCGACTGTCCCTTTTCCCTGGTTCAGCTTCAGCCGACAGCGCATCTTTCCTTGCCATGCTCCAATACCACCAAACAGCAGTCCTTGCTCCACTTCTGGTTCTTCAAAGTCTTTATCTGGATCAGCGTCTAGCGTCTGAAGATTGTCCATGGCATTGACCATGCACATGACACATAGACTCTCAATTATATATTTGTTGTTAGCCATGGTGTGCAGTGATATGGAAACTCCATTGTTATGAACACATTCGTTTGGAAGGGAGTGAATTTTGTGATTGTTGAAGACAAGTAGGGGTTATCTTCAATGTCCACCCCTGCCCTTTAGAAGTGGGACGATGGAAGCAACCAGGCTTTTCTAATGGGATCTTCATGTTAGTAAATGATGGCCAAAATGTCCAAAAATGGGCATTAAAATGCTAGTAAATGATATCCGTCAAGAGACACTTTGGAAGGTTAGGTGTAATGAATGCTCTAGAAGTAAGGGAACGACTTAGTGTTGTCTGATTTCTTGGCTCTAGGAAGAATGTCTTAAGCAGAACTGGATGCAGTGGTGAGAGGCATGGTATGATAAATAGGTCTACAAAACTGCTACATTTGGTCTTAAGTTAGCCAAATTGTTCCAGTTAAGCCAAATTGTTCCAGTTAGATGGACACCTTTGTACTTGTTGCATGTGTCCTGGATGGCTTGGCTTGTAAATCTTGGTGTGCAGAAGTGTAGAAAGTTATGTGTAGGGTGACTTGTATGTGAAGCATAGCTGCCTTTGTTGACTGGCTGGCTTGTAAAATGGCTTGGCTTGTGAAATGGCTTGGCTTGTAAATCTTGTTTTGCAGAAGTGCAGAAAGTTATTTGCGGGCTGACTTGTGTGTGGGAAGCATAGCTAGCTGCCTTTGACTGGCTGTGGTAAGACGTGAAAGCTGACGTTGTGATTGTGCTGGCTGGCTTTGTGTGGTTGTGTTACAGGGGCTTGGAAGGGACATTTGTTCGTCCTCCAACGCCAGATGCTCCGAGGCAACAGCCAAGGCCTGCGAAGTCGATGTTTTCCCATTATGAGGCCTGCCCGTTTGCACCACCCCTCTTCCAACAAGAGCCTCCTTCTCTGTTTGTGCACTCGAGAAAACCCTCAAGGCCGCTAGGCGTTGCTTCCCACCGAGTTTTGTTCAACGAGGATGAACTCTGCCAAGCTGTGGCACAGAACTCCCTTTAAAGATGTCAAAACCATTGAGCATCATGAGACACTTTGTTATAGCTGTCACTCGTCATTGTGTAGCACATTGTTAGTCTCATCTCTCGTGAGACATAGCTTTGCCTCTATAAATGTCTTGCGGGAGACTTTACTCTAGAATGTTATTATATATATTTTTAGGCTGTTAGAAATTTGATTATATTCATTTTGATAATTATGATGTTAACATCAGGAGAGACAGGCTTTGGGCAATTTGTTTGAGTTTTTTTTCTAAGTTATATTCTTCTTGCCTCGTATTTGCTTGGGTTGGATAAAGACGGAACCATAGATGCCCAGTGCCTTATATTTTTGATTATTTTCGTGTTAATAATTATTTGGACTGTTAGCCGATCATCAATGTAATGTACCTTGGTCAGTCCCAGAGTTAAGATTTGGCCAATTTGTTATTTTTTTAAAAGTTATTTTCTTTTTACCCGTGGCTAGCTTGCTTTTTGACGGGATTATAACTTTTTTCTTGATTTTTTTCTCTTAAAAAAACTTATAAAAATATTTCTCAATATAAATGGTAAAATTCTTGCAATCCCATTCCTTTTGGGATGAAATTTGACGGGCAAAGGCAACCTTGCTCTGGTTGGAATGCAATAGATGATAAACAGTGTAAAAAATTCGTAGAGAAGTACTCAGGGGGGTGCCCACACATCCGTGGACGCGAGAAGTATGCAAATGGTGTGTCTGCTCTTGATGGGTTTAATAATTCTGGTCGTTCACATACCACCGAACAAGTTATATTCTAAAGTTTGGGGTTTAATAATTCTGGTCGTTCACATACCACCGGACAAGTTATATTCTAAAGTTTGGCCTTGGAGCTAAAAAGTTTGAAGATTCTTCTTAGGGAAACTTTTTGTATTTATACCAACTTTTTTCATGGATAGTGCAATACTAATTATTATTGTATAATGCAAAGGTGTAGTTGGAACCGGTGGTTATTTTTGTGCTTACTCTATTTATTTTAACGAAGGGAAGGATGCGCAAAATTGAATTCTGGTCCTAGCGTCAATTATAGAAATTGTCTCATCATAGATGGATCTTGACTCATGAAGGAATTGCACGAGGTCATATACACTTACGCTGTTGAACATGATGTGATAAAACTTGACAGCCAGTACAAAATGTATTTTTAATTACTTATAGAATAAATGGATGAAGACAAAGATGAAGGAATTTATTCTAAATTTTCTGTATTGATGAGATATGCATCGATAAAGCTTGAAAATCTTCCTAAACAAGAAATCGATATTGAAGCATGGTACAATCCCAAAAAGGGGGAGGGGAGGCAATTCTGCAACATAAGTAGAAAAAGAATCAAAGCCAAGGCCACAATAGGAGGAACAATAAGTAGTGATGAAGAATATTCTTCAAGTGTGCAAATCGACAAACTTTGCTTCATCAGATGAAATTTTCTTGGATGAGAAGTGAGACTTGTTTAACAAGTGGTAGTGGTCAAATCAACAGGTCTATAATAAAAAAGGTGGAAATAGTCTCAATACCAAAGATCAACAATAGGAAATAGTCCCAATTGGTGGTTTTTTGCAATAGGCCATCAAAATAGTGTTGGGAATGATAACCTTGTAATAAGTCGGCCCAATGAATAAGTGTCAAGAGCTTAAAGTAAGAGATTGCTTCAGATATAGTTGACCATCATCACACGGTAACTTAATATTCTTTGATCTTGTTTGTCTCATATCATCCTTATCTTTGCTACTTATTTGAATAGGCTTGTTCTTCTTTTGCAACGGGGGTCACACTCTCTCGAGAACAACATGCAAAAGATGGAGATTTTGTTTGAGTGACATGGAAATGATGGTTGTGTCAAAAAAATTAGATTACTAAGAATAAAATGACATTGTGTGCAATCAACTAAGCTTAAATAACAATCCAAAATAAGACATAAGTCGGAGAGTAATCTAAGAATTTCATATTATAAGAAGAAGAGTGTGCTGTTCGATTATAATACATTCATGACAGTGTATTTATTACTAAGGGTGGATAACTAATTATTCTTATGACTTAAAAACATTTTTCGAAAGTGATGGCTATGTGAATATTCTCATTCTTCCATACTCATTTATGAATACTCATTAAATGAAAAGGATGAGTAATTGATTCTCTCTCTCTAGAAAAATGATAAAATATCATTGTATTTTTTCATAAATCTTGGTATTTCATAAATTTTAGTCGAAAAAATAAGATGACATGTATTTTCTAATAACCCCCAAGAATGAGCTTGGATTTTCCCTCATTTGATACACTATGTGGTAGAAGATCAATGGAGATTAGAGAACCTCACAGTGCATGTCAATAAGCTTAAGAAGAAAATGAAGGTAATCCCCATGCTAATGGAAAAGATACATCAATCACCTATTGATACACCATCTGGTAGAAGATCAATGGAGATTAGAGAGCCTCACACAATGCATGTCAATAATCTTAAGAAGAAAATGAAGGTAAATTCCCATGCCATCATGGTTCCATTTATTGTTTTGGAAAACCCCCAAGATTGTCCCAAGACTTCAAAATTGTAGAATGTTAGAATTATAGCTATTATGTCATGGGGGTTCACACTCTGCTGAAGCTAGGAGAGATTTATTAAAGAAAAATCGAAACAGTCCTTTACTACAATACTGTAGAAGACTACAAAATCTATGTTGCTTTCACAGTTGAAGGGGTAAAACTTCTTGCATGGGATCATAACAACGATAATGAATACTATGCAAAGATATCGCAGGCTAAGAAAATCAAGTTCTTTCACCATGAGTTTGAGAAATATGTGATGGCATATTAAGAAGACTATATTAGGTACACCTACTTACAAGCTTACATCTGTAGGTACACGTATCCACACTTGAGGCTCACATGTCCAAGCTCTTGTTTGCAAGCTCTCTGTCCAAATTCACGTCTTTTTATTCGAGTGTGTGTGCTCATGTCCCCTACTCAAGAGCTGGTTTAGCTTAATTTCTGATGATTTTTGTGATATTTTGACGTCATTGGATGTTTAATATTCATAATCTTAATTAAGGATTGTGACAACTAATTAAGGTTTAGCATGCTTCTACTCTACCAATTCTACAATGCATGAATAAATTATGAAAATTATAAAATGCATAAAAAAATCACTCCAATTCAATCTAAGGGAGCTCAATACTTATGTTTTTGGAATAGATTCCACTCCTAATCACAATTGCTAAGAGGTGCTCACAAGTAAACTATTGAAGGGAAGCAGTCTCTATTGGTGATTGTCAAGAATGGCTTGTATACAAGTGATTAATTTTTACATTAGGTTGGCAAAGCTTAAAAATGATCCGACCCCCATTACTAGTCTTTAGCAACTATGTATACTAAGTCCGTGTACTTTCTTACACTAAGCTCATGGTAGGGTTGCTTTCTATGTTCTTGCGCTGCCTTACAAAAGAAGTGTCTGTCAACGTGAGTAAGATGGCAACGCATCGTATAATACATTAGGCGGGCAAAACCATATTAACCTACAGAGTAGTTAAGAGAAAAAAAGCTGAAGACCAGACTAGCAAATAAGTGAGTTTTAGGCACCGAACAATTGTGAATACCACTCCTGCTCGTTGAGCCCCACTCCAACAAAAAGGTAGGACACTATGAAGGTGGGAGCGTTGAAAGCCATAAGCTTTGCCATTTGAACTACACACCAAAAATTAAGTGTGCACTTTAGAAGCAAGTATGTCAAAACGTTCAAAAATGAAAAAATTTCCCCCCTCAATAAATGAAACTATTAAATTAAGCGTACAACCCATTAAATTAAATCACAACCCACTAATAGTCGGCATTAAACAAAGAGTTTTCATGCCCAAGCCAATGAAAATGAGCTTCAAGATTAGACCAAAAAAGCTAAGGGTCTTTTTAAGTTACTTGCTTTCTCATGCAACATCTCCAGCTCTATCCCATACCCAATCTCCCATCCCACCCCAGACCAAGCAAACACACCCTACCTGCCCACATCTACTTCATGAACAAGTATCGTATACTAGAAATTGACTCTTGATTTACCACACATGAAGAACCCTGCACTACCAAAACCCACAATCTATTATACATCTAGCATAGCAACAACGTATCTAGCCTCCTCCCCAAAAAAAGCTTCCCATTGCCTGCTGCTTTTTCGTCTTTTTAAGCCCTACCGCTCCCCGGTCCTCTTCCGCCCCCCCCCCCCCCCCCCCCCCCCCCCCCCCGAAGAAAGTAACTGACACACCCAAGTAGCATGCTTTTATCTCCAACCACCAACACTGAAATGTTCAAATGCTTATTCATCAAAACACTATAACCAACAAACATAGGTCCATAATACACATTAATGTTACATTTAAAACTTCGGGAATCTAAACAGCGAACTTCTTGGAAGACTCAACCACACCATGGCGGCACGGGAACAAAATGAAATAAAGGAAAACATGCCTCAAAACTAATATTCATCTCATGTCTAAGCAAAAACCACATTTTAGGATAAACACCACTTTATCCCACATGCATCTAAGGCAATGAAATCTACTGAATGTTTCCAACCACAATCCACTCCTGAAGAAGGGATGCCAACAAGACCAGCCATCAAGAGCAGCGCCATTACATTTACCTATCCAAGCGTTTTAGCAAGGATACTTTACAAAAATGTGGGCCTCAGCAAGCTTAAATAAGCTCTTTTTTGCTCGAAGGGCCACTTCTCTACCTCTTGGAACACTAAAGAGACTTTTCCTCCCTTTAAATTTGGTACCGTCCACAGCTCCACATCCCCTTCTTTAAGTTGATCACCTCAAACTGCACCTGGAGAAAATAATGCTACTGTCTTAAAACAGGTAAATAAACTCAGTGGCTCAAATTGAAAGGGACTGAGCTTGAAAAAAAAGCTGTGGATGCCTCTAATTCTGTCAAATGCTAATAAACTATGATGTAAACTCTCTACTTTTGTCTATCCATGCAAGTGCCCTTCAGCATATCTGATAGCTGGTTGACTTGTTAACTAGATCCAGAGCAATCCTGTATACAGAATGATGGTCTAAGGCACAATCGAGACAGCTCCACACCAACCAACAGCTCACAACTCAACCACCCTGCACATGGTGCGCTGACTGAAGACATCTCTACACTTCAAAAAAACTACTCACCCCACATTTCAATGCTACTTTTCGGAGGTTCTGGAACTGCTTAGAGAACTCTCTACCACCCCTGCCTGTGATAACTCTTGGCTCTCTGGTTGTGAAAAAGTTGCAGCAATCTGAACATCCTCAGCAACAGCTCCTTTGAAACTCTCAACATTGTCCTGTCCATCTGAAGTCTTCAGTAGCTTTTCACTCTGACCAGCATCTTCAATAGACTGACCCAAACCAGCATCGTGTGATCGGCTTTCTGATGCATCGTCCTGGGCAGGCTTCTGGTCTACCTCTTTGTTTGCACGATGCATGATCTGTACAGGGCCAAGCATAAACTACAAGTTAATGCAAGCTAGACTGTAAGGTTTTGCAAGCTAACAGTTATGGTACCTGTTGATGCTGCAGGTGAGTCTGCTGCCTGGCCCTCTTCTCCTGCATAAATTTTTGGCGTGTTTCATAGAACTCAAAATCATCCAAAATGGACGTTTTCAGACTGTAATTCTTGAAGATATTCAGCATTTCTGAGCCTTGGCCTAACGGCACCTGCATCAAGCCACCAAAGTTTTCAAAAAATAACACAGCAGATTTCACAAGGCAAGAATACCCACATCAGGTCTGCAATCCACTCTGATACTAACAACTTATTATCCAAAATAACCCATGTGCTGAAGGTACTGTGAGGGTGATTTTTACCAGGCCTTTTTCTGTCTAGGGAGCTTCACATCATGTACATAGCTCTAGGGTCATGCCAATGTCATTTCAGTATGCAGACATCGGGATAGATACATGTCCATGCAGGGGGGCCACGGTGGGGGGTTAATATAGCTCATCTTTGGATGTGTGTGTGAATGTTTCCTCTTCAAATACATAATTGCAATCCAAGCATAGGAACGTGCCTTGGTTGGGGTTATTTACATCAATATTAACCCTAGGAGAAAGTATAGATGAGGTGTATTGAGTCTTCTTTTAGAAAAGGTCAGGTGCAAACATAGTTGCCAGGCGTTTCAGAAACGGCAGGTATGAAACGGGTTTCATACGTTTTGAAACGTTTCATAAAAGGTAAGAAACGGGTAAAAAAAGGTTTCATACAAAACAGAAAAAACATGTATATTTTTTACTTGAAATATACAAAAGAAAAAACTATTGACATAACTTATAAGAGACCACATTGAATTCATTTCAATAAAAACAGAATACATGTAAGATATGATGATATCAAAACAAAAATCAAAAGCATCACCACGTGGGTGATGATTCATGACTCAAAATCCAAGATCAAAATAAATAACATGTCCAAAGTTCAAACTAAATAACATGTCCAAATAAAATGATACTGGCAGCTGCTAGCTACTATCTGCATCCTCATCTGCATCCTCATGCTCATCCTCATCTGCATCTTCTGCCTCTGCAGCCTCACTCTCAAGGTCACTGCCGGTAGCCGAGTCCTCAAATGCCTCATCCTCTAGAGGTGCAGGTGCACCACTAGTACTAGCCTCTCGAGAAGATCGTGTAGTGCGAGCCGGAGCCATGATCTCCTCATAGAGCATAGAATAGATGTCTCTCTCCTCCTAAGGAATGTCGGGAATCTCCTTGCACTTCATGATATCAATCTTATCTGGATTCACTTGGCGAGGCTCAATGGGATGACCCTTTTGTTCTAGCAATCGGAGATTGCAATGACAAAAGACAAGCCTCTCCAATTGTGCTGAGGACAGTCTATTTCTCTTTTTCGTGTGAAAAAGAGCCCATGTACTCCAGTTTCTCTCACAAGGCCTTGAACTGCAATCCTGGGAGAGAACTCTCAGTGCAATCCGTCTCTACATTGCACAAAAAAGAATGTTAAGTTAGAGTCAAAAAGAGAGTAGCATTTGAATGTAGATTTTGAAAGAATAGGACTCACGAGACAAAGATGCAAGATTCAAGAATCAAGAAACCTTACCAAGTTGGGTGTCCCAATACCGTATTTCTCCCACCAAGACACTGGCTCCAACTGTGTCTCCCTGAGCAATGCAGTAGCTCGCCCAAACATATGGCTACCGTTGCGGTAAATGAGAAGCTCATCCTCGAGCTTTCTCATCAGCTGTATATCACCTCCCACTCCCACCAACTTGGTAATGTACTCGATCCATCCTGACTCTAGCTCCTCATTGAGGTATTGCTCCTCATTCCTCCAAAGGGGATGCAAAATGTGAGCAACAGCATGGATTGGCCTATGAAACCAATCCCAACGCCGATTCCAGATCTCCTTAATATCTTGAACTCTGCATGTAACATGTGACACACATAAGAGATCAAGATTTATAAAATAACTCAAAGACTAAAGTTAAAGCCCAAGGGTGAGCACCTGTCACGCGACAAGGTAGTGAAATCATTGAGAGCTTCACCAATTCTGTCCATGAACTCATAAAGCAGCCCAATGGTACTTCCCTCCATGTCTGTGAGCCGAAGGACACTATACATGGGCTGAAGTGCCTTCACAAGTCCCTCTGCATCCTGCCACCAAGTATCTCTCATGACCATACGAGAGAATGCTATAGACTTGGGCTCATCCTTGTCCTCCCATGCTGTCCATTCACGACACACAACAGTGCGTAATAAGCCATGTCGCACTCTCACTAGTCTCTCCACCACAATAAACATATATGCAAACCGAGTTTTGGAGGGCTTTAGAAGCTCAAGATCACTATTGGCCTTGTACATGCTCAAAACCTTTGGCCTCTTTGTGACAAAGTTCACCATGGTAGATGCAGCTGAAAATACATGGCTCACCCAATCAAGCTTTCCCACATCCTCAATCATCAAGTCAAGGCTGTGTGCTGCACAAGGTGTCCACACAATCTTGGGGAACTCCTCCTCTAACATCCTGCCCATGGATACACAATTGGACCCATTGTCCGTGATCACCTGCACAATGTTATCAGGCCCAATTTCATTGATTGCCTGGCGCATGTGGGACATAATGAACTCCCCTGTAACCACTATCCCTGGCACCGATGCATCTATGGCACGAATGAACATTGTGCCTTTGCAGGAGGACACAAGAATGTTGTACACATTTCTCTTCCGCGCATCTGTCCATCCATCACAAAGCAAAGTACAACCATACTTTGCCCAAGTGGCCTTGAGAGGCTCCATCTCCATCTCCACAGCCAGTTGCTCCTTGCGAAGCTCAGTAGTGCGCAATGTCTCGTAGGAGGGGCCATCCCACTCACACCCAATGCGGGAGATAGCTCTCATTGCCTTCTTCCATCGAGGAGTCCTGACAATGTGGAAGGATAATCCACATTGAATAAACAACTTCATCAACTCCCTCGTTGCCTCTTTCATGGCAGCCTTTTGCATCCCTGCCTGTACATGTCCTTTCTTGAACACTGGAAGACTAGTTCTTTTGGCTCGAGGTGCCGAGCTAGAACCACCTGCAACACCACCTGCAACCTCACCACACTGGTATCTTCCTCTCTGATACTGCGAGTCCTCTTGGAGACACTTTGACGTGCTTCAGGCTCTCCCAGATTGGGGATATCCTCAAGGGGGATACCTAGCTGCATGGCCTTCCAAGCCTTGAGGCTATCATAGATTTCTTGTGGCACATGCTTACATGGCCCAATGCCGAAACCCTTTGTTTGTGAGAAATGTGCCTTCAACCTGGTGACACTGCCATGGTGCTTATCAGCACAAAAGTTGCATTTCCACTTTTCGGAGCCTGAGCCACCATATCTAGACTCGAAGGTGACATTGTTCCAAAGAGAATCACCTGTTCGAGGCATCCTACAAGACGAGGATAAATGCAGATTGTTGGCCCTGCAAGTGCGACACATAACATAAACTAATCTCAATAGAGCAAGGGTGGACCGTGGAAGATATGCCATAAATATTGATGGAAGAGAAAAAAGTGTGCTGTTTTGTGAGTTGTGCAGAGAAAACCAACTTAAAGCAAAACAGGACATTACCCCTTTGGAAGACCTCCACAAGGCCCAAGGACACCAAGGAGCAGGGGGTCGACAGAAGCGATGGAAGGACAAGAAGGATGGCACGCAAATCGGCGAACTCACATGCGGCGGCCACTGGGAAGCGTGATAATATGTGCCGTACGAATCCAGGAAAGAAAACGTTTTTTAAGGTTTTTAAAAACTGCATGATGTATGAAACGCGTTTCATACTGTACGGAACGTTTCGTACGTTTCAAAAGTGTATGAAACGCGTTTCTATGCAACACTGGGTGCAAAGTCATGGAAAACCCATGCAAGATAGCAGTATGGGGAATGCATGCAACAAACCACTTGTCGTCCATGATTACTATCATGGAGGCGAGACCCATGCAACTACATTTGTCGTCTTCAGGGATGGGAGGGTAGATGGTACTGGCTTCTACCACCAGGTGGCCCTAGGTGACATCAATGGAGGCTGAGAGGAGCTGCTGCTTCTGTTTTTTTTTTCTGATCATATATGCATCGGGAGGTGCAGCCGAATTAAAAGCTCGGATTCATGAGGTGTGTGTAGAATCTCACTGTGTGTGAGAAAACATCAAGGGGCTGACAGGACAAGAAGAGGATAAGATGTTGGCTTGTTGCCACCAAGAGATCGTAATTCCAGATGGAAAAGAGGTTGTTATGCTGCTATTGCGGAGCCTCATGGGCACGCATGCTCTTGTAAAACTCAAGACTCAATAGATTGGAGGAGATCCGCGAGAAAGGGTGGGGTAGCTTGTGGACTGGTTTCAAGGCTCGGGCCAACAAATAGCCATGCCTGGGCATCCAGGTGCACAGGCGATTGGCTGCAGCAGAAGGCTCTGGAGTTCTAGATATGTTAGAAGAGTAAGGACATCCCTGAGCACGGGTGCCCATGAAAAACTAAGCCAGACTTGTTGGAATCAGGGTATAGCAAGAGGAGCTATGGAGGATGAAAGATATCCATGATAGGTCTTTAGGACTAGAGTGCAAGTAGAGAGAAGATATGGAAGCTCAAGCCAAGACCATGGTGCACAAGGAGGGGGGGGAGAGAGAGAGAGAGAGAGAGAGAGACAAAGAGACAGAGAAACGATAACACACAATAGAGAGGAGTTGTACCACAAAAGCATGATTGTATTATGATAATACTTCCACCATGTACAATGCTTTTATAGGCGCCAAGGCCTTATTTTTCAACCCTAAATAAGAGGGTGTAGGACACTTGACCAGACTCTAGACTACTTCTGAAATACCCAACAAACCCCCCTTCGGAGTGAGGGTGGAGTTGCATGCATAACCATCAATAGTCATGTACTCCAACACAAGCAAAAACCAAACATGGACCCCGCAACTAGCTCAATGGCTCATGAACATGCCTGAGACCAGACATGGACGTCGCCAAGAAAAAACGCACGAGAGTAAAAAAGGCCTCTGAAGCCTTTGGACCAGACTGGCCGGGCAAAAGTTGGTAGGTGGGCAGAAGTGACAGTGTGGAGGAGAAGCCGCCATTCTCCTCCAGTGAGGTGTTGCTTGCCGAGATGTTGTCGAGGAAGATCACACATATGTCTGCCTATGGCACGAGACATCCCATGATGATGAAGAGGTGGTCACAGGCATTGTTGTTGGTAGTCCAACAAAAAAACGTAGAAACCCTAAAAATGAAAAAAAACCCTAGAAGTGCAAAAACCCTAAAAACACAAACCCTAAAAGTGCAAAAACCCTAAAAACATAGAAGCCCTTTATTGTAGCAAAGAAGAAGTGGGATACCATCCCTATTGTATCCCATGCATCTATGTCCAAAGCAATAAAGTCTTCCATCAAAGCTTAAGGCCATCAACTTTCAAGAATTGGCCAGAATCGAAATCCGTACATGAGGTGCACGGTTTCTTGGGGTTATGCTTCTATTAGAAACTTTGCCACCATTGCCACTCCATTGCATGATCTAACCAAGAAGAAAGTAGTGTTCAGATGGGGTGAGCGTTAGAGACATGTCTTCAACTTATTGAAGGAGAAGCTTCCTACTGGACCGGTATTGGTCATTCCAGACCTAGTGACACCTTCTGTGGTGGAATGTGATGCAAGTGTTCAGATGGGGTGAGTGTCAGAGACATGCCTTCAACTTATAGAAGGAGAAGCTTAATAATAGACTGATATTGGCCATTCCAGACCTAATGAGACCTTTTGTGGTGGAATGTGATGCAAGTGAAGATTGTATAGGGGCAGTTTTGCAACAAGAAGGACATGTGGTTGCCTTTGAGAGCCAAGGTTGCAACATGTTAAGAAACACTTGCAGGTTTATGAGAAATAACTTCTAGCCGTGATTCATGCTCTTACTTCATGGAAGCATTATTTGCTTGGGGCTAATTTCATGGTGAAGACGGGTCATCAAAGTCAGAGAGATTTTCTGACCCAAACTAAGCTTTCCAAGAAGCATATGAGGTGGGCAAACTTTTTGTCCATGTTTCATTTCCAAATTATCCATATACAAGAAGAATGTGGTTGTTCCAAATGCTCTATCTAGGAGACCACAAGTACATTCAATGGCCATTGCCTATCATAGAGAGTTGGATTCCATGAAAGATCACTATGTGCATGATGAGGACTTTGGTGGGATTATGCAGAAGCTAGAGGATGGTTAGACACTTAATCACTATTCCTTAAAAGAGAGATTTGATAATGGATACACAATTATGCGTAACCAAGGGTTTGAGGCAAAAAGTGATTGAAGAGTCACACGCACCACCTTATGCAAAGCATAGAGGTATTGCTTCTACGTATGCATCCGAGTGTTTGACTTGTCAAAAGGTTAAGTCCAAGATTGCTTATGCCTCTACCTTATGCCCGAGAGGCCATGGGAAAGTATAGTGATGGACTTCATTTTTGACTTGCCGAACCAATTTCACTTGATATTATTCCAAATTCTTATTTAACTTTTCAATTTCAAGTAATTATACACCCAATTGCTGAAATTCTTCACTAATTACTCTTTCTAAATTTTTCACCTCCATCCCAACCCCTCTTTCATCATGCTCCCCGCAAATCCCCTAATCAACATGGCATTTGGGAGGATTAGCAAGCATGGGACTTCAAGCACAAAATGTACCATTTGCAAATTTTGTGGAGAACGTGTCTTGAATGTTTCTCTTTCTATGTTATAGAAAGTGTTATAGAAAGTGTCTTGAATGTTTCTCTTTCTATGTTATAGACTTAAATGTGACTTGTATCAGTTATGAGCATGCTTATATAATAAGTGTCACTTCAAATGCCGTGTGATCCCCTTCTTTTCTTATGAAAGACAATCTGCTCTGGTTGAAGAACTTCCTCATCCACCCACTTGGCATCCATAGCTGAATAATTCTTGAACTTGACAAGATACTTTCTAGTAACCTTGCCGTGCGATCCCCTTCTTTCTTATGAAAGACAATCTGGTTTGGTTGAAGAACTTCCTCTAGCTCTTCAACTTCCGGTGAATCCTCGTTCACTGGTTCCAAAGGTTCGGAACCCTTATAAGCTCTTAGGAGAGTGAATAATCCAATGATCGGGTAGTGCAAGTCTGAAAGCCGTCGGTCTTTTCCAATACTTGGAAAGGTCCATAGTACCTATTGGACAACTTAGGATAAACTATCTCTTTCTCAAAATTCAACAATATGCAATCACCTTCCTTGTACTCCACTGCCCTTCTATGCTTATCCACAACCTTTTTCTACTTAGCCCTTGACCTCTCTATGGCTGTCCGCACCTGTGCAAAAGCAGTAACCAAATCTCTAACATACTCATCTGCTGCAAAGATCTCATCCTTAGTCCTTAGAAGTGGTGGTGGTACAACTTTGCCATAAACAACCTCAAATGGTGCCTTTCCTTTGGAACTATGCACTGTACTGTTGTAGGCAAACTCTACTAGTGGAAGATATTTCTCCCACTTCGTTTTCTATTCTTCCACATAGCACTTTAACAAATCTAATATAACTGAATTTGCTCTCCCGCTCTGGCCATCCGTCTGTGGATGATACGAGGAAGAAAATTCCAATTTTGTCTCCATATTAGCAAACAACGCCCTCCAAAACAAATTGGTGGTCTTGGGATCTCGATCACCACAACGATAGACTTGGGCATTCCATGATGTTTGAACACATGTGCCAGAAAAATTCATTGCCATGTGGGATGACTTGATGGTTTTCCTTACTGGAATGAAATGAGCTTGCTTATTGAACCTGTCCACAATGGTCCAAATCATAGTCACAAGAGACGTTTAATTATTTCATCGTTTCAAAACGTTTTGTTTTACTTCGTTTCGTCTCTTTGGAAGAAACGGACATACGTAGGTTACTAGAAAGTATCCTATCAAGTTCAAGAATTATTCAACTATGGATGCCAAGTGGGTGAATGAGGAAGTTCTTCAACCAGAGCAGATTGTCTTTCATAAGAAAAGAAGGGGATCACACGGCAAGGTTACTAGAAAGTACCTTGTCAAGTTCAAGAATTATTCAGCTATGGATGCCGAGTGGGTGTATGAGAACTTCTTTGCGGAGTATCCACAGGTTTTAGAGACATATCACGAAGCTTTTCAGTTATCTGTCCGTTGTCTTTTTCTAGCCTTGCCTCCCCCTCCCCATCGCTCTCTATCCCTTCCTTGTTCCTCCAGCAGCGCCCTCAGGTTGTGGGTAGTTCTTCATTTTTCGTCAAGTTTCGGCCTCTTTTGGTCTTCCAAGAGGATTCCATGGCAACCGCTCTAACTCCCCCGATCGAGGCCGTCGTTACCTACCTTTCATTTTCCGAAGCAGACCTGCAGCTTCTCGCTACGACTGTCAAATCCCTAGAGGCCTCCACTGTGGTATGCAAGATTGTCAATAGCCACCCCGTGCGTGGCCAACTCAGAGATCTTCTTCAGGCTAGCCTTCTAGGTGCGCTAGCAAAGATCACAGATATTCATCCTTTGGGGCGTGGCTACTACCAGGTTGAGTTCAACTCACCAGCGGCGTTTGATCTTGTCATGCAACTAAGCCTTGTTGCACTGCGTATTCTTTGCATAGTGGCAGCACGGCTTTGACCCGACATCTGACCCATTAGCTGCAGTTTCAGGCTTTCCCGTGACAGTTTGCTTTCCAAGCCTAAGGAAGGAATACCATCCTCTTCTCCCGGTGATTGGTGGTGCCATTGGGAGAGTGATGGACCCCCCCCCCCCCCCCAAACCGTTGCCTCGGCCCTCGCACAAGCAACGGGGATTCCATCTCTTCGCATCTGTGTTGCCTCGCTTGATTTTGTGCCTCACATGATATCTATTCTCAGTCTTCGGGGCGACCCCATTGTGCAGCGAGTGGAGTATTCCGGCCTTCCAAGTCAATGCTTTATTTGCAGATAGATGGGTCATCTGGCCAAAGCTTGCCCTCGGCGTCAGACTGGGGACCGCCCCCAGTCGTCCCCCCTACTACTTCCCGCTCAGATCCTCACTAGGGGACCAAGGGAGGAGCATGTTCCTAGGCTGCGGATCACTAGGTTCCGACCATGGATGACCCTTCGGCCGGAAAGTGGTGGACGGTTGGCCCCCGCCCAAGTCGCTGGCTGAGCACCAAAGCAAAGCGTCGCCGTTGTGCACACCAGGCTGGCAGCATGCAAGAGGATTCGGTTCTATCAGAGAACCGTTTCGAGCACTTATCACAGCATCCGCCCGTAGATGACGGGCCCCCTCCAATCATCACGAAGAGGGTCCCTCTGCCCCGCCCCAATGTGGCAGCCGATTCCTCGTTGCAACTTCTCCTCTCGCCCTCGGTGCCCACTGAGCACTTATCACATCACCTGCCCGCAAACGGCGGGGCCCCTCCAGCCACGGAGAGCCCCCCCCCCCCCCCCCCCCCCCCCCAATGTGGCGGCCAATTCCTTGTCGCGACTTCTGGCAGGTTCACCCCACCCTCTCTTCGTCGAGCCTTCCCCATCAACCTTCCTCCTCGATGCTCCCAATAGCATCCCTCTCTAGCCTCTCCGCCTTCCCTCGCCTCCGACTCTACCCATAGTCGCTCCATTGTGATTGATGCTTTTTGTGTTCATGCATACCTCTCTCGCAGTACCTCTCCCCCCTTCTTACAGATATCTCCATTGTGATCGATGGAGCACGGAGTATGCATACTCTCGCGCTTGGGCAAAGTGGCAGTACATGGAGGGCAAGATCCATGCCCACTTGGCACGACTTCGCACCAAGACAGATCGTGACTATTCCCCGTCTAAGCCCGCGCCCAAGACTCTTCAAGTGGAGGGCAGTTTTGGCATGCCCCTAGGGCTGTCCTACAGCCTCTCCATGGCTGGTGGGTTCAATGAGGGCCTTCCTGGCCCTCATGGGGATGGTTTCACACTATCCCCATGCCCACACTAAGACTTGGGGTAGCCCTATGGGCTGGCCCCTATTCCTAAAAGCAAACCCTAACTATCTACACAATGATCTGGCATCCAGTACCATACCACATACACAGAATCACTGACATCATTCCAGAGGGAGACTCACAGCGCGGACTTGCACTGTTTCATGTGCAGGACAGTGCACACCTGACCTCAGACGACTGGGATGGATCCCTAGCTGACTCGTCCCGGACTGGGCTCACATGGGACCAGTTTACCATCCCAGGTCCTGCACCTTGTGTACAGAAATGTCTATGTGGCATCCAAGTGCGGGATGCACGTGACATGCACATTTGACCAGCCATGGGTTCCATAATAGTCCAACTGAAAGTCCTCTGTATGTGCACATTGATGGTGTAGACGTAGTGGTCATCATACTCTATGTTGATGACATAATCTTGATAGGGAGGAATCAGCAGAAAATTTCAGATTTTTAAGCTGAATTACATAGAACTTTTGAAGTATCAAATCTTGGCTAGTTGCACTTCTACTTGGGGATTCAGTTTATGCAGTTAGGTGGTGGCATTATAATGTCCCAATCTAAGTGTGTAAAAGGGCTCTTTAAGAGGTTTGGAATGGAAGATTACAAACCTAGCTGTACTCCAGTTGAGATAGGTATGACGCTTAGTAGCCATGATGCAAGTGAGTCTTTTGATGCTACTATTTATGGCCAGCCTCATATACTTATGCAACACACGGCCATATATTTCTTACGTTGTATCCCTGTTGGGTAAGTTCATGCACAACCCAAGGGTAAAGCATTGGCAAGCTATAAAGCGAGTGTTTAGATACCTCCAAGGCACTCAATCTTATGGGATGTTCTATATACCTAGATGAATCCAGGAACATGCCCAAATTCACCTTTTAGGAATGATTTTCAGCTTTAGAGCGATTCAGGTTGGGCTAGTGACAATGATACTAGACAATCCACCAGTGGATTTTGTTTCTTGCTAGGGAATTCTTCCATATCTTGGCTTAGCAAAAAGCAATCTATTGTGGCTACTTCTACATGGCCGAGTACAGAGCAATCTTCACAACCACGGTTGAGAGCATATGGTTGAGGAGATTGATTATCGACCTGCGTTCTAGCCAGTAGGGTGCTACTCCTATACCGATAGATCCTCAGAGTGCTATGGTTGTGGCAAGGAATCCAGTTCTCCATGCACGGACCAAGCACATAGATGTTCACAATTCATTATCATTACAAGCTTCATGCAGAGGATATCAATCTTTGACTATTGTCCATCACAAGACAACATGACAGATCTCTTCACCAAGGCACCTTCACGAGAGAAGTTCGAAGCTTAAGCTTTGGGCTTGATTCCATTTGGGGATTGATCTATTATGTACATGTAAATTTCCACTACAGGGGACATTCGTAGGAGATATGCACATTTAGTAGTGGATATATATGTAGGTGTAAGTGCTAGGCACACGAGTTTTTTTGCAAGGACGAGGCGCAGTCATTACATGGAGTAGACGACATGAGTGTTGGTCACCATCCTAGATCTCATATGGGAGAAGCTCACCATGGATTCTTGAGCCATAAGCATCAAGGTAATGTATATTCATGAAAGATATCAAAAAGGTACCTTACAACTATCCTTGGCCCATTTCACACCCAAATTATTATGTCCATGCCCATAAGCCTAGGCCCCAAGCCCAACATATGAACATGTCCATGAACCCATGGCCACCACACATTACAAACCATTGTAATATGCAGCGGAAGTCTTTGTATTGGAAGATCCTCTCACACAAATGCTCACACCGTCGTCTGTATCCTGAGTTTCGTGAGTTTTAGCAATCCACTTTAATGCTTCAAACTTTAAAGAGATGAGAGAGATATATATGAGAATTGTACACCAGATTGGGTCCCGAATTTCCCACTGAAGGGCCCCCTATCCCGATAACGAGATAGTATTTGCGTTATTACGTTAGAGAGAACGACTGTGGACTGTAGATAAGCCAAACGCAAGATCTCGGAGGATCGGAAGCCTGGCTGAACTGTACACGGTTGTAGAAACACCTCAATGAACTGATCTCGAGCCTATGCACTCTTCCCAAGGGCATGAGGAAGGGCTGCACACCTGAGGCTGAGAAAGGACTGCGGTGGACTGTTCTAAGCTATGTAACTATGCTGTAAATGCTTATGAATGATATGTTACCTTCACCAGATGACTGTTGCATGTATGGATGATGCACAGAAGGCGGGGTACTGTTGTAGAACTGTTGCTAGACTGGAAACGCAATGCTAGAAACTGCTGTAGATCTGCAAACGCAGGACTGAATTGTCCAGAATACTTGCTGGCTGTGATCTATGCTCAAACGCAGAGGGAACCTGTTGTACTGGGGCCTGGCAGGGTGCTGTATGCAGGTGCCTATGGGCTGAAGGAACAGAATTGTTGCGTTAGGGTACAGATGGCTGCCCTGATGGCTGTAGGGACTGTGGAGCTGCTGGCTGCTGAATGGACTGCAAGAAGGGCTGCGCCTAATGACTGTGGAGCTGTGGGCTGCTTAAGGGGACTGCAAGAAGGCTGAAGCACAACATAAACTCCACTGTTGCATGTATGGATGATGCACAGAAGACGAGATACTGTTGTAGAACTGTTGCTGGACTGGAAACGCAGACTGTGGACTGAAACGCAATGCTAGAAACTGCTGTAGATCTGCTAACGCAGGACTAAACTGTCCAGAATACTTGCTGGCTGTGATCTATGCTCAAACGCAGAGGGAACCTGTTGTATTGGGGCCTGGCAGGGTGCTGTATGCAAGCACCTATGGGCTGAAGGGACAGAATTGTTGCGTTAGGGTACACATGGCTGCGCGTGATGGCTGTAGGGACTGTGGAGCTGCTGGCTGCTGAATGGACTGCAAGAAGGGCTGCGCCTGATGACTGTGGAGCTGTGGGCTGCTTAAAGGGACTGCAAGAAGGCTGAAGCACAACATAAACTCCAGAAGGGCAGGAACCAATCTAGGCTGAAGGCGGGGAATGCTCCTAGTGCTGAGGAGGAAGGTGCCTAGCTCACTGAAGACTGAATGAAGAATTAAGCCCTATGCAAGCCTATTTATACTAGATAGGGGTTGGTCAAGTTGGCTGGTCATAATTTAATAAACTTTATGTTTATAAATGCTTAAATAAATACCATAAAATATGGAAAAAAATACCAAATAAATCCTAGTAAATTCCCTAAGGCTTCTGGGATGTTCTAAATGATGCACAAGCATATGAATGCATATTATGCAAATAATGCAGAGTGCTTTCTGATGCAAACCCTAAGGCTTCTACTGACTCTACATGCATGAATGATTCTCTCCAAGTGGGTTAAGGGACTTGACTGACCGACTGACTGACCAACCCGCTAAGGCTGAGGAATGACGTATGTAGCTCGTGCTTGACTTATCCTAGACTAAGGATGTACAATGGGGTCACGGCGTACGACAAATATCATCCTACTAGGTTCTAATAATGTACAAATGTTGCACTGCTGATGATGAGCCAGTTTGTCACCATGCACTGAGTGCAGAGTGCATGTGACAACCATCCCTACCCAAATATGGTTCGTCCTCAAAACATTCTTCAACTTCATTGGTATGAGGATATCCACTATAAACATGTAGATGCACCATGTAGCAAAACTGTCCCAAACTTGTCCAAGAGAGCATAGCCATGCTTAAGAGCTTCATAATTCCATGTAATGCTATCCGAACAACCACCATTATACAATACACACTCCCCTTGAAGTACATATATCAATAGCATTCCAATTGAGCATCTTATTAGCCTCCAAACAATGAATCTTAGAAAATTACAGCAAGCCTATTCACTGTTACATGGCTCAATTCACCCCATCAAATGTATTCAACAAGTGCTCATACCATCCAACATGTGGGCGGGCTGCCATGTAGCTTCATCTTGAGGTAATCCCTTCCATTTCACAAGGTATTCACGCAAAGAATGATTGCGAAGAACCCTTTCTCTCATGCCCAACACTCTCGGGAATATAATGCGCCATACCATCCTCATTCATAGGAAGTAGCTCATCCAAGACTTGCACTTTTTGCCCACCAACCAACCTCCTGGAAACTTCTTCCATGTCTTGTGTTACTCTCCTTGGACTGTGCACCTTCATCTCAAACACCATCAATGTTTAGCCTTGCTGAACTTGATACTGAAACAATGTTGCCTGGTCCCCACACCACCAAAAGATCAAGACACGGGTGATGGTTTCATCCATGCGCAATGCAGTAAGGGTGGGTGGAACATAGGCAGCAACAATCTCTCTGCGTCAGCCTGAAGCTCTAATACTAATGTCACATGCAGAAGCTCTGGGAGTCTTCTTCAGTCCTAAACACCATCCTAGAACAACCTGATGCAAAACGCAAGCAAGAGAGATGGAGAGCATAACTTTGGGAGTAAGGTACAGTTGTCCAATGCATTTCATCAAATAGACTACAGATCGTTTGATGGTTTAGCTGACATTTGGTCTAAACTTATCCAAGCGTTTGGCATTCCATAGTCAACCATCATCAAGTAAGTTCTCGCTAAAGTCTTGTGACATGTGTAAGCGTACAGACAAGATTATACTTTGATGATGAATCTTCAGCACCTTGGTTCGTGATGATTGCACAACGTAGAGGAGATAAGAGTACAAAAGAGAGAGAGAGAGAGAGAGAGAGAGAGAGAGAGAGAGAGAAGGAAAAGAAGAAGAACAACAACAACAACAATAAAGACAAGGTACACCCAATTGGGTCCCAAATTCCCTTTGAAGGCCCCCCACCAAGGATTGGTGTATTTGTTTTATTGAATGATGAGAAAAAGATTGATTTTTGTAGGTAACCTTGGTAAAAATCTACAACCGTAGTACCTAACTCTTGACCTTCACCTTTTGCTTGGGATTCCCTTAGCTATCCTGGCCCTTGAACACCTTCAGCACTTTGTGAATATGAGATGGTGAGAACCTCGACTAGCCTATGCTTTTATAGTTCTGAATAATGCTAGTGGGTGGGCTTCAAGAGCAGTCCGCATGTTTATAAATGCTCCACGACTTGTTTATATGCCCTAAAACAAGCACTTTTTTCATGTTGTCCACCCAATGCTGGCCGCCTTGCTTTGTTGGCTGCCTAGATGCCGGCCGCCTCATGTGCTAGCCCTTCATGGGCTAGCCAACTGGCTGCCAGGCCTGGTAGGGCTGGCCAACTAGCTGTTGTCACCAACCTGGGCATTTCCCCAATATGAGTACGAAAGGGGTCCGGTGGACTCTAGGACATCTAAATATTTGGAAAGTACAAGCTTTGGGAACAGGGGATTATCCTTGAATACAAAGGATCAAACTCCTAAAATCTAGGAGGGTTACTATTTTTGGCTCAACTCCAATGGAAATTAGGTTCGTGTCAATATGTCTGGAACTAAGTGAATACCAAGAGTTGCCAAACTACCTATGACAAATGAGCTACTAGTTAGGATAGTTTTAGAGATAAATTTATGGACGGACCCATCTCTTAGATTGGGACATGTGGCAAGAAAGTGGATCAAAGTGAGACAAGTGGCCTCATACTTGTCACTCTCCACTTGTCATCCTAGCCTTCTCTTTCCATTTTCACTCATGGGAGCCCCAAATCTATAAATTGGAGTCCTCTCTCTTCATTTAGAGGAAGCTCTCTTGCTGCACACTAGCCTCTTAACATGGTTGGTTGCCCAATTCTTCTCAACTACTACCCCTCAACAAAAGGTTTCTTTATTTCTTTAACCTCTTGATGGCTGCACCGTCCCTGTCCAGCTGATTTATGTACTGTCCCTGTCCAACAACCAAATGTTGGGCAGAACTGTGCGTAGGCTTTAGGCATCTATGAAGCTATCTTCGAGAGTAAAACATTGGCCCGAAATTGAGGGGAGGTGTGCTGCAAACTCCTGAAGTGATTGAGCTTCTATGCCTTTGGCTGAGAGCACAAATAGGCTGAAGGTATGAATAGGCACATGCCTAAGCATACATGCTTGAGTGCTGATGTTGATCTCTGAAATTTCTGACTGAATGAATGAATTGGGACTGAACTGAACTGACCCTTTTATATGGCCGACGGAAGCCACTCAACTGCTTCAAATGCTGGTCGGCTGTCAGAAAATGCTCACGATTGGTATTAAATGCCAATCGGCTGTAGCAACTGAAACCCGACTAGCATAAAATGCTAGTCAGCTGAGATATATGTGTCGGCTGCTGCATCTCCTGGCCGACTAGTCAATAAGCAAACCAAGGGGTCTTGACTACCCCTTGCAATGCTAGCCACCACATGGGCTGGCCTTAGGGCTGGCCCCCTTCTAAATGATATGCAACTACATGCTCCTAATGCAATGATCAATCTACTGCTATGGTTGACCTCTACATGCTCCCGGAAGATGAATGCTTGCTGAATTCTCCACAGTGGGTTAAGAGGACTGACCTGACACTCTAAGGCTGGGAGACTAACCTACGTAGCTCGTGCCTAACATGTCCCAGACTGGGCTCACAAAGGGGTCATAGCATACGACAAATAAACCCTAACATGTACTACCTTTGTACATGAATCTTACACTGTTGATGAGCCAGTTTGTCACCGTGTACCACAGTGCATGGGTGCACGTGACAGTCCCTCCTGCGTAGCTTGGCGGCTAGTTCATAGCTAGTCCACCAATAACTGTGGATACTCGAGGAAAAATTCTTCATCTAGCCAAACGGCTTCATGGGTCCCTCGATCTTTTAATTTGCTATAAAATTGGCGAAGGTGTCATGCAGAACCATGCTTCGAGCGGTGTAGAAGGATCTGCTCACGCTCTATCACTTCTGCTTCATCAACCATTTCTAGCTACTACTCTTCTGGAACATTCTGCAATGAAGGTCCAATAGAAGGCTTTAACCAAGCATCTATTATTTTCATCGACCCGGTTTCTTTTAGTCGAACTTCTGGGTCAACACCCAGATTCAACATGATCTGTTTGCAGCAAACAAAGAGTTTTGGCCAATTGGCCTGGAAGTTGGCCGAGACAGTGCATTTAGTTACTCGACCAATTCCTTATATTGTTGGAAGACATTGTGCATCGTCCAACTGCCTGGGCAATCTGAGTTGCATGGCGACGTCGCTTATCTTCTTTATGATGGGAAAAGGACCAAAACTTCTAAATGACAACTTTAGACAACGCTTGCCCACTTGCTTAAATCTTTGCTTCATGATCCTTAAATAAACCCATTCACCTTCTTTGAAATTGACGTCTCTCCGTGACTTGTTTGCCTGTCTGGTGTAAGCCTCCTAAGCTTTCGTAAGACGTTCTTTGACGGACTCAATGATGGCTGAAAAAGTTTCTGTCGTCTTGTTGGCTTCCAAGGAAGGAGAGATCATCCTCCTGCGAAAAGATGAAAATCTTTGACCTGAGGCTGCCTCGTACGGAGTTCTACCAACACTAGATGAGTGAGTGTCATCGAGAATCGCATGTACCAACAGGAGATGAAGCTCCCACTTCGACATACGCTTTAAGCACATCGAAAGCCAACTGATTGTAAATCTCGGTTTGGCCATCGGTTTGGGGATGGAATGCATTGGACAATTGCAATTTGGTACCAAAGTTGTCGAACAGAGCTCGCCAGAAGTGAGATGTAAACGTTGGGTCCCGATCTAAAGTAATGGTCTGTGTGGCAAACCACAAACTGGATACCAATGTCGAAGAAAGAGCCGGGCTATATCTTCTGTTGTGGCCATCTGTTTGCATGGAATAAGCGTACAAAATTTATTGAACCCGTCAACTATTGTCATACACTGAGTATTCCGAGATCCAGTAGTTACCGGAAGGGGTCCAACAAAATCCATCGAAATGTCGTGAAACGGACCCTCAGGAACAAGCAATGGCTGAAGTAGCCCTGCCTGTTTGGTATGAGGTACTTTCACTTTTTGACATATGGGACACTGAGAAACATAGTTGTACACATCCCTGCGCATCTTCAGCCAATAAAACGATCTTTCTAACTTCTCCAAGGTATTGTTGATCCCGAGATGACCACCAACCAATGAATCATGGGCATCATGGAGGAGTGCCAATCTTTTCTTCCTAAGAAGACATAGTCGACCCCTTGTAAAAGAGCCAACCATCACGAATGGTATAGTGACCCGGTTCTGAAAAAAGGGCCATACTGTTGTCAGAATCGAGCCAGCGGAAGTTTGAATACACGTAGAGAGAGAAGGAGAGAGAAGCTGACGCAGAGAGAGAGAGAGAGTAAAGTTGACGAACAGCTTTGATATTAGCAATGAATAGTTGAATTTACAATGGGTGGGCATGGGTATATATACCCTCACAAGTGAAATGGCCGACTCCTTTGTTACGACTTAATTCCACATGAGATACTATATTTTAACACCCTCTCTGTAGCTCATAGTGGGCATAGATGAAGAAACCAAGTCGATGCAGAGCAACCATGGACACCCTAGCGTGGCCTTTGCTAGGTACACCTCGGATAATGCACCAATCAACCTGTCTCCACAAGAAAATGCCATCTTGAGCTTTAGCTGCCTCATAGAATAATGAATTGCAGACAACTCCACATTCATGATCCCCCATTCGTTGAACTGCGATCACATCACGTTCAAAGAATCCTCTGAACCTTGAACTGTCGACACATGACGCCCAAAATTCTCTGACAATGAACTAGGAACTCATCCCATCCATAGTCTACTACCAATGAACTACGAACACATCACGTCCATAGATTTGTCAAGCTGTTCCATGCCAGATGCATGTGCCTTGAACTCCGACACACGGGTCCAAATCACCAAAACGGGAGCACAGACTGCCCCTCTCTGCCACTCACATGCCTCTCTCTGGCTGAAGCACGTGGTAGCATCCATCCACCAAGCTAGAATGCTGGAGTATGTGCCAGTGAAGTCCTCGCCACACCGGCAGACGCCGTAGCATCCCTCTTAGAATCACTGTCACTGTCATCCTCGTCAGCTTTGCCTTTGCCTTTGTCATTTGTCGAGCCTTGAGCTTTAGCTTTGGATTTGCAATCCCGAGCCAAATGCCCTCACTTTCCGCACTTATAACAACGGCTCCTAGACTTCTTATTGGATTCCGATGCAGCATGTGCCGATCCTACATCCTTCGGAACCCGAATCTTGCCTTGGGAAATGAGCACTGCTTCCTCCTCAATGAGAAAAGAGCTGAGATCATCAAATTCCAGCTTTTCCTTCGTGACTTGTAAGCGTAATGCCCTCAAGACCATCTCGTACTCCTCAGGCAACTTCGTAAGAACCAAGGCAGCTAACTGGGTACTAGTTAATGCACTATTCATAGCCGATAACTGATCATGGATAACCTTTGCCTTCATTAGAAGTGACTGCATAGAGGTCCCGGTTTCAAACTTGATGGAAAACAACTGGCCGAGAAGGGTTACTGCTCGCATTGTTGAGTCTCGATCAAACAGTCCTGCAAGCTTTGACCACATTTCCTTGGCAGTCTTTAAAGTCTGAATGGCAGGGGAAATTTCCTTGGTGAGAGATTCTGCAATCGCCGACATCGCCTTCGCATTGTGAGTATCCCAATCCACAAGAGATTTGAGAAACTCCTCCTCCTGAAGACGTGTGAACCGATTGCTATCCCTTCGGGGACGTTCCTCCGAGCCATCAACAATGTCCCATAAGCCTTTTCTGCTAAACCACAGCCTCATGATCAAATTCCAATGCGCATAGTTGTCGCCATTCAGTTTGTCGTCCTTGCTTGAACACGGGAGACCCATCTCATAAACTCCGTCCAAGATCTTCTCAGTCGATCCAAACCTCCTCTCCGTAGCCGACGCCCTCTTGTAACAGTCAACACAGTTGAAATCTCGTCCCGAGTCCTCGAGCACTTTGACCTGCAAGTCTTGGCCGCGTCCTGGATTCCACTCCCGAGGCTCCACCCTTGCGTCACCGGTGCCCTCCTGGCCTGCTATGATGCTGTCCAAAGCAAAACCAACCTCCAAAGTGCTCTAAAAAACTGGCCGACCAGCAACAGGGCAGGAAAACGCAAGCCCACAGCCAACCAGGAGAAAACGCAGCACTGAAGCTGAAAACGCAGGTGAAAAACAGCTCGATGAAGCAAAACGCAAACCTCCTATGCTTCGTGCCTACTCGCCTTGCTTGGCTGACCTGCTTCACCAAACAAAACGCAAGCTTCTCCTTACCTCTTGCTCGCTGCAGCCGCTTGTGGTGTGCAACCTTGCGCCACCAAGCGCTACTGGAACAAAAGCGCAGCCTTGCTTGTTATGCTTTACCCTGTTCTCTTCTCTTTATGCGCTTGTCCAAGGACCCTAGAGCCTCAGCTCTGATACCAGGTCAGAATCGAGCCAGCGGAAGTTTGAATACACGTAGAGAGAGAAGGAGAGAGAAGCTGACGCAGAGAGAGAGAGAGAGAGTAAAGTTGACGAACAGCTTTGATATTAGCAATGAATAGTTGAATTTACAATGGGTGGGCATGGGTATATATACCCTCACAAGTGAAATGGCCGACTCCTTTGTTACGACTTAATTCCACATGAGATACTATATTTTAACAACTGTAAGGTGTTCCAAATTCTGGACAATCCACATACTGTGTCTTCATACTTTCCCTATAACTCTAACACAATGGACTCATGGACTGCCTGCATACTACCTTTGCAACTCAAAGCGTCTGCTACTACGAGATTGTTCTTACCCGATACATACCCAATCATTCCTCCAAACTGTTGGAACTCCACCGGTGTTGTCTATCACTCCACTGGGCACTTGGCATGGTTTGCAACCACTTCAAGGACTGGTGATCTGTCTTCTCGAAGTAAATTCCCTTCCACCCAATGAGAAGCCAAGTGTGGACAAAGTTATTGCCTTATTATGTGGGCACACTTAGTTGGGCATTATTATTAGGGTTGGTAGAGTTAGTAGCAAACTCACCAACATTACACATGTTTGTGCATAGGTTTAAGTCTTTGATTAGGCCCTAATCACAATCAGTCAATCATAAACACGCTTCCACAATTTGGCATTACAGACCACCTGTGTGGTTGTGGTCAGGGGCTGCCCATTGGCTGGTCGTGAGCATGGGCTTCTGTCGGCCTGTTTTAGGCTGGCCGACCAGCAGCCTGGGGCCATATAAAATGGCCTCCTTGCCCCCACACTTGTTACATATATTTTCGGATTTTCTCTAGTGTATATGGCAGAGTTACACAACTTCTATCTCTCTCTCTTTCATCTGTGTTTTGCTCTCTACAGTAGTTGTCTTCATTTCCGCTGTGCATTCTGACATGGTATCAAAGCCCCATGTGGCTTGAAGGTTGGAGATAGTGGGACGTCGAGGGTTTGCTGATTTGAGGTGCTGATTGGAGATTGTTTGGGCTGTACGGAACTTGGAGATCGGGTAGAAGGCAGCCATCACCATTGGACAGCCACCTTGCATATTATTTGCAGCCTCCTCTTCTTCTTTTTTCCCACGCACCCTGCCTTCACAAGACCTTGTGAACCCTTGAGATGGCAGACTTGCTTGAGATGGCTGAGAAGCATGTGAAGATCCCAACACTCCCCACGTTCCCGGTGGACCGACAGTTAGACTGGAACAACTACGGCATATGGAAGGTAATGATGGAGTCCGTTTGGGAGTCTTATGACTTGGCTGATTTCATTGTTGGGGTTCCACGGCCGTAGTTGGAAGACGGGGAGTTACCCTCTGTACAGAAGGAACGGGAGGCTCAGGCACAGTTATGGGATCGTGTCAATGCCCGCGTCCGTTCTTTCATCTTCCTAAATTGGACACCACAGGTGATCAATCACATAAAGCATATGACGCTGGCCAAAGGGATTTGGCAGCATTTGGCTTCTCTGTACAACAGGGTATCACCCATGAAGAGGATCTCCTTGGAAGTTCAGATGCGGGTGATGAATCTTGCAAAGTCGTCGATGATGCAGGAGCACATCAACAAGTTGCAAGCTCTTCAGCAGGAGGTTCTCCAGGCAGGGAAAATCGTCAGAGGATATGGCCATCACATTGTTGTCCCATTTGCCCTCTCAGTACTCAGCATTTTACTCCTCTTTGATCACCAGTGTGGCAGGCTCAACACCATCACGTGGGAGGAGCTTGTGCCAATTGTCTTGGACCAAGAAGAGCGATTTACGAACTCTCCACAGGGCGGAGGTTCTGAGGCCTTGACTGGCCAGTGGTCGAAAGGCCGTAACAACAAGAAGGAAAAAGGGAAGTCTTCTAAGAAGAAGCCCGATTCAGATCGTGAGAAACTGAAGGCCAAGCGGACCTGTAACGATTGTGGGCGAGAAAGGCCACTATTGGAGGAAGTATCCCAAGCGGAATAACGAGAAGAGTGCTTATTCTTCAGCTTCAACTGCAAAGACTCCAGCCTTTGTGCACTTGGAGATTTTGGACACAAATGCTTCGTCTTCTTCGAGTGAGGAGGCAGTTGGCTTCACTGCCAGGGATACTCGAGAGTGGATTCTTGATAGTGGTGCTTCCAGGCACATGACTCCTTCCCGTGATTTCTTACAGAATCTTAAACGGCAATCAAGTCGCATTTTCATTAGCGACAATTCCACCATACCGATTCGCAGTGAGGACCGGATGGAGATCATTCCCGATGGTAGAGGAGGGAAGCAATCCTCTCGTGTGTCCCCGCACTTGGTTTTCATCTATTGTCAGTGCATGAGGTTTGCAAGACTGGCTTCCGGGTGGAGTTTGAGGAGCATTCTGTTGCTCTACGGGACAGAGACATAGGCCAGATTGTTTGGGAAGGCGGAGTGGAGAACCGTATATACAAACTCTTAGCACTCTCCTCTCTTACAGGCTCTCAGATTGGTGACTTGTGGCACTTTCGGTTTGGCCACTTGAATGTGGATGCGCTGCGGCGAGCTTTCCAGGACCAGATAGTGGTTGGCGTGCCAGATGTAGGCAACAGGCAGGGATGATATAGTTCTTGCATTCGTGGTAAGCATCACAGGGAATCTTTTCCGAAGCGGGCTTCCAGGCGGGCTTCGAAACCTTTGGAGTTGGTACACACTGATTTGTGTGGTCCAATGCAGACGTTGTCACCAGCCTGGACATTTCCCAGTCTGAAAGGGGTCTGGCGGACTCCAGGATGCCTAAATATTTGGAAAGTACAAGCTTTGGGAATGGGGGATTATCCTAGAATACAAAGGACCACACTCCTAAAATTTAGGAGAGTTGCTATTTTTGGCCCGACTCCGATGGAAATTCTGTTCGCGTCATTACATCTGGAATTGAGCAGATACCAAGAGTTGGCAAAGTGCCTATGATAGAATGTCTACCAGTTGGGATATTTTTAGAGGTAAAGATTATGGAAAGACCCATCTCTTAGATTGGGACATGTGGCAAGAAAGTGGACCAAAGTGAGACAAGTGGCCTGACACTTGTTATAAAGTGGATCAAAGTGAGACAAGTGGCCTCACACTTGTCACTTCAACTATTGTGTGGCTCTCCACTTGTCATCGTAGCCTTCTCTTGCCATTTTAGCTCATGGGAGGCCCAAATCTATAAATTGGAGCCCTCTCTCTTCATTAATAGAGGCTCTCTTGCTGCACACTAGCCTCTACCACCGTTACAGGCTGCCCTAATGATGGCTACTCTCTTTCTCTCTCTCTTGAAGGCTGCCCATGAAGAATACCGGCTGTTGGGGACTGTTTTGGAGGCTTCCATCGCGAAGAAATACTGAAGGCAAGGGTATTCAATCATTTATTATGATTTCTAGCCATTGTATGTGTTGTACCAACATTTGTACTTGCTGTACCAGCTGTACCAGCCACCATATCGGCTGTACCAACCACTGTACTTGCTGTACCAGCTTTTGTACTTGCTGTACCTGCTGTACCAACCGCCGTACCGACTGTACCAGCCACCGTACCGGCTGTACCAGCCACTGTACTGGCTGTACCAGCCATTGTACCTGCTGTACCGGCTGAATGGAGAAGTTGTACTTGCTGTACCCTTTCTATTGCATGAAGACCCGTGGTTTTTGGGGAAGAATCAGTACCCACACGGAGGTATATGGATTATATTGTTGGCTCGGCATTTCTACAGCCTATGTTCCGGCTTGGTAGCCTTGTGTTGGGCTGTGTTATGGCATTTGTATAGGGATAATCCGGCATCTCCCGTGGGGAGAGTAAGGCCCTCAAAGCTTGTACATGATATTATTCTCCTTGGGTAATAAAATACTCCAAGGGGGGGGGTCGGCCCATTCCGGCCTCTATGCGGTGTCACACGTGCAAACTCCATTTTCAGCATTTGTGGATGTTTTGTCCAGCTTTATGTTTTATGCAAAGTGATGATGGATATGTGTTAAGGCTGTGGCCATGTTTAAATGTTTTAATATGCATTGATGGTATCAACAAGTGTGTCAAAGGCCCTAGTCCCCTGGGCACCGCCGCCGCGAGTTACATTGGTATCAGAGCATAGGCTTTCTTGGAAGCGGAGGCTTCCTTCTATCAATAAGGAAGACAAAAGATCTCAAGTGGGGACCACACTTACCATCATTGCTGTTAAGCATGGCCAGCCGCTTCATAGCTTATGAAGCAAAAGCATGAGCAGTAGACAGCTTGTTGATCTAAGGATTTATGAATTCACAGAATTTTATCGTGGAAGTATGGAGTTGGCTTTATGTCCACACGTTTAGCACTCTTTCCATATGGATATTGTGGATTATATTATCAAGCTTACACACAAGCAATATGGAGATATATCTCAGGATATCTTAAGGATATGGTGATGAGATAATTCTTTTGGCTTCATGACCAACCTGGCAAAGAAAAGCTAAGTATACTTTGAGTTTGCAAAGTTAGTGCTTTTGCTATGAAGTGTTTTTTATGTTCACTAACCCTTGTATAGCTATGCAAGGAGAAAGGTGTTATTGTTTGCCTTGAGATGGTTTCAGGGAAACATTATTTATGGCTCCCTTTATTGGGATGGATTATATCAATGGAGATTTCTTTCTTGGACGAGATTTATATGGATATTGGGCTTCACAAGCAATTTCTATGGACGAATCTGTCCGAGTTTATAGAGAAGAAATCTTTAGTTATCTCATGGATATGATGCTTTTATGGATAAAGTCCACCTCTACTCCAAGGTGTGTGGTTAGCACGGAGTATGTGGTAAGACTTATGGTATACAAGGATTATGGTATACAGGTCTATGGATTCCTGGACTTCTTTTCTAGGGATTTGGATCCATCCTCAGGTTTATGGATTATGTTTATGGCTCCCTTTTACTGGGATGGATTATTCTTTTTGGCTCCCTTTATTTGGGATGCATTGGACTTATGGAACTCATGATTCACATACCCTGTGTAGTGTTCTCTTGTCCTACGTGCTCTCTTGAAGATTGTTTCTACCATGTGAGGGTGGAACAATAGAGGGCAGATGGAAGGGAACATGGGCACTTCAAAGGGTAGTGACAAGCACAGTATACCCTGTGTAGTGTTCTCTTGTCCTACGTACTCTCTTGAAGATTGTTTCTACCATGTGTGGGTGGAACAATAGAGAGCAGATGGAAGGGAACATGGGCACTTGAGAGGGTAGTGTGAGTTGGTGGCCGAAATGCCTATAAACTATGTGTAGCAGAAATGCGTATGGAACACCAGGTTATCTATGCCTGCGAGTGATTGTTTTCAGGACTCCTTGTTTAGCCGCCCTGTGTAGTATTTCTCTTGACCTAAGTGCTCTTCAAGATGTTGCTACCTTGCTTGGTAGAACATAGAGCCAATGGTAGAGAATATGGGCACTGAAGTCGGGCCGGGCGTCAAGCAGCTCCTTGGTGATCTACATCGACATACCATTGTTTTCTAAATGCTGAATTTCATATGCATTGGCATGGAGGATTTGGTAATGGATGCCCGTGAAGCTATGTATTGAATTTCTCCAATAGTAATACAATTTACTCAAGGGAGAGGTCGGCCGTTTTGGCTCATTGTGTGTCTCTTGTAAGCCCACCTCTCATCCAAGGTGTGTGGTCAGAGTACCAACACGGAGTGCAAGTGGTAAAGTGGACATGACGGGACTTATGTCTATGCCAAGGGTCTTGTGGACCGATGTCTTGTTGGCAGGAGACTTATTTTGTCTCGCCCATTTACTTGGGACATGGATTATGATATCTGGACTTATGGGACTCTTTTGTCTCGCCCATTTACTTGGGACATGGATTATGATATCTGGACTTATGGGACTGATTTGTCTCGCCCATTTACTTGGGACATGATTATGATATCTGGACTTATGGGACTGAAGAAGTTGGGGAGGATGTCACCAGCCTGGACATTTCCCAGTCTGAAAGGGGTCTGGCGGACTCCAGGATGCCTAAATATTTGGAAAGTACAAGCTTTGGGAATGGGGGATTATCCTAGAATACAAAGGACCACACTCCTAAAATTTAGGAGAGTTGCTATTTTTGGCCCGACTCCGATGGAAATTCTGTTCGCGTCATTACATCTGGAATTGAGCAGATACCAAGAGTTGGCAAAGTGCCTATGATAGAATGTCTACCAGTTGGGATATTTTTAGAGGTAAAGATTATGGAAGGACCCATCTCTTAGATTGGGACATGTGGCAAGAAAGTGGACCAAAGTGAGACAAGTGGCCTGACACTTGTTATAAAGTGGATCAAAGTGAGACAAGTGGCCTCACACTTGTCACTTCAACTATTGTGTGGCTCTCCACTTGTCATCGTAGCCTTCTCTTGCCATTTTAGCTCATGGGAGGCCCAAATCTATAAATTGGAGCCCTCTCTCTTCATTAATAGAGGCTCTCTTGCTGCACACTAGCCTCTACCACCGTTACAGGCTGCCCTAATGATGGCTACTCTCTTTCTCTCTCTCTTGAAGGCTGCCCATGAAGAATACCGGCTGTTGGGGACTGTTTTGGAGGCTTCCATCGCGAAGAAATACTGAAGGCAAGGGTATTCAATCATTTATTATGATTTCTAGCCATTGTATGTGTTGTACCAGCATTTGTACTTGCTGTACCTGCTGTACCAGCCACCATATCGGCTGTACCAACCACTGTACTTGCTGTACCATCTTTTGTACTTGCTGTACCTGCTGTACCAGCCACCGTACCAGCTGTACCAGCCACCATACCGGCTGTACCAGCCACTGTACCTGCTGTACCAGCCACTGTACTAGCTGCACCAGCCATTGTACCTGCTGTACCGGCTGAATGGAGAAGTTGTACTTGCTGTACCCTTTCTATTGCATGAAGACCCGTGGTTTTTGGGGAAGAATCAGTACCCACACGGAGGTATATGGATTATATTGTTGGCTCGGCATTTCTACAGCCTATGTTCCGTCTTGGTAGCCTTGTGTTGGGCTGTGTTATGGCATTTGTATAGGGATAATCCGGCATCTCCCGTGGTGAGAGTAAGGCCCTCAAAGCTTGTACATGATATTATTCTCCTTGGGTAATAAAATACTCCAAGGGGGGGGTCGGCCCATTCCGGCCTCTATGCGGTGTCACACGTGCAAACTCCATTTTCAGCATTTGTGGATATTTTGTCCAGCTTTATGTTTTATGCAAAGTGATGATGGATATGTGTTAAGGCTGTGGCCATGTTTAAATGTTTTAATATGCATTGATGGTATCAACAAGTGTGTCAAAGGCCCTAGTCCCCCGGGCACCGCCGCCGCGAGTTACAGACGCCATCCTTGGGAGGTTCTTTGTATTTCATGCTGCTGCTTGATGATTGTTGTAGCAGATTCACTTGGGTTTATTTCCTTTCCCAGAAGGACCAAACTTTTGCTCGGTTCAAGGAGTGGCATGTGATGGTGGAGAAAGAGTCTAGCTTGCAAATAGACTCTTCGGGCTAACAAAGGAGGAGAGTTTTCTTCCAATGCATTTGTGCGGTTTTGTGCGGAACATGGCATCAAGCGAGAGCTGGCCAATACAGGTTCGCCTTCAGAGGATGGAGTAGTTGCGTGTGAGAACAGGACTGTGGTGGAGATGGCGAGGACGATGTTGGGGCATCGTGATCTTCCTCGTCCACTTTGGGGAGAGGCTGTGGCTACGGCTGTCCATATCCTCAACCGTTCTCCGACGACTTCAGTACCGAACATGACTCCCTTTGAGGCGTATTTTGGCAGTAAACCAAATGTCTCCCATTTCCATGTATTTGGGAGTGATGCATATGTTCACACAAGCTTAGTTTCGTACGTCGTACGGATCAGATCGTACGTACGATTCGTTCCGTGCGGTACCGTACGATCAGGTACGATTTTGCCCTGTTTCTGCTTGTTGGAAATAGCCGTTTTTTTGCCCGTTTTTTCTAACCGTTTTCTGCCCGTTTTTTTGGCTGTTTTCCTTTCATCTCTCCTGAGTCCTTCTATAAAAGCCTCAAGGACCAAGCCTCTCCTCCATCTACTCCAAGCCTCTCCTCCACCACCCTCCATCTACTCCAAGCCTCAAGGACCAAGCCTCTACTCCAAGCCTCTCCTCCACCACCCTCCATCTACTCCAAGCCTCAAGGACCAAACCTCTACTCCAAGCCTCTCCTCCACCCTCCTCCACCCTCCTCCAAGCTCCTTCCATCCCACTTGAGCCTCTACTCCAAGTTCTCTTCCTCCAAGCTCTTCCCATAGTTCATCTTCTCTACGCTTTCTCCTCTACTCCACGCTTTAGCCCTTCTCTTATCCATCATGCCTCGGGAGAAGCATGAGGCTTTTGATTTGCATTGCCTCAATGTGGAGAAGGACACCAAGAAGTCCAACTCCCATCATTGGACATGCCGATATTGCGGCAAGTCATACACCAGTGGTGCAACAAGGCTTCTCCAACACCTTTCAAAGATTGGGGGACAAGTTGCCCCATTCAAGGAGATTCTGCAAAGCATTGCCAATGACATTTTGTGGAAGATGAGCGGCGGCTCAAATTCAAGTAGAGGAGCATCATCAACACACACACCGGCACCACCACTAGCACCACCATCGGCACATGATGAAGCGGCCACCGGTTCTTTCATTGGTGTATCCTCCACTGCCACTTCCACGGATTCACGGTCCGCCTCCGCACCAGGCAAAAGGCTGAAGGGGTGCAACCCTCTCTCCACCAAGTCACGGGTAGTGTGAGAGGTTCGGTTGCATTCCTTAAGGAGCGGCAACGCCTTGCGGAGATAGAGATTGCTCGCACCATTATTGAATGCAATCTTGCCTTCAATGTACTCCAAAAGGAGCAATGGAAGAAGATGGTGACGGCGATTGCGAATGTGGGCCCATGTGAGGGGTGGACGGGGGTCTCTTACACGGCTATGCGCACGAGGAAGATTGATGAAGAGAAGGAGAGAATTGATCGAGCCCTTGACCCGATTCGAGCCGCATGGACGAAGTATGGATGTTCTATTCTCCCAGATGGATGGAGTGATCAAAGGAAGCGTGGCATTATCAACATCCTTGTGTCTTGCCCGCTTGGCACATACTTCTTGCGTGCAGTTGACACCAAGAGAAGGGGGAGAAAGACTACCGGGAGTTTCATCTACCGCCATATTAGGCAAGCGATCATAGAGGTAAGCATTATTTTACTTAAGTGTGGCTGATTTTGTCATTTGTGCAAAGCCCTCAACTCATATGATTTATCTACCATGTAGGTTGGGGCTCAAAACGTGGTGCAAGTCATCACCGACAATGCATCAAATTGTCGACGCATGGGCCGCTTGCTTGAGGCGGAATTCCCCACCATTGTGTGGACTCCATGTGCGAGTCATTGCATTGACATACTCATGGAGGATGTGGCGAAGCTCATGTGGGTGAAGAGAATTGATGTCATGGCCCTGTGAAAATGGAACAGCACAAGTGTGGGCATGGTGGTTGCTGAGCAAAAATATTAAAAGATTCACATTTGGGGTGCCCGGACAAATGAAATGATGTGTGGACACTTCAGATGTGAAAGGGGGGACCAAGACTTTAATGTTTTTAATGTTTTATTGATGGTTTCCCCTAGGCCTTAGTGGCCCCTAGGGAACTTTAATGTTTATTAAAGTTGGGGTCCTAGGATATTTTTGGGGAGAGGCCACTCCACTTTTGGAGTTGCATGCCTCTCTCACCTCTCTCTCTCTTGCTTTTGGAGAGTCGTGTAAGCTCAAGCGTGGAGAAGGAGGAAAGAAGCTGGTCGACTGTTTTTTGCTGGTTTTTTGCTGTTGTTTTCTGTGCAAACCTGCCCGTACAGCCCACGTGTGCAGGCCGTACAGAGTTGTACGACAGCAAGTACAGTACGGCTGCTGCAGGTTTCTCTGCTGGTACAGGCGGCGTTGACATGCTGAGCAGGTACAAGTGCTGTGGGTTCTGACAGAAACTGTGCTGCAGGTACAGTCGTACGGACAGCAAGTACAGGCAGCTGTACGACTGCTGACAGACAACTGGCTGCAGGTACAAAACTGTACCAGCTGGTAAAGTCGGGTACAGAGGCTAGTTTCATGCAACGCAGGCAGGTACAGTGCCACGTGGACTGCTGGCACATGCTGTACGGACAGATTTTCTGGTCTGTACACAGACACGTACAGCACTTTCAGTTGCAGGCAGAGCTTTTCCAGAGCTTGGTTGGTGCGATAGTCAAGTGGTTGCAGGGGAAACAGTACAGACAGTCGTTGTCAAGTACAGACTGGTACGAACTGTTCCACGGGTGCAAAACCACGTGCTGACTTGGTAAGCTTTGAACTTGTTCATCCTTTCCATTGGCTTATGTCTGCTCTGCAGAGTTGTGCCATCTGGCCCCTTGTGAGAGGAGGGGTATGGCAGATTGAAAAGGGTGGAAACAGAGATTGGACAGTGAATGTATGTTTGTGCTGAGTTGTGGAATCATGTGCATGAGATATGCCAGATGTATGCTCAAGGATGTCCTGCTGAATGGTCTTGGCTGATCAGAGGGAAGCACAGAGTGTTGCTTTGAGACACAGATCTCTGTGTGTGAATCCTCTGTGCTAAGAGGTATTGTGGGCTGCCAGATTGGACATACAGGTGTATTCTCTTGGCTGGTTTTGTTGTACTCAGCCTTACATATTCTTGAAATTGAATAAAGAAATACCGCAAGGGGCGCCAAGCTTTGGGGCCAACAGGTGTCGTTCTATTTTCAGATTTGGGGCACTCTAGCTCCAATCACATTTGTTTTTATATCTGGACTACAAGTGGAAGGGTGATTGCTAGTCTACCGCACTTTGGTTTCTACCAAAGGCCGATTTCCAGGTTCCGTTGCCGGGACCAATCATCAACTTTCTTAAGGGGGTGAGCTCGTGTGGTTGACTCCAGGAAAGTCATCGCTGAAAAATTCAGCAACATGTCTGATACAAAAGATGAGTACTTTTATCATGAAGAGGAAGAGCAAGAGACCTCTCCTGAGAGAAATGTATCTGAGGATATTTTTGCAGGAGAACAGGTTGCAGATGATGAGCATTATGAGGATGTAACACAGCCAGAAGATGTACTTGGTAAGGAGGATGATGATGCTCAGTTTATAGATCGTTTGGCTAGTGTTATGGATGTGTTTATGCAGCTCACACAAAGTGAGAAGTTTGCTGAATTTATGAGATCCCGTACAGAGCCCGAAAAGAAGAAGAAGAAGGTGCGTTCTAAGAACCTTCCTCAGGGTCATAGTGGTGCCATCCCACAGGATCCATCTTTTGGACAGTTTCCGAACATGCAGCATGCTTATGGTGCTAACTCTTAGAGTTCCTTCTTTGGACAGCCATCTATTCCTCGGCAGACTATGCATCCAGGTTATTTTGGTGGTGGCTCTGTGTTTCAATCTATGACTGGGGGTTATCCTCAGGGAGGCATGGGTATGCCAGGGACTTTTGGAGCTAATTTTCAGCCTGGTATGCAGGGGAATATGTATGGTGGTATGCAGTCCGGTATGCAAGGAAATATGTTTGGGGGCATGCAACCTGGAATGCAAGCAAATATGTATGGTGGTATGCAACCAGGTATGCATAATGGTATGTTTGGAAACATGGCTGGAATGTATGGCATGCCAGGTGTGGGAATGGGTAATGTTGACCCTATGATGGGCATGAATGTTGGGGGCAGCAATCTTGCGAAGCCACTTCCATATGATAATCTAACGCCTATGGGAAAGGCGAAGGATTATAAGGAAGAGGGAGCTGCTGTGAAGTTTGATACATTCAGTGGAGCCAAAGATAAATTAAAAGCACTTACCTTTTTACAGCAGTTTGATGCTGCTTTTTCTGGTGGGAATTACACGGAGTCCTCTAAGGTGAACTTTCCTCAAAGGCAATGCTTTGCAATGGTGGTCTACTCACAGTTGCATAGAAATGCGTTTCATACAGGTTCGAAACGTACGAAACGTTTCGTCCTGTACGAAACGCGTTTTTTTCATCATGCATATTTTAAAAACCTAAAAAACAAATCGTTTCGTACGGCACACTTTCGTTCACGTTTCCCAGTGGCGGCCGCCTGTGACTTCGCCAATTTGTGTGCCAACCTGCCATCGCTCGTGTCAGCCCGCCTGCTCCTTGGTGTCCTTGGGCCTTGTGGAGGTCTTCCAAAGGGGTAATGTCATGTTTTGCTTTATGTTGGTTTTCTCTCCACAACTCACAAAGCAGCACACTTTTTTCTCTTCCATCAATATTTATGGCATATCTTCCACGGTCCACCCTTGCTCTATTGAGGCCTAACTTCTAAGGCTATCTACCTTCTCTTCCCCTTGCTCTATTGTTGGCCAAGATGGCAATTAAAATCATGAATCATATAATGAGATTAGTTTATGTTCTGTGTCGCACTTGTAGGGCCAACAATCTACATTTATCCCCGCCTTGTAGGATGCCTCGAACAGGTGATTCTCTTTGGAACAATGTCACCTTCGAGTCTAGATATGGTGGCTCGGGCTCCGGAGAGAGACATCTATTCTATGCTCTATGAGGAGATCATGGCTCCGGCTCGCACTACACGATCTTCTCGAGAGGCTAGTACTAGTGGTGCACCTGCACCTCTAGAGGATGAGGCATTTGAGGACTCGGCTACCGACAGTGACCTTGAGAGTGAGGCTGCAGAGGCAGAAGATGGAGATGAGGATGAGCATGAGGATGCAGATGAGGATGCAGATAGTAGCTAGCAGCTGCCAATATCATTTTATTTGGACATGTTATTTAGTTTGAACTTTGGACATGTTATTTATTTTGATCTTGGATTTTGAGTCATGAATCATCACCCACGTGGTGATGCTTTTGATTTCTGTTTAGTCATCAGTGATCACCCACGTGATTTGTGATATCATCATATCTTACATGTATTTTGTTTTTATTGAAATGAATTCAATGTGGTCTCTTATAAGTTATGTCAACAGTTTTTTCTTTTGTATATTTCAAGTTAAAAATATACATGCTTTTTCTATTTTGTGTGAAACCTTTTTGTACCCGTTTCTTACCTTTTATGAAACGTTTCAAAACGTATGAAACCCATTTCATACCTGCCGTTTCAGAAACGCCTGGCAACACTGTTCTGCAGGGCATAGCACCCACTACTTGGGTATAATTTAAACATGTCTTCTCTTCCTTATGGCTCACATCTACATTTGAGGTGGATGTTATGACTGCATGGCACAAGTTGGATGCTTCCAAATGTGAAAATTTGGAAGATTATAACAAGAAGTTTTGGGAAGCTTTACTCCCAGTGACTTCTTACCGTGCAGTGCCTTTGTCTGAGCAGGTAGAGAAGTATTGTTGTGGGCTGCCCAAAGAGATGCGAGATTATTGTATCAAGACTCGAGTAACGAACATGTCACAGATGATAGAGAATGCTATGACAGCTAATGCGTTACTCACTGGAGGTTCATCTGGGTTTAAAGGAAGTAAGAACTCGAGCAAGAAAGCTGAAAAATCTGGGCATGCTTCACGTGATGCTAAAGGGTCTTCAGAGACGCGGTATAAGAAGTTGCCAATGCCCAAGAGAACTGCTGAGGAAAGACAGGCTTTGAGAGATGCTCGAAAATGTTTTTATTGTACTAAAGAGGGACATATGTCATTCAATTGTCCCAAGAGAAAGTCCCAAAAGGACTCTGACAATAAAGGAGAGCCCAAGTCAAAGAAACCAAAACCTTTTGCAGGGTTAGTTCCTGATCTTGTGGGGGAACAGCCAGGTGGTGAAGAGACAGAGTTGTGCAGGGCATGGGGCAAAGTGAGAGATCAGAATGCCTTGATATTCTTTGACACAGGTGCTAGAGCCAACTTCATTTCACTAGATTTGGCTGGCCGATTGGGGATTCGTGCAGAGGAGATGGGGCCGTTATATGAGGCTAACATGGCTTGTCCAAGGTATGCAGAACCCGTTACTCCTATCATTGGGAAGCTCAGGCTTCATTTGCAAGGTTATGTGGACAGCGAAGAATTTTTCATCATGCCTCTGAATGGCTGTGATGTTTTGTTGGGTATGCCATGGTGCCACAGAGTACATGCGGTGGTGGAACATACAATAGGAAAATCACTCTGACTCATAGAGGGAAAGAACATGTTTTGGATGTAAAACTTAAAGGGGAATCTGTTCCTATTGTTTCCGCTTCGACAATTTCATCAGTAATGAAAAAGCATCTTTCCGCGTACTTGATTTATGTAAAGGATGCACAAGATGATGAGTCTAAGTCTAATTTGTCTATGTTAGATAAGGACAGGACTGATTTCTTATGTGGGTTCCAAGATTGTTTTTCCGAGTCATTGCCAAGGGAACTTCCTCCTGAGAGGCCAGAAGATCATGCCATTGATCTAATTCCTGGTAGTACTCCACCAAATAGACCGCCGTACCGTGTTAGTGCAGCCCAACAAGAAGAAATTATGAGTCAGGTACAAGAGCTTTTGAATAAAGGGTTGATACAGCCTAGCTCATCACCCTTTTGAATAAAGGGTTGATACAGCCTAGCTCATCACCCTTTTGCTCACCTAGGGCGCTGAACAAGAACACCATCAAGAATCGATTCCCCATACTGAGGATCGATGACATTTTGGACCGCTTACAGGGCTCCACAGTCTTTAGTCCCATTGACTTGAAAAGCGGGTATCATCAGATACGTATTAGACCCGAGGATGTGCATAAGACAGCATTCCGAACCACGTTTGGGTTGTATGAGTTCTTGGTTATGCCGTTTGGTTTGACAAATGCACCTGCCACATTTAACAGAATGATGGATAGGATTTTCAGGCCTCATAGAGCGTTTGTGGGCACATTCTTTGACGATATGATTGTGCATTCACAAACTGAGGAAGAGCATAGAATGCATTTGGCCATTGTGTTTGCAGAACTCAAGAACCATAGGTTGGTTGTTAATGGCAAGAAGAGTGAGTTCTTTTTGCAAGAGATACATTTCTTGGGACATATTGTGTCTAAGCATGGAGTCCGTATGGATCCAGCAAAGGTGGAAGCAATTCTTAATTGGCCAGATTTGAGAACCGTGCATGATGTACGTAGCTTTCTAGGATTGTGTTCCTATTACAGGCGGTACATACGGTATTTTGCTGAAATTGCTTCGCCTCTTCATGCCTTGACAAAGAAGGCAACTCCGTTTAGATGGGCTGATCGGGAAATTACAGCATTCAAAAAGCTCAAAGAAAAGCTTACTTCCGATCCAGTATTGGTTGTTGGAATTAGGGTTGCAGGAATGCACACACAACTTCAAGAAGATGAGGAAGCTTGAGCACAACACAGTAGTGTATTATGAGTGCCAAAAATGAAAGATACCCCATCCTAAAAGATAATGGGCGTATATACAATGCACGGGGGAAAAAACCTCCTAGTGAGGGAAAAAGTGCCCCGGCGGTCCTAAGTGTGTTCACACACATCACTACTATAATATGGTAACAAATCCCCCCTGGAGTGATGCGGTGAACAAGAGCTAGCACTCATGTATAGGGAAGTGTCTAGCTATGTGGACGAATCCACAAAAGGGAGTAAGCCCAAAGCTTTGCGAAAAGCTTCGAACTTCTCACGAGGCAGAGCCTTTGTGAAAAGGTCTGCAAGGTTATCCTGTGTTGGCACATAAGCCAAACTGATCTCTCCTGCAGAGAGTCTCTCCCTGACATAATGGTAGTGCACCTCAATGTGCTTCGTACGAGCATGGAACACTGGGTTCCGCGCAACTGCCAATGCGCTCTGACTGTCAGTGAAGATGGTGGTGGCAGATGGCTGCCCAACACCCAAATCAGCCATAAGGCGTCTGAGCCACACACACTCAACCGTAGCTGTGAAAGCTGCCCTGTACTCAGCTTCACAACTAGAAGTGGCCACAGTAGGCTGCTTCTTGCTCAACCATGATATGCATGAGCTTCCAAGCATGAAGCAAAAACCACTCGTGGACACGCGTGTGTCATAACAACCAGCCCAGTCAGAATCTGAAAAAGCATGTAAATCTGGCGGCAATGATCCCCCCTTGGGATAAAACAACCCAAGATGCCGAGTACCACTCAAATAGCGAAAGATACGCTTCACTGCCTGCCAATGCTTAATGCCTGGGCTATGCATAAATCTGCTCACCTGTGAGACTGCAAACTGAATGTCTGGCCTCGTAATGCATACATAAATGAGGCAACCAACAGCTGTCTGATAGAGTGTGACATCAAAGTGATCTCCAGCATCATGAAGACTCAACTTCAAACCTGTCTCCATTGGAGTAGCAATAGGCTTGCAGTCTTCAAGGCCAAATCTCCGCAACAATGTTTCAATATACTTTGTCTGACACAAAGCAATACCTCCATCACACTGCTTAAATTGTATCCCCAAATAATGATGCAAATGCCCCAAATCTGACATCTCAAAAGAGGCATTCAAATCAGCCTTAAAATCAGCAATATGACTCTCATTTGGTCCTGTGAGCAGCATGTCATCGACATAGAGAGCAATGATTAGATGTACACCATCCACACGTTTAACATACAAAGTGCTTTCTGTTGGACTATTCTGAAACCCATGTGCAGTCAAATATGCATGTATTTTTTCATACCAAGCTCGTGGAGCTTGCTTTAAACCATATAAAGCCTTTTTTAACCTGCACACTTTGTTTTCCTGCCCTCTTTGAACAAAACCACGAGGCTGCGATACATACACCTCCTCATGCAAATCTCCATTTAAGAACGCAGTCTTTATGTCCAGCTGATGTACATTCCAACCATTATGAGCTGCTAATGCACAGATGCTACGAACAGTGGTCATACGACATGTGGGAGCAAAAGTCTCATCAAAATCAATGCCCTTCTCTTGAGCATAACCTTTTGCAACAAGCCTAGCCTTATGGCGATCCACTGTGCCATCAGGCTTACGCTTCAATTTGTATACCCACTTAGTGCCAATGGCCTTCTTGCCAGGGGGCAAGTCACATAAAGACCATGTACTATTCTTCATAATAGCATCGTATTCTGCTTGCATAGCAGCCATCCAATTTTCTGAACTTTGTGCCTCATCAAATGAAACAGGCTCACTTTCATCGTACATACTAGAAACAGCCAATGCATAACAATCTGACGCATAAGAGGCACCATGAGAGCCAGAACGAGTGCGACTAGACAAAGGGGCATCCAACTTGCTGTCACGCAAAGTCTGCACCAGCCATCTAGGCATGTTCCTAGAGCCCTCAATCTCTTGTCTCTCATCCTCAAGTGCATCATGCACATCTGCATCAGATATAGGCTGATCTGTGCCATCATTTAAAACCTGCATAGGCTGAAAAACTGCCTCATGAGGTATTGCACTTGACTGTGCACCACTGAAAAGAGGCAACAATGTATCATAGACATCACGTGAGCTGATATCTGTCTCCTTAGTACATGAAACCAAGGGCTGAACTGCATCTTCCACAAATACAACATCACGGCTAACCAAAATGCGCTTTGTCTGTGGATGATACAAACGATAGCCTTTGCTCTCAGCACTATATCCAACAAAAATACATTTGACAGCTTTGTCATCCAATTTTCTGCGATGTTGCACAGGCACTAATGCATATGCCAGGCAACCAAAAACACGTAAATGGCCAACAGATGGCTTGCGGCTATGCCAAGCCTCATATGGAGTGACAACCTGTAATGCTTTGGTGGGACACCTGTTTAGTACATAAGTGGCACACATGACAGCCTCAAGCCAAAAACCATGTGGTAGACTTTGACTCTTAACCATACATCTTGCCATTTCCATGAGAGACCTGTTTTTTCTCTCAGCCACACCATTTTGCTGTGGTGTATACGGCACTGTACATTGGTGTTTTATCCCACGCTCAGCCAGAAATGCATTAAATTCTGAAGACATATACTCCCCCCCTCGATCTGAACGGAGGGTGCCCATCTTACTTTCTGACACATTTTCAGCCATAACCAAAAACTGTTTGAAGCACAAAAACACTTCGGACTTTGCCTTCAAAGGATATACCCATGCATGCCTGGTAAAATCATCAATGAAAGTCACGAAGTAAAGGTAGTTTCCAAATGATGGAGTTTGCATGGGACCACAAACATCACTGTGAACAAGCTGCAATCTGCGTTCAGCTCTCACTGATCCATCTTTGGGAAAGGAAGCACGCTGCATTTTACCCAATATGCAGCCCTCACAAACATGCTTGACAGGTGCCTCAAGCTTAGGCAAAGAAGACACCATTTCAGATTTCTGCAGGCGCAGCAAACTTGCAAAATTCAGATGACCAAAACGTGCATGCCACAGTTTTGCATCTGAAATAGCCTGCGTATCCATAATAGCACATGCTGAATCCTCTACACATTTGCCATCCATATTGAGCTTATACAGCCCTCGACATAGTGAACCAGATGCTACAATGATGTCACCACAAGAGAGATCATGAACAGTACATCTGTCATCCACAAATTTTACAACCAAACCTGTTTTGGCAAATGCGGAGACTGACAGCAGATTCTTTTTGATCCCTGGCACATACAATGCATCAAAAAGTGTAAAGGTGTTGCCATTTGCAACATTCAGCACAATCTGTCCAACTCCTTCAACGGGATAAGAGGAGTTATTGGCACAAGTGACAGTATTCCCTGTGGGAGCAGACTCAAGGAAAGTGAATAAACTGCGCTGCGAGGTGATATGCTTAGTGGCACCACTGTCAAAGTACCATACATCTGAATCTACTGCAGACATACATGTGTCATGCAAAGATGGGTCATAACTGCACTGCGCATTGAATGCCCATTCTGTATCTAGCACAACATTAGCAGATTCATTGTTAGAAGGAGAGGCATCTGCAACAGCCATACCAGCCTCTTTCTTCTTAGCCTCTTTCGCAGCCAGCTTAGGACACGCTTTGATGACATGATCATTTCCCTTACAGTACTTGCAAAATGTCTTCTGTTTGTCACCCTTCTTCTCATCTTTGTCTTCCTTCTTTGGTTGCGCAGCATTTGCAGATTTCTGCTTACTAGAAGAAAAGCCAGCTTTACCTTTCCCGCTTCTCTGACTAGCAACGAAAGCTTGATCTGCGACACGCATAATATTCCTGTTTTGCCTTGACTGGTCTTCTTGCAGCAAAACAGAAACTAACTCCTCAAATGATAAGGCATTGGGATTGCCTTTCATCATCAAGCGAAGAGTGGAAGCAAAACCCTGATAAGAATCTGGTAGACCATTCAAAACAGTCTGCACAAGTGAACTGTCTGACAGGATTTCATCTGCAGAAATGAGCTGCTCTTTGAAATCCTTGATCTTTGTCAAAAAGCTATCCATAGAATCACCTTCGTTCATATGCTCACTCTCCAACTGTTTTCGGAGGTAAGCAACACGAGCCTCATTTCTTGCCTGATACAATGTGGCAAGTACATCCCAAGCATCCTTAGAAGTCCTGCAGGAGCGAATATGTGGGATAATGGTACGTTTGACAGACAGCGCAATCAAGGCATGAGCCTGCGCATCTCTACCATCCCAACGAATCTGCTCTGCTGAAAGTGGTGGTTCTCGAACAGCTGCTACAGCACTTGTGCCTGCACCATCATCAACAGTACCTGTTTCTGATGTGTTTGCAGCATTCCCAGCCACAATAGGACGTGCATCAATACCCTGCACAATGTTCCATAACCCCTTTGCTACCAATACATGTCGCATCATATATGCCCACAATGGATAGTTGGTGCCATCCAACTTATCCTCAGCAGCCAACATGCGGAATACATCATTGTTGTCAGCCATGGCCAATGACTGTACTACTAGATGTAAATGCTGTCTGTAAGAGGTAAACCTGTATAAAATCGACCTGTGCTATGTAGCACAGCCCAAAACAGACGAATGGGCACCTGTCCTGCAGATTTTAATCTTGACAGAAAATCTGCACAGTAGGACGATTTTGCCTGCGCAGTACTTGGAATGCAAAAACGGAGGGCGAAATGACTTCAGATCAAAATTCTGAAACGAACAAGCCCTACGGGCTCTCCCACGGCATATACTAACCTGCAGACGCTCGTGAAACCTCGTCGCAATCGGAGGAGATGAAGCGGCAGGTGCCGGTGATGCTGCCCGGGAGGAGGAAGCCTGCTCTGATACCAATTGTTGGAATTAGGGTTGCAGGAATGCACACACAACTTCAAGAAGATGAGGAAGCTTGAGCACAACACAGTAGTGTATTATGAGTGCCAAAAATGAAAGATACCCCACCCTAAAAGATAATGGGCGTATATACAATGCACGGGGGAAAAAACCTCCTAGTGAGGGAAAAAGTGCCCCGGCGGTCCTAAGTGTGTTCACACACATCACTACTATAATATGGTAACATTGGTGTTACCGGACCTCCGAAAGGCTTTTGTTGTCCAATGTGATGCATGCGGAAGTAGCATTGGGGCAGTTCTCATGCAAGAGGGACATGTGATAGCCTATGAGAGTAGAATATTGCAAGATGCCGAGAAGCATTTACAGGTTTATGAGAAAGAGATGTTGGCTGTAATTCACGCTCTTTCTACATGGAAACACTACTTGCTTGGGGCTGATTTCACTGTGCAGACAGATCATCAGACCTTGCGTTATTTCCTCATGCAAACTAAGCTTTCAGAGAAGCACATGCGTTGGGCAAACTTTTTGTCTATGTTTCACTTCCAGATTGTGCATGTGGAAGGCAAAAAGAATGTAGTGGCAGATGCTTTGTCACGCAAGACACAGGTCTCCGCAGTTTCACTTGCTTATCATCATGAACTTGATGAAATGAAAGAGCAGTATACCCATGATGAGGACTTTGAAAGGTTGTATGATCAGATGTCTGAGGGTCAGCGGCATGAGCACTATACTCTCAGAGATGGATTTTTATTGATGCATGGCAGACTGTGTGTTACCAGGCCATTGCGACTCAAGGTTATGATTGAAAGTCATGCTCCACCGTATGCAGGTCATAGAGGTATTGACGCCACGGTAAAAGCAGTGGAGACTTTCTTTTATTGGCCAACCTTGAGAAGAGATGTTGATGCCTTTGTTAGGCAATGCATCGTATGTCACAAGGTAAAGTTTGACCGTCAAAAGACACCAGGGTTATTACAGCCTTTACCTATTCCAGATAGACCTTGGGAGAGCATTGCCATGGATTTTATATTTGATCTTCCACGGACACAAACGGGCAATGATGGCATTTGGACTATCATATGCAGGTTCAGTAAGCAGGCTCATTTCATTCCCGTGCGTAAGACGATCAAAGTGGATCATATGGTGAAGTTGTTCATGGCGAACATCTTCAAGTATCATGGCTTGCCTACGTCTATCATTAGTGACCGTGATCCACGGATGACGAGTTTGTTCTGGAGAGAGTTGTTTGACAACATGGGTACAACTCTCAAGTTTTCATCGTCATTTCATCCACAAACAGATGGTCAGTCAGAAGAGGCTAACTCTACAGTGCTAGATCTTCTCAAGTGTTATGTATCAGAGCACAAGCAACAATGGAAAAAGTATCTTCCTTTGGTGGAGTTTGCATATAACAACACTGTTCATACCTGGACAGGCAAGGCGCCTTTTGAGATTGTGGAAGGAGGGAAGAAGGTACCACCCATCTTGCATACAAAGGACAAGATCTTTGAGGCTGATCAGTATGTGGAAAACATGGATGAAGCTTATCGGAGAGTTAAGTTGGCACTCCAGAAAACTCAGCAGAAGCAAAAGAAAGCCACAGACCGTCACAGACGTGCTTTAGAGTTTGCATTGGGTGATTGGGTTCTTTTGCGCTTTGAAAAGGCTAGACTCAAGAAGATGAAGGGTAAAGAGCGCTTATTCCCTAAGTGGAGCATGCGTTATTATGGGCCTTTTCACGTATTGGAAAAGATTGGTGAGGTAGCCTATTGTTTGAAGCTACCAGATCACTAGAGGATTCACAATGCTTTTCACGTGAGTCGATTGTATTTGGGTTCTTGGGAGCTGATCATGGAGATTTAGAGATTATGGTGCTACCATGGAAGCTGAAATAAAGATTTAGAGATTATGGTGCTACCATGGAAGCTGAAATAAAGATTTTTAGCAAGTATGAAGGCTATGGAGTCTTTCGTGTCAACAAGGAAGCTACCAAGAACTTTGTGGATGTAATTTGTGGAGTTTTTGCCTCATAATTTTTGTGTTTGAGCATGGAAGATTTCTATATAAAAGGGTTGCTATGTGTGTTGGGAATCAAGTTATCAATGGCTCTTATAATTTGGCAAGGAGTAATTGTGGAGGTGCATGCTTGTAAAGATGATGGCAAGTGAGATGGTGGACATCGAGAAGAAGGTTGAAAGGGCATAGAAGAGAAAAGGAGTGAAGAGGGATTAAAACAGGATATAGTCTGTTGGAGTAGAGCTGCAGAAGTTTGTTGCAACTATTTTGTTCGAATTTGACTTGAGTTTGCCCATAGCAGAATTTGCAAAAGTGAGAGGGTCTTGTAGGAGGTGGGTTTCCTAAGACCTCTAAGGCAGCAATTCTGTTGGAACTTAGACAGCTTCAAGCCTTCATCAAAAATTTACTACAATGATTGTTAGCGGTTGGTTGTCTCTGCAGAGTGCAACTGCAGTTATGGTGGCTGTGTTTGGTTCTTTGTGAAGTCGAGAATTCAAGGTTTTGCTGAGATAATTGTGAAGAAGTCCCTTGGTTTCGTGACGCTTGCCTCTTTTCTGCTCTATCCCCAAATCACAAGGGTGTTAAGATTTGCTCAGTTGTATTTACACGGACTGGCACATAAGGAAAGAAAGGTACGAGGTAAAGTTTCCCGACGCTATCTTGTGAAGTTCAAGAACTATTCACCGATGGATGTGAAGTGGATGGAGGAAGGTGACTTAACAGATTCACCTCAGGTTTTGCAACTTTATCTCGATGCCTTTGAGTTAGAGCTGACTCTTGTTGTGGCTCATTCACGTTCAGCAGAGCATGGGTCTGGAGCATTACCTGATGCTCAAGAGGGAGGTAGCACCTCCACTCCCTTGATACAGACAGGCTCAGATTACATCTAGAGGTCGTTTGGTGCAGTTTTCATCTCACCCGAAGGTACTGATGGCTGACAGTACATCTGTTTATGGGACTTCTATGATATATGTGTACTAGTCACATGGGATGATGTGGTTGTGTATGGTTCACAGTGGTATACAACTTGGACTACTACTACGCCATTGGTTTGCAGTGAATGATGTTACATGTGCATGGCTTAGAGAGATTGGGACGCTGATCTTGCCATATTGTATATTTCACTTTGGATATTTTGCTGTATCACCAGAATGCAATCGAGGACGCTTGCCATTTTTCAGGAGGGGGAGGTGCCCGGACAAATGAAATGATGTGTGGACACTTCAGATGTGAAAGGGGAGACCAAGACTTTAATGTTTTTAATGTTTTATTGATGGTTTCCCCTAGGCCTTAGTGGCCCCTAGGGAACTTTAATGTTTATTAAAGTTGGGGCCCTAGGACATTTTTGGGGAGAGGCCACTCCACTTTTGGAGTTGCATGCCTCTCTCACCTCTCTCTCTCTCTTGCTTTTGGAGAGTCGTGTAAGCTCAAGCGTGGAGAAGGAGGAAAGAAGCTGGTCGACTGTTTTTTGCTGGTTTTTTGCTGCTATTTTCTGTGCAAACCTGCCCGTACAGCCCACGTGTGCAGGCCGTACAGAGTTGTACGACAGCAAGTACAGTACGGCTGCTGCAGGTTTCTCTGCTGGTACAGGCAGCGCTGACATGCTGAGCAAGTACAGGTGCTGTGGGTTCTGACAGAAACTGTGCTGCAGGTACAGTCGTACGGACAGCAGGCACAGGCAGCTACACGACTGTTGACAGACGACTGGTTGCAGGTACAGAATTGTACCAGCTGGTACAGTCGAGTACAGAGGCTGGTTTCAGGCAGCGCAGGTAGGTACAGTGCCACGTGGACTGCTGGTACAGGCTGTACAGACAGGTACAATGCTGATTTTCTGGTCTGTACAGACAGGTACAGCACTTCCAGTTGCAGGCAGAGCTTTTCCAGAGCTTGGTTGGTGCGATAGTCAAGTGGTTGCAGGGGAAACAGTACAGACAGTCATTGTCAAGTGCAGACTGGTACGAACTGTTCCACGGGTGCAGAACCACGTGCTGACTTGGTAAGCTCTGAACTTGTTCATCTGTCTTTCTTTCCATTGGCTTATGTCTGCTGCTGCAGAGTTGTGCTATCTGGCCCCTTGTGAGAGGAGGGGTATGGCAAATTGAAAAGGGTGGAAACAGAGATTGGACAGAGAATGTATGTTTGTGCTGAGTTGTGGAATCATGTGCATGAGATATGCCAGATGTATGCTCAAGGCTGTCCTGCTGAATGGTCTTGGCTGATCAGAGGGAAGCACGGAGTGTTGCTTTGAGACACAGATCTCTGTGTGTGAATCCTCTGTGCTAAGAGGTATTGTGGGCTGCCAAATTGGACATACAGGTGTATTCTCTTGGCTGGTTTTGTTGTACTCAGCCTTACATATTCTTGAAATTGAATAAAGAAATACCGCAAGGGGCGCCAAGCTTTGGGGCCAACAGGTGTCGTTCTATTTTCAGATTTGGGACACTCTAGCTCCAATCACATTTGTTTTTATATCTGGACTACAAGTGGAAGGGTGATTGCTAGTCTACCGCACTTTGGTTTCTACCAGAGGCCGGTTTCAATTGTGCAACAAGCTACATCTATTGTCAACTTCTTCATGCTAAAGGTGAAGGTGCTTGCTATGTTTTGTGAGCATAGCAGGCTTGACTTCAAGAAGCCATCGGCCACTCGCTTTGCCTACATGTGGCTGGTTTTGGAGCGTCTATACGATGCGAGGCCCGCCCTTCGCCAGACAGTTGTTTCCACCATGTGGAACGAATGGGATGAGCACGTCACTGAAGAGGCCAAAGCCATGCAACGCTTTTGCCTAGAGGAGAGATTTTGGACTAGAGTCCGAGCAATTGTCATTGCTATGACTCCATTCTATAGGCTCTTGCGGATGATAGATTGCGAGGGGTCCACCATGGGCCTTCTTGTCCACTTCTTTAGAGCTGCCTTTGTGGAGTTGGAGGCTTGCACAGACATTACATTTGACGAGCGAGCACAAATCATGGAGATTGCACAGAAGAGATGGAGGTGGATGCACAAACCAATCCACGGGTTTGCAGCATTGGTACATCCAGCCCAGTAGTGTGCACCGATAGGAGCTTCGACAAGATCGGGATGGATATATGCTTCGAGCTGTGCCAGTTGATGAGCACAATGCCTTTCTAGAGGAGTTGGGCTGCTATGTTGATCAGAGAGGTCAAACCTCCTTTTCGTCTCCCACTTGCTGGAGGAGGGAGTCACTTGTGAAGCCCCTTTTTTGGTGGGACAATTTTGGGTATGGACTAGAGCATCTCCAACCCATAGCCTTAAGGGTCCTAGCCCAGGATTGTTCTACAGGTGCATGTGAGAGGAACTGGAGTTCCTATTCTCTCATACACACGAGGATACGCAATCGACTGAGCACACGACAGTTGGAGCGGTTGGTCTACTGCCGCACTAACTTGCGCATGATGCAGGGAATTCTTAGTATGGGTAGTCCCAAGCAGGTAAGTGACAAGTCTAGACTCTAACTTGTCATGACTCATAACTTTTAAGTTTTGTGTACACTGTATAGACTCTAACTTTTGTGCCTTAATGTGTAGGTCAATGTTGACACTTTCACGATCTTGCTTCTTTATTGTTCGACGGAGGACAATGCGGCGGACCTCTTCAAAAGTCTCTACCTCAGGCTATGCTCCGGCGGCACTCCAGCTCACTAGGGTTGGTTCCACATCCAGGAGCTAAGAGGGGGTGTTAGCAATCATCTCCTGTCTATACACTATACCAGGGCCTCTGTTGTGGGTATGCCCACCCGTTTTAGTGTTTTCCCATTTTTCCTCTCCATGTATTTTCCCATTTTTTCTTGAGGTGTGGAGGGCTGTCGGCTGTCCTCAGAAGCTGGCCGACTGCATGCTCTAGTACCCAACCTGTCCAGGTGTCTTGGCCGACTTCAGGCACCTGGCCGACTTGCTTGTTTGCTGGTTGGGGGCTGCCCATTGGCTGGTTGTGAGCATGGGCTGCTGTCAGGCTGTTTTAGGCTGGCCAACCAGCAGCCTGGGGCCATATAAAATGGCCTCCTTGCCCCCACACTTCTTACGTATATTTCCGGGATTTTCTCTGGTGTATATAGCAGAGTTACACAGCTTCTATCTCTCTCTCTTTCATCTGCGTTTTGCTCTCTACAGCAGTTGTCTTCATTTCCGCTGTGCATTCGCACCCATGTTACATTGGTATTAGAGCGTAAGGTTTTGACAGAAGATGACCCTAGTGTGGTGTTGATGGTCTTGGTATTTTTGAGGCAATTTCATTGGGCGTTTAATTAAGTTAATGGTTAAGTACTCTGAGATCCGCACTCCCAATTTCACTCCCACTCCCACATTTCTGAGACACTTCACAGATGTGCACCATAATGGGATATATATGCTGCATTCTTATATATATACCTAGATGAAGCTAGGAACATGCCCAAATTCACCTTTTAGGAACGTGCATGTTATATACTCATGGTAGTAAACCCACAAGACTATATAACTATCAACCCCATTATGCATAGTATGGACTAGATACTACGGCATCCCCACTAACGTCAGTGCCCAATAGTGGGTGTAGAACTCTGTATCAAGATATGCTGCATTCTTCTCCACCTGAAATGCAGCAGTCCTCAATAGCAAGACTAACAGTTTCGTCAAGGAATCCTTGGCACAAAATTGTTAAGTCTCGTGATGCTGGCTAAATGGCATGCATAACCAAGGTGAAAAGGTTTGTAAATTTTCTTCCAGAAATGCAAAACTTTGAGCACTTTAACTGCCCCTCTCGCGATGCTGGCTAAATGGCATGCATAACCAAGGTGAAAAGGTTTGTAAATTTTCTTCCAGAAATGCAAAACTTTAAGCACTTTAACTGCCCCTCTCACTGTTGAATGCTTCTCTTGTTGGCCCTCGGGATGACTGGCTGGCTGCGATCTGTGACCACCCAGAATTTCCTTGCAAATGCAGGTGCCCATCACAAAATGTGACGCTAGCAACCGTCTGGACTTTGTGAAGTCGTGCTAAGAACTCTTCTAATCAATCAGGGAACATCCAGCAAGACCACTGCATCCTAGCTCACAACGACGAAAGACTCTTAAACAGCACTGCAACTTTGTAAAGGTTCACAAATGCAAGACTAAAAGGTCACTTGTGTCTGAATCACCAGCTTCAAACACATCTACACTTGTCACCTCTAATTTCTCTGTAAAATTCACAACTAGCAGTCAGCAACCCTTGCCGTGAATATGCCACCACATTCCCTGGCTGGTGGCGTGAGTCCAATACCTGACACCAAACAAAATATATCAGTCACTCAAAAAAAACACTACTAACCTCTTGTGTGTCCCTACTGTTTGTGACCGGCTTGTTGTCATTGTTCTCGAGGATAATATGCCTAAATTGGCTGTTAGGCACGTCTTTTACTATGTGCCATTTGACAGGGACTTTGCCAGTCCACTTGTCTTGCTGCCAAAAATCCAAATTTTTGTTGAAGTCTACAGGTCCAACCATCTCAGCTACACCACAAAACTGCCCACTTGCATTTACCTGAAATCACATTCAAAACCATGTCAACAACATCCTGCTGCATGAGAACCAACGCAAGTGGTAATATAGAGAGAGATTCGTGGATGCATGTCCATGTACTCACTGAGAAAAAAAGGAACAACGGGCATATTCCAGATGATGTTTGTGCTTCATGGTATGCAGAATCCAACTTCTTGTTTCCATTTGCAGTGCTGGCCCAGACGCTATATTTGATACTTTTGTGGATGTCGTCTTCACTATAAGACTTTATTATAAAAAACTTTGCATTGTCATATGCAGTTACAAAATCAGGACGATTGTATTGGTCTTTGTTCACAGGTAGGGTTACGGTTTCAGGCATGCTATTAGCAGCTCCCTGCGTTCGAATGTATCTGACGGCACTAGGGGTGGTCCGTTGATTCCGGCCTCTTGTTGTTCTGGGCCCCCTGTTTTGCTCATTAAGAATGTCCCAACTTGGACTCCCATTGCTCATCATCCCATTCCCTCTGCCCCAAGGCTTCTCCTTTTCAAATGCATACCAATGGCGGCCATTTCCTCGAGGTTCCCAGCCACTGGTGAGCCCTAACCTTCCAGAGTTTGTGGAGCCAGGATACATTCTGGCAGATGGCTGAAAAGCCCTCCCAAGTGCTCCACCTGTAGATGCTGCACCAATGCGAGGCCGATGTTGCTGACCTGATGGAATAGGAGGCTTTGCAGTGGATTAAAAATAACAATGTTAGTAAGAGCAGCAGTCATTGCACTGAGAAAATGCTAGCCATAACCCTGGCATGAATCATACACTCCTAGATACGAAAAACCCACTTCAAATGCACTGCGGCCCCCCCAAATATGATTTCCACAAATTGGAAGTCCTTAATGGTTATAAAGGCACTCACTAGTAAAGGAGCCAGGGGTCCGACATTCTGCCCAGAAGCGGACATTGATGACAAGCTGTGCCTTTGCTGAATGTCAGCTACTTTGGATAAATCTGACCACGGAACACCTATCCTAGCACCATCATACCCTACCCTCACATCCTGTGATCCTGATGGTGATGCACTTACAGGAAGAATTCCTCGACTATACAGACCAGAAGGATACCCCGCGTAGTCCGGTCTTGCACCCGAAGGCCCATTGTTTCCACTGACAGCAGTGTTAGCTGATCTATCACTGGAAAATTCTCCAGTACTTACTTCAAGGCTCGCAGGCGCTGAAGAGGCGATAAAGGGAGC